>NC_084831.1:101153065-101459759 GCF_033115175.1 Lepus europaeus
ATATGTAATCAGCTTCTTTGATTTGGTGTAAGGTCTTTGAGATCAATCCATGTGGAGAGCTATCTTTTTTGTCTTAATATAAATTTCTATCTTAACTGAAGTTATTTATTAAGTCTACACTCTTTTTTACAAAGATTTGTTTATTTATTTGAATGGCAGAGTTACCGAACATCAGAGGCACACACACACACACACAGAGAGAGAGAGAGAGAGAGAGAGAGAGAGAAAGACAGGTCTTCCGTCTGCTGGTTCACTCCCCAAATGGCTGCAATTGCCAGAGCTGGGCTGATCTGAAACCAGGCCAGGACTTCTTCTGGGTCTCCCATGCAGGTGTGGGGGCCCAAGTCCTTGGGCCGTCTTCTCCTGCTTTCCCAGGCCATTGCAGAGAGCTGGATTGGAAGTGGAACAGCTGGGACTTGAACCGATGCCATTATGGGATACTGGTGCTACAGGCAGCGGCTTTACCCACCACATAATAGTGCTGGCCCCAAATCTGCACTCTTTTAAAACAGAAAAGATTTTAGCTATCTGCAAATTGACCTACATCTGTTTTTGTTGTTGTTATTATTGTACAGAATTTTGATTCTCTTTTTAAAAACATAGCATTTCTTTGTTTTTGTAGATAATTAAATTTATCAAAATATTTTTCAGTTATTTCAATCACTCAACATTTTTCTGTATCCTCTACCCCTTAATTTGCTATTTTTCTTTAAGTACATCCATAATAGTTTTTTTCAACAAAGTTTGTGAATAGTGACTTTTCTTACCCTAAGTTTGAAAATGTCTTTTTTGCTGTGTCATTACTTTAGAATAGTAGTGAACAGGAGCTAGAATATAGTTTGATAGTTATTTTCCATCCATTTTTAAAAGATTTTTTTATTGTGTCCTAAGACACTCATACACACACACACACACATATACACAAAGGGACTTTCAGAAAGTTAGTAGAAAATATGCCTGTATATAAAAATTTTTGCACCAAAATAAACTTATTTTAAATTCAATTTTACATGGATTTTCTGAAATACCTGTGTGTTGGGGGTGGGGGTTATTTTTCTTGCAGTTTTATTAAACTCTGCTTATGTGCAATTTTCTTTTTCTTTTTCTTTCTTTTTTTTATTTTCTATCGTGGCTTTTTATTTTGGATCTGAAAGTATCTATTTTTATTCAGTTTTGGAAATTTTTTTGTCCATTCCTTTTACTCCATGCTTTGAATTTTTCTATTGAAGTATACTTGAGCGTGTTAGCTGATTTTTTTAACTTGCTTTTTCATATTTTTTAAACTGTTATTGTGCATTGCATTTTAGGTGACTTTCTCAATACCACATTGCATTATTTTTAAGATTTATTTATTTATCTGAAAGGCAGAGTTACAGAGACGCAGAGATAGAGAGAGAGGTCTTCTATCCACTGGTTCACTACCCAGACAGTCACAATGGCAGAGCTGGCCTGGTTCAAAGCCAGGAACCAGGTCTCCTGGTCTCTCACGTGAGTGTAAGGGCCCAAGGACTTGAGCCATCTTCCACTGCTTTCCCAGGCCGTAGTAGAGAGACGGAACGAAAGTGGAGCAGCTGGGACTCAAGTTGGCACCCATATGGAATGCCAGCACTTCAGGCAGCAGCCTTACCTACTATATGACAGTGCCAGCCCCAATACCATATTTTAGTTCACTAATTCTTGTCATTGACTGTTTACTCCATTAAATGAAGTTTAAGTTTTTAGTGGCCAGTCTTGTGGCCTAGCTGGTTAAGCCACTGCTTGCAATGCGACCTCCCATGAGAGTGCTGGTTTGTGTCCAAGCTACTCTACTTCTTCTTTTTTTTTTTTAAAAAAGCTTGTTTATTTATTTGAAAGTTAGAGTTACAGAGGGAGAGAGAGAGACAGAGAGAGTGAGATCTTCCATCTACTGTTTCACTCCCTAGATCGCTGTAACAGCTAGCACTGGGACAGGCCAAAGCAATAGTAGAGCTTTATCTTGGTCTGCCATATGGGTGGCAGGGGCTAAACACTTGGGCCATCTTCCTCTGCTTTCCCCTTTAGCAGTGAGCTGGATTGAAAGTGTAGCAGCCACGACTCGACTGGCATCTATATGGTATGCTGGCAATGCAGGCAAAAGCTTTACCCACAATACCACAGTACTGGCTTTTCATATCCAAGATTTCTAATCTACTTATTCTTCTAAGACATTTGTCTATATTTTGTAATACTACTCATTTTTAGAAATATTTTTGCTTCTCTTTATCTCTTTGAAAATACTAGACATTTTTATATTGAAGTTGTTAACCAAAATATTTCTGTTTTCATCTTATCTATAATACATCTTCTTCCCATTCATTGATTTCTTTGGCTGGAATTTTAACATTAATTTTTGTCCCCTCTTTTGGAGTTTTAATTGAGGACTATAGCAAATTAAATATGGTCACAAATTAGTTGACACTACCTCCATTGAGGGCTGTATCCATATTTCTGCTTTCGTATGATTGATAACTGTTCGTAGAAAATGGTGGAGGATATATGTGCCAGTTTCTGAGTACTTTCTATCTCTTTCATCATTCATTTCAGAGTCTGCAACGACTGTGATGGATAAGATATGGTTTGAGGCCTGTGCCATGGCTCACTTGGTTAATTCTACACCTGTGGTGCTGGCATCCCATATGGGCGCCGGGTTCTAGACCCGGTTGCTCCTCTTCCAGTCCAGCTCTCTGCTGTGGCCCGGGAAGGCAGTTGAGGATGGCCCAAGTGCTTGGGCCCCTGCATCCACATGGGAGACTGGGAGGAGACGCCTGGCTCCTGGCTTCAGATCTGCATAGTTCTGGCTGTGGCGGCCATTTGAGGGGTGAACCAACGGAAGGAAGACCTTTCTCTCTGTCTCTCTCTTTCACTGTCTAACTCTATCTGTCAAATAAATTTAAAAAAAAAGAGAGAGAGAGAGAGATGGTTTGAGTGTGAGCCCCCAAGCGTTCATCTGTTGGAAGTTTGGTCCTCAGTGTGGAGATCTGGGGGTTGGTGAAACCTTTACGAGATAGGGCTTGGTGCAAAACAATTAGTTCATTGAAGTTTCTACCCTTAGAAGTTCTCATGAGATCTCAGTTCCTTCAAGAAGGGAAGTTAAAAAAAAGACTTGTCCTCTCCCCTGTCTGACCTCTGTGTGACCTCTCCTTGCACGTGTTCTTTCCAGTGATTCTGTGTGATGCTGCTGCCATGTTCTTGAACCTTCAAAACTGTGAGCTAATAGACTTCTGGTAATCACTCAGCCTCAAGTACTTTGTTATAGCAACAGAAAATAGACTACCAGGTGAATGACCTTGTGGAACAGGGCCCAGCTCATTCCACCATTCCATCAATTCCTTCCCAGGAACCAGATCTTTAAATGGAGCTGTCGTTCACCCTCCGTATCGCCCAGGCCACCATCTACCTAACACCTAGTACCCATGATTGACACCAGCTGAAGCAGAAGAATCAACCAGCTGAGTTCTGCCCAAATCCCTGAACCACAAAATTAAAAATTATGATGAAATGGTAATTGATTTAAGCCACTGAATTGTTAGGTATTATGCTACCTAGCAACAGGTAACAGAAATATGGCCTTATCTTGCATTTGGTTTCCTGTCCCATTCCTCCACATTCCCTGTTCATGTACATCTGATGATAATTGGTTTTGGACTGCTTTGCTAAATTTCTCCATTCTCTAGTCAAAAACTAGATATTAGAAGTGCTCTCTGCTGGTGATACTAAAAAGTAATGCACACAGGAATCACTGAGCCATAATCAGGTTGGGTCAGGTCTTGACTTTTGTGCAGTATCTCCAGCATCTCCCTTCTCTCTGCCAGAGCCACAGGAAATCTTTAGAGTGAAAATGCAATGGGATCCCTGAAAGTAGAGCCTATGAAAGTATAGGGCCCCACTAAGACTTGATCCCCACAAGTGTCTCATTCTCGTACTAGTCCATGCTCGACCTCCAGCAATTCTTTGACAGTCCCGTAAGTGTGCCTGCCAGCTTGAAGCTTCAGAGGCTTTTATTCTAGGCAGGGAGTCTAGGCTGTGTTTCATTGGATGTTCCTGTTTTCCCACATTTTACGGTCTTGCTTTCCCATGCAACTTCAGTTCTTTGATAGGTCCAAGAAATGTTAGTGGTTTTTAATTTACCCAAATTTTCCTTGTAAGGATGGTAGCATTGGCTTGCAAACATTTTGCATATCGGAACTCAAACCAAAAGTTGGTCATAGCTTTTTTATTTTAAATTTCTGTTAGTATTAAAAGTTTGGACAAGGATGCTCAAAATGTGAAATTACAATGTTCCCTTGATCCCAAGTGCTACTTTCTTTATAATTCCTTTACAGTATGCAAAGTAGGCTTTTTGTTAGAATTTTTTTAAGATTTATTTTATTTATTTGAAAGGCAGAGTTACAAAGAGAGAGGGAGGGTGGGAGAAAGAGAAAGACATCTTCCATCCACTAGTTCACTCCCCAAATGGTTGAAACAGCCAAGGTGGGCTAAGCCTAAGCCAAGAGCCTGGAATTCTATCCAGGTTTCCCACATGGGTGTCATGGGCCCCAAAACTTGGGACATCTCCTGATGCTTTCCCAGGTGCATTAGCAGGGAGGTAGATCACAAATGATGGAGCCAGAACTCGAACCAGTGCTCATATGGGATGCCAGCATTCTAGGAGGTCTGCTGTGCCACAATACTGACCCCTTGTTATAATGTTTCATTAGTCTAATATACCTACATAGACCCATGCTGAGGTGTAGCAGGTGAAGTCACCATCTGTGATGCTGGCATCCTTATGGGTGCAGGTGATGTCCTGGCTGCTCCACTTCCAAACCAGCTCCCTTATAATGGTCTGGTAAAGGCAATGAAAGATGGTCCAAGGTCCTGGACCCCTGCCATCCATGTGGGAAACCCGGATGAAGCTCCTGGCTCCTGGCTTTGGCCTGGCCCAGTGCTGGCCGTTGTGGCCATCTGGGATGTGAATAGAGGATGGAAGATTCTCTCTCTCTCTCTTTCTCTCTCTCTCTCTCTCAATCTCTCCCCTCCTCTGTCTCTCCCTCTCTTCTGTTACTCTTTCAAATAAATAAATAAATATTTTTAAAAATATACACATAGAGGTGTCAGCGCTGCAGTACAGTGGGTTAATGCCCTGGCCTGATGCACCGGCATCCCATATGGGCGTTGGTTTGAGACCCAGCTGCTCCACTTCCCATCCAGCTCTCTGCTATGCCCTGGGAAAACAGAAGAAGATGGCCCAAGTCCTTGGGCCCCTGCACCTGAGTGGGAGACTCAGAAGAAGCTCCTGGCTCCTGGCTTCGGATTGGCGAAGCTCCAGCCGTTGCGGCCAATTGGGGAGTGAACCATCGGATGGAAGACCTCTCTCTCTCTCTCTCTCTGCCTCTCCTCTCTCTTTGTAACTCTGACTTTTAAATATATAAATAAATTAAAAAATACATACACACAGAAACATACCCGAATTATGTGTACAAAAGAATGAATAGAAACGAACTGAGAGTCACCTGTGCAACAAGCCTCCAAATTAACAAACAGAACATCAACATCTTCCCAGACATACTTCTCACTCTTTCAACTTTACTAATTACTGCTGATTCCCAAAAGATAACTGCTATTCTGACTTTTTATAGCATAAACTAGTTTGGCTTATTTTAGAATTTTATATAAATGGAATCATACCATATGTGCTCTTTCACATATGACTTTTTTGGTTGAATGTTGTGTTTTTTAGATTCATCTACAATATTATGTGTTGCTTATTCTCATTGCCTATTGTGACAATTTATTCGTCCATTCTACAATGGATGAAGGTTTGTGTAGTTTCCAGGGCTACTACAATATTCTAATGCATGATTTTTAGTTAACATATAGGAATATGTTTTTCTTAGCTATATGTGTAGCAGGTGTCTAGACTCTCATAGACACGGAAACACATTTTCTGAAGTGACTATACCTGGTCTCCCTTAAACTCCCATTTGCCTACCCCCTCTCACACCATGTCCTCATGAGCATTCAATATTTTGCATCTTTTCCCTTCCACTGTTCTGGGTATATAGTGGAATTTTGTTGTAGTTTTAATTTTCATTTCCCTTCTGAGTAATAAAATTCAACATCTTTTTATGTTTACTGGCCAGTTGGATGTGCCATTCATCATGATGAATATTTAATCAAGTAGATCTCCCTAACTAGATGGAAAGTTCTTTCTAGGAAGGGCTCACACCAGTCAGTTTTGCATCTCTCAAACTTTGTCAGCATATCTTTCATCTGTTGTACTCATTGCCCAGTGTTACATAGGTACTTGCTTGACCAAATGAATGTATAGAACATACAGGGTTTTTAACTTCTGTATCCTAAGCTGCACCCACTAACTATCGTAAGTATTACTCCTAGAAAATTAGATATGCAAATTTTAGATTGTAAGAATTGTTTAAAATGGTAATAAGTATTTAGTGCCTGGTATATACTGGTATAAATTGGGTTCTGTGTGAGACTGTTGGCAGAGGGTTTATAAGTGGATCAAAGATAATTCCTTCACTCAGACAGCATCTGGACCAGGTGCCAGCCTTTATATGAAGTGCTGGTTTTGAATAAAAGACCTTGATGCCTGTTTTTCCCACCTTTCTTGTGCAATTGGATGGGGGTGGGGTCAGCAGAAAGCTGATAGATAGTTCTTTAATCATAATGAACATGGAAAACACTTTGAAATTTGGTCTTGAGAGATTTCTGCCTAGTAATTTTCTAGGGAGAGATAAAAAGAATTTTCACTGGCATTTTTTCAAAAGTCATATGAAGTGTGTTTTGGAACTGAAAACATCCAATTACTTGGTACCTAATTTCACACATATCCTGGCCACTCTCAAGTGTCAGTGTGGGTTTTATTGAAGGAGTCCTCTTCTCCACCTGACACAGCTTTATTATCCCCAGTAATAGCAGAACTGAGGCCCTGCCCTAAGAAGACATTCATCCTGGCACTAACTATGACACCTGGACATTTCATTTTGCTTTAGACAGCTTCCCGTTTCCCCTCCCACATCTGTGAAAAACTCCTCTGTGGAATCACATAGTTTATGCAGCAGGCATTTACATTAAAAAAAGACTTTCAGGCTGCGAACAGCCAGTTCCCCAAGGAAGAATATTGTAACTGTGAAGGTGATGGCACAAAGCCAGTTTTTTTCATAGGCTTTAGTGAGCAGTCCTATTGTCCACTTCTTTATTATTTTAAACCAGTTCTTCATTCTGCTTTTCTCTTTTGATCAACATCTGCCTCTGCCCTAGAAAGTGAGGTGAAAAATAAACTTTTCCATGGAGAAACTATATATGTTTAGGGTCTAATGTTAGCTGAGGTTTTTTTCTAATATTAGAAATGAATAAAAACATTTTACCCTAGTGAAAATGAGTTGCCATGTGTATTCAGTTTTAGTAATTCTTGTGCCAGTTCCTTCCCTCCATGCCCTGTGAAGTTATAAATACTTCCACGACTCCTGTTTCACTGAATCTTATACCTGTTGACTATTTTAAGATTCTTGGCCTCATGCACTTTCCCTGTTATAGTTAGGGGTCCCTGGGAAGGTTTCTGCCACACCTTGAACTTGAATCTGTGCTAACAGCAACAGCATGGCAGTGTGATTTTCCTCCTCTTCCATCCTGGCTCTGGCTCCAGGGACTCTGCTGCTGTTGCCTCTGGTATCCACAGAAGAATGGTTTCTGTGGGGAGCCCCTACCTGCCCAGTGACTGTGAAGGCCGCTGAGGTTGAAACACTTAAGGCACCAAAGGGGATGTGTATTCTCCTCCAGAGATGCCCGGACTCTAAAGTCAAGCCCTGAGTCACGCAGAAGTAGGGAGAGGGCTTCTTGGCTCAGTTTAGTGTCAGCTGTTATCAAATATGGCTGTAAGCAATTTATGCCCCAGTGTCTCCCTATGCTTATAATGAAGGAACTCTTTCATTTCCAGAGGTCCAGTTGGCAGACATATGCCCCAACCCCACTCTGCAATGAGAATCATCTACCCTCTCCAGGGACCAAGGCATTGCTCTTAGGGTAGGTTGTCTCTATAATCCTTTGCCTTGGTCCCCCTGCAGTGGTCACTGAGGGACTTACCTTCCAGTTCATCTCACACACATGTCTCTTGTCAGCCATGACTGCAGCTTCTGCAGGCTTTCTCTGGGACTCTGCCACCACTGTGGTGATGCCCCTGCCCACATGGCCATGCATTTGTAAGTTACCTATTCTTGCCAATAAATAGGACCATTTAGGAAAAATAGAGAACATTCCCAGTTATTCAGTATACAAACAAATGAAGCTCAAATGTTGTATTTTGCGTTTGTAAGCCATTTGCTTGGTTTCTGAGATTCCAAATTCTTTTGTTATTTCCAAACTGGCTGCATCTGCTTTGTCTCACTCAGTTTAAGTGCAAATACTCATATGGCATTGAGAATGAATCCTTGCTCCTCTACTCTGGCCTGCCCTCCTTTGAAACCATATTCTCTTTGTGTCAGTGACAAGTTTTAATTTGGGGAGCATATTGAATGAGTGTTTTTCAAGAGACTGCTATGTGCCAAGTACTGTAGTCAGATTTGCCTCAAAGTATATCCTTGAGTAAAGCAGCAAAGGAAGCAGATGGTGAAATAGTGGTGGGTTAAGGTAGTGGTATATAAAAAGTATGAAAGGAGCAGCTGTGAGGGATAACAGGACTTATAGGTACAAAAAGTCTTCTTGCATTGGCTATTGGGTAGTCCAGAGGGAGCTGCCCACACATGAAGAAAGTCTATCTTTAGGAGGAAAAAATAGAACCTTTATATTTTGGGGTTGGGGGGTTCCAGAGAGAGATCTAACAAAGATGTGTCAATAGTTCAGACAGTGCCTGAAGTTGGCATTGTTATCATTCCCTCTTGTCAATCAATATTCTGCAACCTTCTGTTTAGTGGTTCAGTTTGTTTCAGTTGGGTGGTTCAAGATTTCAATCAACTACAACTAAGAGGTATGATTTAAATACATGTAATTACCAAGGATGATAATGCCAGAGTTGAGTGTTGAAGAAGAAGAAGAGCATTACAGAAAGGGTAACCAATGGAACAGAATAGAAACACTGGAGATCAATCCAAACATCTATAACCAACTCACATTCGACAAAGGACCTGAAACCAACCCCTGGAACAAGGACAGCCTCTTCAACAAATGGTGCTGGGAAAACTGGATGTCCACATGTCGAAGTATGAAGCAAGACCCCTATCTTACACCTTATACAAAAATCCACTCAACATGGATCAAAGAACTAGAGATGCGCCGTGACACCATGAAACTAATTGAGAGCATAGGGGAAACCCTTCAAGATATTGGAACAGGCGAAGAATTCCTGGAGAAGACCCCAGAGGCACTGGTAATCAGAGATAAACTAAATGGGATTACCTCAAATTGAAGAGTTTCTTTACAGCAAAAGAAACAGGAAAGTGAAGAGGCAATCAACAGAATGGGAGACGTTATTCGCAAATTACACAACAGATAAAGGATTAACAACTAGAATCTACAAAATGATCAAAAAACGCCACAGAATCAAAACAAACAACCCAATAAAAAATGGGCCAAGGACCTTAACAGACATTTTTCAGAAGAGGAAATCCAAATGGCCAACAGACACATGGAAAAATGCTCAGGATCCCTAGCCATCAGGGAAATGCCAATCAAAACCACAATGAGGTTTCACCTCACCCCGGTTAGATTGGCTTACATACAGAAATCAACCAACAACAGATGCTGGCAAGGATGCAGGGGGAAAAAGGGACACTAATCCACTGTTGGTGGGAATGCAAACTGGTAAAGCCACTATGGAAGACAGTTTGGAGAGTCCTCAGAAACCTGAATATAGCACTACCACAGGACCCAGCCATCCCACTCCTTGGAATTTACCCAAATGGAATTAAAGGGAAGAAAAAAAGAGCCATTTGCACCTCGATATTTGTTGCAGCTCAATTCACAATAGCTAAGACATGGAATCAACCTAAATGTCCATCAACGGATGACTGGATAAAGAAACTATGGGATATGTACTCTATGGAACACTATACAGCAGTAAAAAAACAATGAAATCCGGGCATTTACAACAAAATGGAGGAAGCTGGAAGACATCATGCTGAGTGAAATAAGCCAGTCCAAAAGGGACAAATATCATATGTTCTCCCTGATCGATGGCAACTAAACAACTATGAGAGACAATGACATGATCAGCCCTTGTCTAGACTGTTGAGGAACAACTTACTATTTTATTCCTTTTAGTATTTTTGTTGTTGTGGTTGTTGTTGTTGTTGCTCTGTTTGTTCTACATAAGACCACTGGTTGAATTCTGTAATCAACGCACAATCATTCCTAGGCGTTTAAAATTAACAGAAAAGTGATCTCTGTTAAACATAGGAGTGGGAATAAGAGAGGGAGGAGATATATAGGTTGGCACATGCTCACTCGGACTTACCTCCAGTGGTGGAACTAGAAATGTGCCAGGGGATTTCAACTCAATCTTACCAAGGAGGCAGGTACCAATGCCAGCGCACTTGGTAAAGTGATAAGTATAAATACACAACTGATCAAAAAGATAGGGTATGTGTCGAAGAGATTTCACAGATAAGACCAGTGTAAGCAAATAATGAAGGATAGAATTAAAAGGGAGAGAATGATCCTGCGGGGGAAGCAGGACACACAGCAGACTCATAGAATGGCAAATGCCCAAAACAGCACTCCTGCGTCAGAATCAACCCTTGGGACATTCGGATCTGGCTAAAAGGCCCATGAGAGTCTCACAGGCATGGAAAGCCATGACATGGTGGCAAAAAACAATCTAAATGAAAGACCCTGGTGAACAAGACCCCAGCAGAAGGAACAGGCCATCAAGGAGAGAGGCGCCTTTCTCTGAAGGAAGGAAGGAACCTCTACTGTGACACGGCCTTGACTAAACAAGTTCAGAGTCAGTGAACTCCAGGGACTTCCATAGCCTAGACAGCTCATAGCAAGAGTCTCGGGTGATTGCTGACATCATAAATAAGAGTGCCAATTGTTAAATCAACAACGGGAGTCACTGGGTACATGCTCCCCACGTAGGATCTCTGTCCTTGATGTGTTTTACTATGAAACTTAAAAACACTACTAGTGGAACAATACCCTATACCTTGTGCATTTGTGTGAGTGCAGCCTGTTGAAATCCTTGCTTAGTATATACTAAGTTGATCTTCAGTATATGAAGGTAATTGAAAATGAAACTCGATGAAGGGCGGGATGGGAGAGGGAGAGGGGAGGGCCATGGGAGGGAGGGAGGTTGAGGGGGGAAGCCACAACAATGCAAAAGTTGCACTTTGTAAATTCACATTTATGAAATAAAAAACAAAACAAAAAAATAAAATAAAAGAAAGGGTAACCACTTTGAGCAAAGATTGGAAGGATATGTAAAAGATATGCAAATTATATTTAAGTATGAATGGTGAGGACATTCTTGGAGGGGACAGGGAAACTGCTGTAAGGATGACAGAGAATCATTTTCGCAAGAGATCAGGCAGAGAAATTTCAGGTTTTACACTGAAGACAATAGTAAAATAATGCACGTTAGGAAGATAGCTTATGTACTATAATCTTTCTTCCAAATAATCTGGAATGGAACAAAAAGGAAGATAAGGAGAGAAGTTAGACAAGTAGTGGGTTACTGCAGTACGACATGATGAAGAACTAAATTAAGGCAGTGGTCCTAAAGGGACAATTTGAAGAGAGAATAAAGAGGTAAAACCTCCAGGGAGTTCCTGGCCTGCTCCATTGAGATGGGGAACCCAGGAGACAGCCAGTCTAGAGGGAAGATGAGGTGTATATCCACAGAGCCAGGGGACTCTGAGCAATCTTAAGTGACTGCCAGACGAACCTTAAAAAATAGTATTTTCCATATATTTATCTATCTGTGGAAGAGATTTTACAGGGAGGATAGGTTTAGATTAGTTGATCTTTCAAAAGTCTTCAAGTGATTTTTTTAAAAAAAGGATTGATTATATGTCACTGCCAAGGAATCTACACAAATGTTCAAATTCCAGCTTCACTTCCTGGCTTTTCAAGTCTTTTAATTTATCCTCCCTATTCCTCTCTAATCTTATTTTTAGCTGCTTTTCCATGCCACACTGTGGGACCCAGAGACCAGCTCCCTCCATGGTCCTTTGGATGCTCCCTTGTGTAGAATCCCCTCTCCCATTCTTTCTTTATCCATCAGCTTAGCTCAGCTACTCCTTCATTCCTTTGGGATGCCTTCTCCATGTTGTACTCTGTAATGTAGCCTTAGTATATCTTCTGAACATCAACCTATACTCATTCCCTATGAACATCAACTTGAACTCAATGTTCCATATTTTCTGTGATTTAGAGCTCTAATGGCTACATACATGTTAGTTTGCTTTTTCAACTATACCTAGTGCACTTTAGGAGTCTCTGGGTTCAGAACAGTGCTAAGTGAATTATGGAAACATCATATCAGTAAGTTGTATGTGGTCTTTACTAGAATCTTTCGCAATCCCTATTTTGTCTGGCAGAATTTTATTTATACATCTATTAAGACACAGTTCAAATTTTATCTCATTTGTGAACATAAGCCTCAGATTGAACTGAATACTTTCTTCATATTGAGAAATGTATAATATACGTTTGAATATTTGAGAAAATCTGTCATAATATTCATCAAATAATATAAAGTGGCATCTCCAATAATACATAAAAGAGGCAAACAGGGTTGTTTCAATATCTCCAAGCCACTATGCCTAGTGCAATTACTACTTGACCCTTGGAAAGATCTTTGCAGGAAAAAGAATCTCCTATTTGTATCCATGGAGTCCCATTAGCTTTGCAGCATGAGGAGAAGGTTGAACTCATCCAGGGAAAAACCCATCAGCTGACAGCAAGCAGATGATGAGATCTCTCACCAGATTAAAAAGGGAAGGGCAGCAACTCATTAGGTAACACGGAGATGTCTGCTTAATTACTTGAAAAATGTCTGAGCCAGTACATTTTATGACACCTGGAGGGTATAAACATGCCCATAAATTTAATTAATTTTCTTTCTTCTTTCATTGCACCTGTATGGCCTAAAGGAAAAGAACTCTAATGAAAGTACAATCAAGCACTTCTGCTGGACTTCCACAATTCATTTGGGCAATATTCAGAAAATGAAATACTGAATTTCGCATCAGTTTATGGGGAGAAATGTATTTGGAAAAATGCAGCCCAGCAGTGAAATTATTCCCACGTCAAACTCTGATCAATGGCTCCTTCAGATTTATTTCCAAAAAGAGCTTAAATCTCTTTCTAGAAATATTAAAATATATTTAATGCTCATAAATCTCTAAGGAGAAAATAACTAGATATTATTGTTTTCCTGGATGAAAACATCATATAGGAATTAAAAGGCTTAGGGGATTTGGTCAAATCCATAGAGCAAGAACCTCCTTTGCTCTCTAGTATATTAACACAACCCATACATTTTATTTGTCAAAAATCTGTAAATCTATGATATTACTGATCTTATCAAAAGTAATCTTAATATTAATGAGTATGCTTGAATAATCATTGTAATAATATTATATCATTTAATGAGTTCTTACTGTTCTCCAGAGACTGTCCCCATTCTCTACAAATCTTATCTTGAATCCTTGTAACAGCACTGCAACAAAAGTAATACCCCATTTAAGATGACTCCCAGTAAGATTAAGGGACTTTTCCAAGGACACATAGTTAATAAAAAAAATAAGATTCAAGTTCAGGTCTTTTTGGCTTCAAAATTGGTGCTCATTTAATTTTGCTATATGAACAGTAATATCAAGACATTTTTCTACTTGCTAATTTAGTTTTACTGAACACATGCAAAGACTGTAGACATATCTTGTTTTCTTAAAAGAATCTTCACATTATTGAGCTTTGAAGAGTGAATTATTCACTGGAGCATCTGGACATAGCCCAACTAATTTGCCTTCCCAAGAACTTACAGAGGAAAACTCCAGCTGTATTGATTCCATTTAACCTAAAATATATTTGCTTGTGTCCATTTGTTCCTATAGCAGTGATGAAAGGATTTCTTTATTCCTGTAATATAGAAGGGGGCATGAAAAGAGCACATATTGAGCACCTGCTCTATACTCATTATCCACCTATGCCTTGCTCATGTTGACTTACTTGGAGCGAGTTAGGTGGATGATGGCAGTAACCATTCAGAAGCCAGACGTGTTTTCAAGGAAGAGCTCTTGGGAACACCCCAGGGTGATGCTGTCTCATGTCTCGGAATTCTGCTTTTTAAAAGACATGGTAGTGAATGCCAAGATTCACAGTCAAACATATTCCAGGGTGATTGGAAAATTGTGCTACATAAAAGTGAAGTGAAATATTTTCATTTTAGTTGTTAAATTCCTCATACTGCCATGATATACCATAGTTAGTGCTGTGTTCAGTTTTAATCTCTTGTAAACTCATTGACTGTTAATGTTTAGTGGGCTCATAAGCTAATTTGAATTGATCTGATTTTGCACAATCAAGCCCATTACACTTGTTTCAATTTTTTGCATCATGGCTCTAACATCTGGAAGCTATGAAAAGCACAACAGCTTGCCTAAAGAGACATCACAAGAAATCATGTTAAAGGACATATTATGAAGACTTGGCTAACTGTTGGCACTAAAGCTCGAGCCACAGTGTTTCCATTTCTGTATTGCACATCACAGAGGGGAGTAGACATGGGGATGGAGTATGTGTGGAAAGCTGCACCCGAAATCCTCCTTAAGACTTGCTTTTCCCAAAATAGATTCTTCTCTAAGTACCTACTGAGCCGCACTCCTGTTCCCTTCCCTGCTTGTTTTATGCCAGACCAGTTATTAATTGAACTATGACTAGTTCCTCAGAGATACTTTGGACTTAATTAGGTCTAGCTGACAAATTCCTGTGGCAGAATCAGAAATACCTTTTCTATTCCAGACTGTGAACCATCACATGTGCTGTATGCCTCTGTGCTTTTCCAATCATTATTCTTTGAAGAAGCTAGTAAACAAGTAATTCTGCCTTAGAAAGTGCAACATTTTTAAAAGAGCCTGCCTGTGGTTTTATGCCAGCCAGAGCAAGGGTGAATTAAGGTACCAAATTCATTGACATTTTGAATGTGTTCCTAACCTCTTGATTTAGATTAACATATGTTTGTGAGTCTTACTTTTTAAGTACATCCTTTATCTTATACTTGTTTGTTTGTTTGTTTGTTTGTTTATTGTACATGCATGGCATAGAAGCTGAAAGAATATTCTCTGAAGCCAGACTGTCAAATCCTGGCTCCCCTGCTCATTAGCCATGTGACCTTGGGCAAAGATTCAATCCTCTCATAGCCTCAGTTTCCTCACTTGTCAAGACGATATATCCTAGGATTATTGTGAACATTAAATGATTTAAAGGGGTTAGAACAATGTTTGACTAGGCAAAAGATATGTGCTGAATAGATCATCATTATTATAATTAATGCTATGCATCTTTAGTTACTGTAATAACATTCTTATTCACAGCCACTGTGGAAAAAAGAAAAATATAGAAAATAATTTAAAATGGCATCTATGGGGGCCAGCACTGTGGTGTAGCAGGTTAAGCCGCCACCTGCAGTGCCGGCATCCCATATGGGTGCCAGTTCAAGTCCTGGCTGCTCCACTTTGAATCCAGTTCTCTGTTATGCCCTGGGAAAGCAGTAGAAGATGGCCAAAGTCCTTGGGCCCCTGAACCTGCATGGGAGACTCAGAAGAAGCTCCTGGCTCCTGGCTTCAGATCAGCACAGCTCCAGCCATTGCGGCCAATTGGGAAGTGAACAAGTGATGGAAGACCCGCCCCCCTTGTCTCTCTATGTAACTCTGGCTTTTAAATAAATAAATCTTTTAAAAAATGGCATGTATTTCCCTTCTTCCCATCACTGAGAAGCAATTTTTGTCACCATTTTGAAATGTTCATTTCAATAATTTTTACCTCATTTAAACTCTTCCACTTATTATCCGTGTAACCTTGACCAAATTGTTTACCTTCTCTTGGTTGCATTGTATAATCCAAGTAATTATAGTACCTCCATCACAGAGCTTAATGAGGATTAATTAAGATATCTCATGTAAAGTTCTTAGTTCAATACTTGGCCTATGTTTAGGTTAAAACATGCAGTATTTTCAATATTCACTATTTATGACCTGCGAAAAAGACAATCTCATACAGCTCACTCTAATGGAAGAGCTCCGTGTATATGAGCTTTTATGATAACGCTATACAGGGCTGTGATGGTACAAGGACAGTTACGCTGGGACCTCAACCCACAGCGAGGTTGTATTCCTAAAGCTAGGAAAACCATTTGCTTAAAAACAAACACACACACACACCCATGAGAAAAAAATTGATCCATGCTCTAGCAAAGCATGGGCTAAGTGTTGGAGGATTCCAAGGAACACAGATTACCATTGTCTGCAAGGATTCGTGGTTGCCATGGGTTGGAGGTGACATCTCAGCTGGCCTCTGAGGTATAGCTACCAAAATGCAAGGAAAGACCTTTCTTGGTGGAAGGAAAATCCCAAGGTACAGTAGGAATATGCAGAGCAAATAATTCATTTGTTAGACCCTTCGGTGCGTGAGGACTGGAGGCAGAAGGCAATGCCCATGTGTGTCATCACTCAGCAGAGGGCCTGGCCCATGACTGGGTCCTGGCATATATATGAACCAATGTATACTAAGGGAAGTGGGCTCTATATTTAACAAGCAAGGAGAACGGAACATTTTTGTGCAAAGGAGTGCAATTGTCAGTGTCATCCTTTGGAAAGCTGAGCTGGGGAAATGTGTCCCTTGAAGTTTGAAGAGCAGCTCCTAGAAGCAAAGATACTTCTGCATGTTCAGGGTCCTGCTGAGCTCCAAAGCCTTATCTCTAACCTTTCCTCCTCCTTCTTCCCTGCCTCTCCCACATTCTGAGATGGCTCCCCCTAACTGATTTCAGCACCTTTAACTTGCTGAATTTTTTCCTGTGTCTCAAACCTTCACTCCTGGTCCATATGCCTTGAGTCTGCTTCTCCTCACCACTAGGCTAACTCCTGCTCATCTTTCATCTCAATAGATGAATTGCTCCTTGCAGGAGGCCGTCTCTAACTCACTATCACCCAGTAAGTCTGGATGGCATCTCTCCTGGGAACTTCTTTGCACCCTGTACTTTCCACATATTGGAACTGCCTACACTTCATCATGGCTGTCAGTTCCTCTGCACCTGCCTCCTAAGCACTACAGAGCAAAAGCTCTGGCCAGCTGAGGACTCTGTGACTTACTGGGTGAGAGCAGGGGTTGAGATAGATGAAGTATAAACCTGGCTCTGTGTCCATTTTGTACTTTGGTGACTGAGTGACTTTATGTAGCTAACTGTCATGGTCCTCATCTGTACAATAAGGATAGCAGCCTACAATTTAGGGTGGGTATAACAGTTAAATGTGGTAGCATAGATAAACTCCTTAGCACAGTCCCTGAAATGTCATTGAAATAGCCTAAGTACTTGTTAAAACTTTGCTGCTAGGAATCCCAATCCTATTCCTAGAATGCTCCTCAGCTATATATCACCTATATGCACAATACATACGCCAAATATTGTAGGATGATTGAAACAATGCTTGTGCAAATGAAGATGTAGATGTGAAGAACATTTTAGAGATGGAAATCGGCAATTTACCAGATATGGGTGGGGGTTGGGGAAGGCAGGCTCTGTCTCCTGTCTCAGACCTGAGGCTGGGGGATGGGAAGACCAGTAGTGCCTTTCCAGATAGAAGTGTTCAGTGAGAAAAGAAAATCAATTCAGTTTTCATTTGGGGACATACTGAGTTCTGAGCTTGGTACAGAGATCCATATGTAGTCCTGGAGCTTAGGAAAGAACTTTTGCCTGTAATGTATGCTTGAATTTCATTTTAAGAAGAAGGACTGTTTCTAGCCAGTGCTTTCCTACCTGTAGTGTGCACAGAAATAACTTGGGGAGAGTGTTTAGCAAGCTTCTAGATCTCATCTCTACAGATTTTGATCAGTAGTATAGGATTGTGGCGGAGCCCAGAAATATGCATTTTGACAAATAGCTTAGACATATGCTGTGACTTTAAACAAATTACTTCATTTGAGTTTTAGTTTCTGTCTTTGTTCAATGGGAATAATGCCAACCATTTTATGGTGGAAAGGAGGAGAGAACATGTATGGACAGTAGCTTATAGAGTAGGGAATCTACAAGGAGGCTATCAACAGGATGGAAGTGTGTGTGTGTGTGTGTGTAAAGATTGTGTCACATGATGATGTAGAGAGTTTTTGCAAGAAACATGGTATCCCATGTGATACCAGAAATTGATAAAGGGAGAGAAATGAGAATAGGCTAATGAACTTGATAAACAAAAGTCATGGGTGAAAGAATTGTATCTATGGGCTAGAGCCAAGGACATGAGGGGGATGAAAGGGGATTAGTGGATGTCTCTTGCTGTTTCGTGAATAAAAGAATATTTAACAAATTGGCAAAGCATTAACAGTGTGTTCTAAGTAAAATATAGTATCAATCAGAATGACTATATTTTTCATTATTTCTAAGTGTTTATTATGGGCAGTTTTAAATTCTATGCTTTTCTTCAGCTGTATTTGCTAATTTTCTATGCTTAACCTACCTGTTTTATAATGAAAATGAAATAAACATCATTCTTAAATTTTCTGTGTGGAACAAGTATGAGAAAGTGATAACTCTGGGGACAATAGGTCTAAGAAAAAGACCTATTTTTTTAAGGTTAGAGAACATTATTCTTTTCTGTTTGCCTGTTAGATAAGGTGGAGGAGGAGTGAGGTGAGGATAAAATCCTGGAAGAATCAATTTAGAATTGTGTCAGATTGAACAGTGATCCTGAGAATGGAGAAAAGAGGCATTTTATGTAGGAATAAGAAGAGAATTCTCAAAAATAATAATGAAACTCTGAGGAACAGAGGTATTTAGACTCACATGAAGGCTGGTGCCACGGCTCACTTGGCTAATCCTCCGCCTGCGGCGCCAGCACCCCGGGGTTCTAGTCCCGGTTAGGGCACCGGATTCTGTCCCGGTTGCTCCTCTTCCAGTCCAGCTCTCTGCTGTGGCCCGGGAAGGCAGTGGAGGATGGCCCAAGTTTTTGTGCCCTGCACCCGCATGGGAGACCATGAGGAAGCACCTGGCTCCTGGCTTCGGATCACCGCAGCGCACCGGCCTTAGTGGCCATTTGGGGGGTGAACCAAAGGAAAGGAAGACCTTTCTCTCTGTCTCTCTCTCTCTCTTACTAACTTTGCCTGTCAAAAAAAAAAAAAAGACTCACATGGAAATTTTGAAAATGTTAGTACATTTGTTTTAAGATGTTTTTGTTAGAGTAAAAGGTCATGGATTTGATATTCTAATGGGCTGGTTAATTTATTCTCATTCCTATAGACTAGATAATTTACCCTAACATCACACACCTGCTTTATAGCGAGATGCCAAGGGTCACCAAGAACACCACCCAATAGAAGATGAGTGGATCCCTGCAAATTTATGAGCATAATGCAAAGAAATCTCAGGAGTATCTGTTAGGAGGGTGCCCCAGTCTGACCCAGGATCTTGACTTGCCTGAAGATTTGATATATATGGTTATGAAGATATAAAACCAGAAACCAAAGCCCACATTCTTGGGGTTCCTCTTCCCTGAAGAAGATTGCCATAAAATGTCTGCCCATGGAGATCTATGAAACACATTTTCAAGAAAATTGATGTTTGTCTGGAGACTGCAGTGCTTCAGTCACTGATTTCTGAGCCTGGTGACTTGTGGCATCATCTCCTATGTAGTACATCTCCGTTTTCCTGGATCTTCAGACTGTTTCACCCTCTCTAAACCCTCACCACATAGAGACCAAATCAAGAGGGGGTATGGAGCACAGTCCCCTGGGAAGCAGCTATCTGAGTACTTTATGTGGTCAGACATTTGTCGTTCCCTAAAGATTTTACTAAATGGGATTTGATTCGGTTTTCCTGCCTGGAATGCTGCGGTTTTAAGTGTTCCCCACTGGCCTACTGTCTGCTTTTTCTTCTGAAGTATTGCATGGTATTTAACAGAAGCTGCAGGATTGCAGTGTATTCATTTAATTATGCAGGAATAATGAGAAATGAAATTGCATCCCAGCTCACATTGTACAACTGAAGCAGAATTTGTAGCACTTAAGAATATAGATGTCAGTGTCAAACAAAATGCAGTTTGAAACTCACCTCTGCATATTTTAAGTCCTGAAATCCTAAGACTTAGTTTCTTATCTATGCGTTATCTGTCACTTCTTTTATGAGATTTTAGTGAGTAATAAATGAGATAATTCACGTTTGTCAATTAGTATACTATCTAGCATAAAGAAGCTGTTTAGTAAATGTTTGCAATTACTACTTCTGCTGCTACTATCACTCTTAGTCCCTATACTCAGAATAACTATAGGAAAATAAGTTTATATTACAGGAAAACATTAATATAGTATTTACCAGAACATGAAACTTGGATGCATGAAACTAGAAAAATTAGTAGTTCCCTTTAATAATCTGAGACTCTGGCAAGCAACTTAACTTTGGAAAGATACTGAGTCAGATTTGTGATTAGAAGATATCACAGTCAGGGATATTTACATCTATCTCATAAGTCAAGATGGGTGAGAAGCACCTGTTCATAGACAAAGGAAAATAGAGTGCGATTTTTAAAAAAGATTGTATTTATTTATTTGAGAGGTAGAATTACAGACAGAGAGGGAGAGTCAGAGAAAGGTCTTCCATCTACTGGTTCACTCCCCAAAGGACTGCAATGGCCAGGGATGAGCTTATATGAAGCCAGGACCCAGGAGCTTCTTCCAGGTCTCCCACATGGGTGCAGGATGCTTGCCCAGGCCATAGCAGAGAGCAAGATCAGAAGTGGAACAGCCGGGACTAGAACTGACACCGATATGTGATGCCAGTGACGCAAGCAGAGGCTTAACCCACTATGCCAGAGCACCGGCCTCTAGAGTACAAATTAAAAGAAAAAAAATTTGGAATGACAATTTGGCCCAGTTAAGATGGCACTTGGGAGGCTCACATCCTATATTGGAGTGCTGGGTATGAGTTTTGACTCCACTCCCTATTTCAACTTCCTGCTAGTGCACACCCTAAGAGGCAGTGGGTTGTGCCTCAATTGATTGGGTCCCTGTTACTCATGCAGGAGATTCAGATTAAGTTCCTGGTTCCTGGCTTCTGCCTAGCTCAGCCCTGGCTGTTGCAGGTATTTGGGGAGTGAACCAGTAAATAAATCTCTCTCTGTCTCTCTCTGCCTTTCAAATAAAAAGAAAATCTTGTTTGTTTTCAGTGGCAGGTTCTGTGAGATAGTATATAAATATGTGCAGACTTTCTGGAGAGTTCAATCAATATGGATTAGGGGTTCAAACATTGCTTTGGAATTAGATATGGGTTTGAATCTCAGCAAAAATCACTTTACTAACTGATAGTACCTAAGCAAGGTACGTATTCTCTGTAAACTATACTTTTCTCCTTTTTGTGGAAGTTAACGTGAATGCTGAAAGCAAATTAGCTATGAGATAAGTAATCAGTAGAAGTTATGTTTTTCTAAATATGACATTAGTGTATATCAAGGCAGACAAAACTTTGTTATCTCAAGACAGTTCTCAGGCCCGGAGCTGTGGCGTGGCAGGTAAAGCCACTACCTGCAGTGCCAGCATCCCATAAGGGTGCTGGTTCAAGTCCTGGTGGCTCCACTTCCAATCCAGCTCTCTGCTGTGTCCTGGGAAAGCAGTGGAAGATGGTCCAAGTCTTTGGGCCCCTGCACCTGTGTGGGAGACCCTGAAGAAGCTCCTGGCTTTTTTTTAAAAAAAGAGTTCTCATATGTGTCAAGATAAGATTAAGAATTTGTTTTTGAATCCTTATTCTAATGACGTAAAAATTCGAATAGTCTAATGGTAATAGTATAATATACATATATATTATACATATATACATGTATGTATATATATTATATATAATGTACACTATACATAATGTATACTATACATATACTATATATTATGTATTACATATATGTAATACGTATAGGTTTATATTATGCATACATATATCTGTATGCCATGCCTGTTTCTTTTTGATAGATCTCTTTCCAAGTGATTAACATTTGAATTGCTCAAATCACCCCTAGGGACAATCACACAGACCATGGAAGTATATGTGCAAGGTCTGTGGTCTCACAAGCTCTCTGTTCCCAACCCTGTTCCAAGCACATGGAAAGTAATGTCTTATGAAAACCTTGCAGGACTGCTGTGAAATAAGCAAATATCATCTGCATTTGTGAACAGATATAATAAGATGCAGAGATATTGACTGTCTTGCCCAAAGTTGTACAGCTTGTGAGAAGAGGCAGGACTTGAACCTAGGCCTGTTGTCTTTGAAGCCACTTTTTACCCAGTGTCAGTTTTATAGCATACACAAAGGTAACACTGTTATGAGTGTATTACAGAATAATGGCAACAGAACCCCCAGGATGTCCCCCTGTACTCTTGTGAGTCTTAATTTGATGAAATTGATCCCAGATGTTAAATGTGAAATGTGATACACTATTTTAGGTCTTTTTCTTTCTCCCTGCTATTCAAATACAACCATTAACACAGTCAGGAAGTAAAATGTTGTATCTGAGATAAATGCCAAGTTAATATTTTTTCCATCTCTCCTTGTGTAAGATAAGAATTTTGTTATTAATATGATGAAAGTTTTATTTCTCAAGAATAAAATGCATGTAGATTTCCAAGCCTCCAGGGCAATCACATGCAAGCATGGAGCTCAGCTCCCAGTAGGCACAGGAATGGCAGCTTCCAACCCAACTGTCATCTCTGGTCCTCTTACTTTCCTTAGCACCTGCAGTGGTTTCCCCTGGTCACATCAGCCTGCAAATGAAATTCAGTGGTAAAGTATTTGTCACCGACAATGTTTCTTTGATTATTTCCCTATTCAACACTGTGTGAACGCCATTCCTGTGTAAAGATTGCCTTAGGCCAGCGCTGCGGGCCAGTGGGCTAAGCCACTGTCCACAGTGCTGGCATTCCATATGGGTGCCAGTTTGAGTCCTGGCTGTTCTATTTCTGATCCAGCTCCCTGCTAACGTGCCTGGGAAAGCAGTGGAAGATGGCCCAAATCCTTGGGCACCCACATAGCAGACCCAGAAGAATTTCCTGGTTTTGGCCTGGCCCAGACCTGGTTATTGTGGCTGTTTGGAGAGTGAACTAAAAGATGGAAGATCTCTCTCTCTCTCTCATTCCCTCTCTCTCTCTCTGTAATTCTTTCAAATAAAGTAAATAAATATTAAAGAGATTGCCCCAGTTATTCTAAGGAGATTTTTACATGAACACAGTCTTCCCAAATACCGAAGCTTGTCAACTGCTTTCTTGCTTGGGTTTTCTAACTTCTTGAAGTGGTGGTGCCACTGAGGCCTTTGCTGTCTCTGCAGTTGCCTCCACTCTTGATGTCTCCAAGTGGAGGCTGGAGGTCTGAGGATGTTGCTTGGCCCATCGCCAGAGCAACACCAATGGCTTGCTGCATTCTCCTGGAATTCCTGAAGCCTCAAATCCATTTCTGCATGTTTCAAGTATGAATGATAACCCAGTTCTCTATTTGAGTATTTCTGTAGCTCTGTAACCTGTAGTGGATCAGATTGGGGTGTGGAACCCAACTCCTTCTTCCCTGGTTCTGCATTTTAGCCTTGCTCTTGGGTTGCAGTGTGACTGTGAGAAATTACCTAATCTCTGTTTATCTACATTTCCTCATCTGTCAGCTGTGGTTAATGTTATTACTTACCTCATAGGGCTGTACCCAGCCCAGAGCAAGGTTCAGTATATGTTGGTCACCGTTACTATTTTACAGGTACCCAAATCAGACTGGCTCAGCCTCCCAGGGCAATGCAGAAATGTTAATTTTCTATCCTTTCAGTTTGTATTTTAGCCTCTCTCCAGCCACTAGCTAGAGAACACTGTGAGTAGTAAACAACTGGCTTTATTCAGAAGTATCCTGCTCTCCAATTCTGGCACTAACCTGAAATTACGTTCCTGTGCCTTCATTATTCCTTAGGATTTACTCTTACCTAATTTGTTCCCCAGTTACTTGAGCATAGCAGTCTTGTTGGAACTGTCCTAGCATGCATCTAAAAGATCAAGATATGTCTGATGTTTGAATTCTTGGCTGAATTTACTCTTGGCTCAAGCTGGAAACAAATACGCACATTCTCTTTCTCTTTCACTCTCTCTTTCTCTCTCTCCCACACACACACACACACACACATACATAGATACATACACAAACAAAACAAGGTCTATATATTTTTTAGTACCCTTTAAAACCTTCCACTATGTTTTGGAACATAAACAGAA
This sequence comes from Lepus europaeus, assembly GCF_033115175.1. Classification (NCBI taxonomy): domain Eukaryota; kingdom Metazoa; phylum Chordata; class Mammalia; order Lagomorpha; family Leporidae; genus Lepus; species Lepus europaeus. Next base: position 101,177,504 of record NC_084831.1, read on the forward strand.
TATTTATTAACTTTCCTTCAAAAATACTTTGACGTGGGCACCGGGTTCTAGTCCTGGTTACTCCTCTTCTGGTCCAGCTCTCTGCTGTAGCCCAGGAGGGCAGTGGAGAATGGCCCAATTGCTTGGGCCCCTGCACCTGCATGGGAGACCAGGAGGAAGCACCTGGCTCCTGGCTTCGGATTGGCTCATCGCCAGCTGTGGCAGCCATTTGGGAAGTGAACCAATGGAGAGAGGACCTTTCTCTCTCTCTCTCTCACTGTCTATAACTTTACCTGTCAAATAAATTTAAAAAATTAAAAAATACTTTAACATTGAAGCATCAATAGAACATTGCTGTGAGATGATGGTATTTTACATGAAATCTCCTAAATTTTCCTTCAAAGATGCCAATAAGTGCTTTTTTTAAATGCTTGAAATAAAAATTCAAGAATTATCGATAGGAAAACACGTACTGTAGTTGTTGACAAATACCCGTTTATATGACTTCTAGATAATACATCATCTCTGCTTCTTTTGTTCTGATTCAAGTACTATATAAGTATTAGGCAATCCACAAAAGCTTTTTTGCATAAATTTTCAAATACTTAAGTTAATTTCCTAGATTAAACCTGAGTTGAAAAATTCTCTCCCAAAGGCAAAATTGAAACAATACCTCCAAGAGAAAAACATTATCATTTTTATCAATAACACATTTGAACCTAGATACCAATCTCTTCTAGTTCGCTCTCTCAGTCTTTCTAACATTGAAATACTCAGGGTTCACTTGTTACATGCCAGTAAGTTTTAAATCTATGAGGTCAGACTGGACTGTTATTTTGTGAACTACAAAATTTACTTATATAATCTGTTACAGCACGGCATCCAAAATTCTGCTCTAGGTTGTCGTAAACTCCTTACATTTCTAAAGAAAAGTAAAATGATCATTCCTAAAAATGTATAAGGGTGCTTTCAAGAGGTCATGGAAAAAATAGAATCATAAGATAAGTTTGGCGATGGACATTTAACCTGGTAGTTAAGCCAACAGTTCCTGAATCTCCTATCAAGATGGCTGCATTTAATGCCTTCCATGCATTCAATGCCTTCTATGCCCACATGTCTGGCTCTTGACTCCAACTTCCTGCTAATTCAGATACTGGGGGTCAGTGGTGATGGCTCAGGTGGTTAGGTTCCTGTCAACATGTGGAACACTCAGATTAAGTTCTTGGCTCCTGTTTTTGTCTCCCACCTCTCATTCATTGTGCATATTTGGGAGGTAAACCCATGGATAGGAGCTTGTTCCGCCCTGCCCCATATTATTCTTTTTATATCCAATGAATAATTTTTAAGCAAAAATTTATTTTGGTACAAAAAGTTTTTGAAATGCATCAGTTTTTGTAATATGCATTTCCCGTGAACTTTTTGAAAACCCCCTCAAATGCGTATCACTTCTTTGGTAGGTTATCATATACATGTGAAGTCAGCACATCTTTCAGAAAGCTGAGGAACAATAATAACAATAGTTAATATTGACAGTTTGCTACATGCCACCACTGTGTAAAATATTTTATAGTAGGCTCACAATAAAATCATGAGGCAGATAGTGTTATTATTCCAATTTATAGATGGGGAAACTGAGTCTCAGGGAAGTTAAAGATGAAACTGATGTGGTTTCATTTCCAGATATGAATAGTGTTATCTAGTTCTGATGAGGCCATAACAGCTGGATGACATCACTGCCAGCCAATGCAGAGTCTCAGTTGGTGTCATGCATGAGGTGGACATGTGAATGTAAATCACAAGACAAGATTGCAATGACTACTGTGCTCATTCCTCTGGGGGTGGTAGCATTGCTCCCTACAAGGCATCTCTGAGATGATCATGATTAAATACATTAGAGTATGACCTTATCATTAACAGGAAACAGGTAAAAAATGCCTTGAGGATGTGTGAAACAAGGCTCAGACTGGCTTCATACTAGAAGCCTTTTAAGGAAGGACAGCTGAGTGGTCAACCCAGCAGGTTATGGAACCCACTGGAACTGCTCATACTCAGCTGAAGTGGCACTGGGGGCAGCCTAGGAAATGTCCTAAAAGGACTCTGGATGGCAGTCCCACTTACTAATTGAATGACAATCAATTCTCTGCTCAATATGTGCATGCCCTCAGTTGATCAGCGTTGGTCTTTTTAGCCACATCTGTATGCACTTGATGTCATTTCCTTATCACTGTGTCCTCTCTGATAGTAAAACACAGTGAGCAGTAGAAATGCCAAAACAAGAGGGCTCCTTTGCTGTCCTCTGAGGCTCTTCCCCAATCTGTCCGGAGCAACTTAATAAACTGCCAGAATTTAGCATGTGTTTAGCACATTGCAAAGGTGTTTTTGTTTATTTTTAAAATAAGAATTCTAAAAGCATTCTTCTCTGAAAAAAAAAAAAAAAAAAAAAAAAGAAGAGGCTGAGAAAGGGCTTGACAGTGGAGGAACCAGTGTATTAGGTTTCTCTGTGGGGACCTGGGAAGCCAATCCTTATAATATCTTATTTTCCTTTTTCACTTCTAAAAAGTTTACTAAGCCATGACAGTTCAGAAACTTTTTGGGTTTTTGGGGGGTTTAAAATATTCTTTTTAGAGTCCCAGGTGACTCCTTTACTTAAGTCATATTGTCGAGTATTTCTGCATTTACTGTGAATTCTGTTGGAATTGATGATAAGTCTCTGAGATGGGGCTGAAAAAAAATGTGGTGGTTTCTCTTCAGCAGAAGGAAATGCATTTTCCCTCACAGTTGCTGTGCTCTGTAGACCCATGGGAATATGTTAATGACCCTGAAAACGGAATTTGTTTTAGAAACACTGTTCTGTGGTCCCTGGGAATTTGGTTTATTTGTAAAGGTGGGAAAGACTGGCCCTAGAATTTTTCAGGAAGGCAAAATGTGGAGTACAAATTGAAGAAACTAAATGTGATACATATAAATGATAATACTGGTACTCACCCTAAAATGCACAATTTCTTATTATTATTTGCTGGATTAATGTTCCTGTTTGTTAGATTAGTTTTATAAGCATTAAAATAACCATGGACGATCATGTACCTAAGACCTTTTTACTTCTGAATGTCCCTGAACATAACCATGATAGAAGGTACTTCCCTGCAGGTTCCAGTCCATCTCACGCTGAGATGTCTATATCATGCAGACCCTATAAAGTCTGCAGTCCCTGCAAGATTGGTTCCATAAAGAATTCCAGAGAGGGCTCCAAGAGAAAAGTAGGTGACGAGTAGCTATGAGGCATCTGGGAGCTGGACTTGGAGAGGAATTCTTAGGATTCTGGAAAGATTAAGCCAATAAAGTAGGATTTGAATACTAATTCTATAGGGGTCAGCCAAACAAGTTCTCTAAATCTCTGATTTTTTATCTTGATTTCCTTCCTTCCTTCCTTCCTTCCTTCCTTCCTCCCTCCCTCCCTCCCTCCTTCCCTCCTTCCTTCCTTCCTTCCTTCCTTCCTTCCTTCCTTCCTTCCTTCTTTTCATTCTTTCATTTTTTTTTTCTTTCTTGCTTGTGTTCTTTCAGTTATTTTTTGAAAGGCAAAATTACAGACAGGAGAGAGAGACAAAGAGAGATCTTCCATCTGCTGCTTCACTTTCCAAATAGTCACAAGAGCCTTGGATGACCCAGGCCAAAGCCCATAGCCAGAGCTTCATCTGGGTCTCCCACATCAGTGGCAGGGATCCACATACTTGGAGCATCCTTTGCTGCTTTCCCATGTGCATTAGCAGGGAGCCGGTTCAGGAGTAGAGCAGCTCGCACTCAGATTGGATGCCAATGGCATAGATGGAGGCAGCTTAACCCACAGTGCCAAAAACACTGGCCCCTCCTTTTTCTTTTTGATCTCAGTTATGTTTTCGTCTATTTAAAATTGGAATATTATAATATTTAGCACAATGTATTTTTCTGTTTGTATTAGCCCATTTTCCATTGTTATAATGAAATACTTGGACCTGGTATATTATAAGGAAAAATAGACTCATCCAGCTATTTTGGAGACTGACAACCCATGATTACACAGCCTCATTTCAGCCTCTGGTGAGTGCTTGAAGGCATATGGCATCCTCATGGGAGTGTGGGTGAGAAGGATCTCAGGGCAAGACAGGAAGCCACAGAGGAATCCAGAGTTCAGGCTCTTGATGTTTTCAAGCAACTTACACTATTGCGAACCAGCCATAGTCCCCCAGAAACCAAGAACTCTCAGTGACCCAACCACTCCCACTAGACCACACATCTCAAAGATTCCACCACCTCAACACTGCCACCCTGAAAAAACAAATCTCTAAAACATGAATGCCTGGGGGACAAGTAATGCTGAAACCATAGCAGTGATTGGCAAATTATATGTCACATAGAAGGTGTTTTTAAAACTCTCACAGAAACATGACTTATTTCTAATTAAACATACTAATTTAATGCTTAGAGACTACAGCTGTACAGAAGATGACTCAGGCCAGCATGTGGCACGTAGGTAAAGCTGCTACTTGCAACACTGGCCTCCCTGTTGGTTGCCAGTTCCAGTTCTAGCTGCTCCACTTCTGATCCAGCTCCCTGCTAGTGGGTTGGGTAAAGCAGCAGAAAATGGCCCAAATGCTTATACCCCTGCTATCCATGTAGGAAACCTGGATGATTCCTGGATCCTGGCTTCGGCTTGGCCCAGCCCTGGCTATTGCAGTCATTTGGGGAATGAACCAGCAGATGGAAGGTTTCTCTCTCTCTTCCCCTCTGTAACTCTTTCAACTCTTTTTGTAAAATCTTTTCATAAAAAATAATTTTAAAAACATAAAAAGATAGTTTTTAAATATGACTTTAAAAATTTATTTTATTTATATGAGAGTCAGAGCTACAGAGGGGAAGAGAGACAGAGAGAGAGAAACCTTCCATCTGCTGGTTCATTCCCCAAACGTCTGCAATAGCCAGGGCTGGGCCAAGCAGAAGCCAGGAGCCAGGGGTTTCCTCCAGGTCTCCCATGTGGGTCCAGGGGCACAAGGACTTGGGCCATCTTCCACTGATTTCCCAAGAGTATTAGCAGGGAGCAGGATTGGAAGTGGAGTAACCAAGACTAGAATTGGCACCCAGATGGAATGCTGGCATTACAGGTGGTGTCTTAACCTGTTATATCACAACATTTGCCCCAAAGATGACTTTCTGACTCACTAGTTGGTCTTAGTAGGAACAATGCCATGGTACAATTGCTAACTAATTTCAAATATTGATGAATTTAGCTTTCCTTGTGTCACATAGAGTGCTTCCTAGGAGGATAATTTCTAAAATGTTAGCCATATTTTGAATTCTATTGAAAAAAAAAGAGATATGGTAGAATAAGAAAACCATGGATTTGGGGAACAGATAAAGATGATGTTGATGTCAGATTCTGGTAATAATTAAACTTAACACAAGGTACTTGACTTTCAGAGCAGCAATTTCTGTACCTGTATAACACAAAAATATATCTGTATTGTAGTTTTTAAACATAAAAGTAACACACATAAGTTAGCTGCAATAAGAGAATCAATGCCCATGATGGCCATGGTGATGATCATAAAAGTAATTTCTAATTAACAAACTCAGATGTGGTGTAAACAGCCAGAATTGCCTACCACTGCATCCACTGATGGCTTCTTGGGACAGGAGGTGGCCTTCTGGGCTCTCTTGGAGCACAGGGTCTGGTAAACAGAATTTTTTTTTTTTTTTTGGACAGACAGAGTTAGACAGTGAGGGAGAGAGACAGAGAAAGGTCTTCCTTCCATTGGTTCACCCTCCAAATGGCCACTATGGCTGGAGCTATGCTGATCTGAAGCCAGAATCCAGGTAATTCTTCCTGGTCTCCCACATGGGTGCAGGCGCCCAGGCACTTGGGCCATCCTCCACTGCCTTCCCAGGCCACAGCAGAGAGCTGGACTGGAAGAGGAGCAAGTGGGATTAGAACCCGGTGCCCATATGGGATGCCAATGCTGCAGGTGGAGGATTAATTAAGTGAGCCATGGCACCAGCCCCTGGAAAAGACTTTGACTCTGCTATATGCGGCTGGTAAATGGTGGCTAGTCCAGGTAAGTAATTTATGTCAAGTACAATTCTGTGTGTCTTTTAAAAAGACTGTATCCTTTTTCTAAGGCTATTTATTACATCTTGGGGATAATTCAATTCAGATGGGTAGTCTTTGGCTCATTGTGATGTTAGTGCATTAGATTATCACACATTACTAAAATAATTACAGTTCTGAGAAGTTTACCCTTTGTAAAAAGACATTGCCCCACATAGAAGGGCAGAAAAATAGTAACCCCTGGATGGTAGTCATCAAGTCCAGACTAATGAGATGTGCAGATTGAAGGAGAGCAAATCCTCACACCTGTGAGTTGATCCTCAAGGGTATCTGCTCCATCTTCAGCTTGGATATTGCTAGGCTGAAGAAGTCATCTTGGTACCAAAGAAGAGGATGTGTGATTAATCTATGGGCGCATTAAGAAAAGCAAATTTAGCTGATGAGTTGATACCCTTTCCTCTTTCTCCCCATTTAGGAAACCATGAATAGAATGAGTGTGGAGACTTATCAGGCACCTCCCATATGTCTGAGCATAATTTGTATATTGGACGGTTTTCCTATATAGAGAAAAAATAGTGAATCCCTCTTCATTCAGAAATTCTGGATAGCAGCCTGGTAATGAGTGAATATTTAAAACTAAACTTCAGGGTTGGTCTTCTCGGGTCGTTATTAGCTTAAAGTCAAGGTGAATGGAATAAAGGGATACAATGTGTAACCTTCTTTCCTAGCTACTAAAATGGTTCAAGATTAGATCCATTTTGCTCTAAAAGTCTCTTTTCATGTGAAGTCAAGTATAGATCCAGAATAACAATGTGTAAAGGACACTTAAGTAGAATGGAGTTCTTTATAAGTTAAAAAAAATCCAACAAAATGTTGGTTGTTTCTCATGATAGAGAAACTGCAGAATGACCCCATTTGAACCAGTTCTTCTCTGTATATCATTCCCTTCTACCATGGGAACCAAGAGCTGTAGGTCTCCTTTCTTCTATGATTTCTCTCTTATCTTTAAATTACTATTTTTTGTTCTCTACCCAATAGTCATGGCATCATATATTTACATTGACTAGCAATTTATATAGCAGTTTATTTGAAAATATAATCTCCTTTTAGATGCTTCATCATTTTAAAGTGGTCTCATAAATTTTGTTGCTAATTTGGGTGTTAAAGGGTATATGTATTTATATTAAAGCCTGCCTGCTGTTCATCTTGAAGATGTTGTATTGTATAGTTAAGAGAAAGGATGGGTCCAGTTAATTTTCTTGCTTCCCTGGAATGCTTTGCATCTTGTAATCACCATTGATTGCCTACTTACTAGTCAGAATCAATGAAAGGAGTAGATATAAAATTGTCCAATCTCATGTTTTATAATATAATAGTCTACTCAAAATGGAGGATACTGATAGCATAGACAGCTACATAGACATTATCTGACAATAACAGTTGTGTATAGCTCAGACTATAGAAAAAACAATTTAAAACTGGAAGCTCTCATATTGGACTTTATTTTATTTAAGATGAAGTTTATGCACAAATCTCTTCAAAATATGTTCTTACTATTTTATAGATAACAATATAATTTTTATTAACCTTTACTCATTTTAATTGCATTTCCCACCAGAGGCAACTAACATTGTTTTACCGTTGTTTGTTTCAAGGTTGACTGTGATGGGGCTGGTGTATTTTTCCCAGATTCCATCAATATGAGATTATGGAAACATTAAAGCGTATAGACCTGTACTGAGAATAACAACTTTCAATTTCAAGTCTAAATAAATCAAGGATTTTCACCTTGGAGATAAAAGATGAGAGATATTATTAGACAGAGACTTAGTCAACTAGTTTTAAGCATTTGTACTTCTCTATTGTGTTTTGTGATCTCAAAAAATAAATTCATTGAGCTTAGATATTTCTGAAATGATTGTTGTTTTATATGAAGTCTGTTGAACTCTGACATCCCACTGGGAGTAGCCTTTAGATTTTTCAATGGTATTCAAACTTTTAGGTCATTATGTAAGCACGCTTGATTATAGTTTTAAAAAAAGAAATGCAATGTGTACAATTTCAAAGCCCATCCAGAAAGGAACTTTACTTAGAAAATCAATCTTAACAATTGATGAATTACATCCTCTATTGGAAAAGAAATGTGCTGCTGGCATTTTGGAAAACATTCAGCACAGTAGTCAAGTTCTTTTAGTGAGTTCTCTGACAATCACGGTCCTTTACTATTCCCTGCACCTAAAGCTAGAATCCCTTCCCAGACAGCTTTCAAATACAGTGTTTAGGGAGTGTACATGGAAAAGAAACCTCATTTGTAGATTTTGGTTACAGATTAATTATTTAATTGGCTGTTGCCTGTTCAGGATGTTTAATGACCATCTAGCTTTTGACATTTTTCCCACATTTTTTGCTCTTTCCTATATTAAATTTTTCTTATGGAAGCCATGTAATTGGAACCACCTTCCTCATCTCATGTACCTCTCTCCATGACATCTGCTCTAAAGCAGTCCAGGATTGTTTCAGAGAAAGAGGTACATTAGATCAAAGGGCAGATAACTTCCTGCACTAATTTTGCCTGTGTTGTTCTGTCACTTTATATATACCCTGGAAATAGACTTTTTGGCCATTGATTTTTTACCTTGATAAGGGATAAAATTTTGTAATACAGAAGGAATAACTTATAAATTTAATAATATAATCAAATAAGGGCCTAGAGCTATTAAGAGATGGTCAAGAAAGCTTTTTTACCTCTTTTCCCCCAGACATATCTGGTCAATACTAATTGCATTTCATGCTTATTGAGTGCCTATTCTGTGCCAATCATTGTTTTAAGTGCTGGGTGTGTTCTGTCTTTTGATCTGCACAGCTATTCCACATGATAGACACTATTCTTCTCTATTGCATTAGTCAAACAATAGGCTTAAAAGGCTGTTGCACAGAGAGGGTAAATAATATGTGTATAGTGGTACAGCTGAAAAACAACATAGAGGATATTTGAAATTCTCCTCTATCCACTTCTAACAACACAACTGTAATTGCCATATAATCCCACTATCAGCTGGTTCCCCTGGACAAAACACTGAGGGTCAAGAATTGTTGTCTTTTATTGAGTAAAGGCCCAGTCAATCATTAAAATGGGGAGGCTGTTACTGAACCCTTGACTTCCAAATTTGTCAACACTGGAACTGCTCATGCAGTGTCAAGCCTCACATTTGGGACACGGAGGCAGGATCCAGAAATACAAAGCAAGGCCTTCAGCCGAGGATCATGCATAAGCACAAGTGAAAATGACCCCTGGGAAATAACAGCAGCCAACATTTATGGAGCCCTTTCTGTGTGCTAGACTCAATGTACAGCAAGGACTTATTTAATTTAAGCTTCTCATAATTATTTGAGTTTTATCAATGCAGCTATTTTAAAAGGTTCAGTAATTTCCCAGGGTTACATAGCTACTAAATGACAACAGCAGAGCTTCTGCTTCATTTGTTTGAATTCAAAACCCCCACATATAGGCCTTCTGGTTTCACTTCTGGCACATAAAAGGATTGGAGGTCCTTACTCTTGTCCTTACAGCAAGGAAAATCCATCTAACTGAAAGCCAGTGACTTTTCTTGGATTCATCAGAGATGAAGTTACATGGTAAATTGCCACTCCAAATTTTGGAGGGACAGGCACATTCAGAGTCATCTATTTGTGTACCTAGAGCCCAAGCCAGAGCAGTCTTTATTCTGGTTAGAGCATTTCAATAATCATTTTGATGAATTACTAGTTGCTAAATGTAGACTGTCTTGGATGTGAGAATTTCCCATAAAGCTCAGCCTTAGAATTTTCTTGTCTGTCGCACCAGGTTCTTATAGTAAAGATTCTGTTATTGCTCTGGCTTGGAAGGAATTACTGTGAAATATGTCCAGAGTAACTGTCTAGGGTAATGGAGTATCATCATAAGGAAAAGACATTCCTTCCATGTCAAATCCCACCAGCCTGCCAATATAATTTTATGTTAGGAAAACAGGACATGAGAATTAGGTCTTTAATAAAATATAGTTGGATCACTGCAACCAGGAAAGAATATAAGAAGATGAGAGAGAAAATTGACAGGCTGCAAGACAGACCCTCTAAGTTACCAGAGAATACAGAAATAAGGACATCTGTATACAAGAGTCCTTTATGGAAAAATAGAATAAAAAGTAAGTTTATTTTCTGACAAAAAAAGGAAAAAAAAAAACAAAACACCTTGAAATCCATGCCCAGTGTCCCTGCCAACATTGTCATTGGTTATAGTGGAAGAAGAAACAGGAAGAATATCCTTAAATGTTTGACTGGAACTGAAGCTAAAGTAACCTATTAAACCAACACCCAAAGAAACATCTTCAAGTAAAAGCTGTTAATCTGTGAAAGCCACATTTTAAAAGTGTTGGGGACTGGCGCTGTGTCATAGTAGATTAAGCCTCCACCTGTGGAGCCAGCATCTGCTATGGGCACTGATTCAAGTTCCAGATGCTCCACTTCTGATCCAGCTGTCTGCTAACAGCCTGGGAAAGCAGCAGAGGACAGCCCAAGTGCTTGAACCCCTGCACTCATGTGGGAGATCCAGAAAAAGCTCCTGGCTTCAGATCAGCCCAGCTCTGGCCGTTTTGTCCATTTTGGGAGTGAACCAGCAGATGGAAGACCTCTCTGTTTGTTTCTCCCCCCCCCCCCCCTCTCTCTCTAGCTATGCCTCATAAATAAATAAATAAATAAATAAATAAATCTTTTAAAAAAAGTGTTAGGCAGGCTTTTAGCCTAACAGGTAAAATACCTTTCAATCTACCTGCATACACTTAGGTTCATTTCCTAGTGTCAACTGCTGATTGCAACTTCTTGCCAAAGCAGACCCTGGGAGGCAGCAGAGGTGGCTGAAGTAATTGGATTCCTGCCACCTACCAGGATTGAGTTACTGGCTATCAGCTCTTTCTGTCTGTCATTCTCTTTCTGCCTTTCAAATAAATAAATAAGTAAATAAATAAGTTAAAATTAACTAGAGACAACTAAACTGTAAGATGCAGCATTATCAACATATGGACATAAGGAATATGAAAAAGTAAGATAATGTGATACTCCAAAAGGAGCACCATAACACATCAGATTCCAAGGAAAAGGAAATTGATGCATTGTCTGATAGAGAATTCAAAAGAATGGTTTTGAGGATGCTCAGAGATACTAAATACAGATAGAAGATTAAGAAGATTAGGAAATCAATGTATGATATTAATGAGAAATTCAGCAAAGATATAGAGATCTTGTAAACAAATCAAACAAAAATCTTAGAAATGAATAACTCAGTAAATCAAATAAGAAATACAATTCACAGCTTTAACAACAGACTAGATCAAGCAGAACAAAGAATGTCTGAACTTGAAGATAGGTCTTTTGAAAAATCCCAGTCACACAAAAAGAGGGAAGAAAGAAAAAAGAATGAAGATCTCCTCCAAGACCTTTCGGAAACCAGTAAATAACAAATATGTGAATCTTGGGATTTTCTGAAGAATGTTGGTTTAAAGGCATAGAAAACCTATTCAGTGAAGTGGTAACCTAAAACTTCCTCACTCCTGGAATGATATGCACAACCAGATGCAGGAGGACCATAGAGTGCAAGCTATTCATGACCAGAAAAAATCCTCACTGCAACATACAGTTTTTCAAAGCATGCATTTCTCACAAAATTTTTGAAGACTCCCAAAGATGCATGGATTTAAATTTTTTTTTCACCAAAATAAATACATAGCATTAAATTTTAAATTAAATAATTCAATAAATTTAATTCTATTCTCATTAATTTTTGGAGTGTCTTTGTACATTTTACACTACACACATATATATATAACATATCTAAGCATATCATATTTAAATGCAGAAAATCATAAAAGAGAACTTTGAAAGAATCCAGAGGAGGAAAAATAGCTTACATACAAAGGAACAACTATTGTAATTATAGTAGACTTCTGGTCAGAAATTATGCAAGCAATAGAAGCATAGAGTGAGATATTTAAAGTGCTGAATGTGGCCAGCGCCACAGCTCAATAGGCTAATCCTCCACCTGCGGCGCCGGCACACTGGGTTCTAGTCCCGGTCGGGGTGCAGGATTCTGTCCAGGTTGCCCCTCTTCGAGGCCAGCTCTCTGCTGTGGCCCGGGAGCGCAGTGGAGGATGGCCCAAGTGCTTGGGCCCTGCACCCCATGGGAGACAAGGAGAAGCACCTGGCTCCTGCCTTCAGATCAGCACGGTGCGCCGGCTGCAGCGGCCATTGGAGGGTGAACCAACAGTAAAGGAAGACCTTTCTCCCTGTCTCTCTCTCTCTCACTGTCACTCTGCCTGTCTAAAAAAAATTTTTAAAAACATTAAAGTGCTGAATGTAAAAAATACCATTTCTAGACTCATTGAAATTGTTTTTCAAGTGAAGATCTAAGTTATTCAGGCAGAAGAAAGAGGATATAAATCAGAAATTTGGACCCAGATAAAGAAAGGAAGAGCATTGAAAAGGGAAAAAAATAAAGGCTTTTATTTTTCTTGTTGCTAATTGCTTTGAAAGATGACTGTCTGAAGTAATAATAGCAACAGTATATTGGGTGATTATAGCATGTTGATTAGTGAAATGAATGCCAGCGCTCTCAGAAGGCATGGGAGGGAGGAATGGGGAATAAGCTGAAAAGGTATCTGCCTTGCAAGTGAAGCTATTAAGTGTCATTTGAAGACAGACTGAAATTAATTAAAAATGTATATTGTAAACTCTAGGGAAACTACTAAATTTTTTTAAATGCAAATAATTGATACTGAGAGGATGGGACATGGAACTCATAAACAGTGAAAGACAGAGAAGGCCAAAAAAAGATAAGAAAAATTACAGGAGGTTGAGTCAAGAAGCAAAGGGCATGCACTAATCGCAGTTGTACTTGGTTTCTATTTTGCTTTGCCTAGAAATTCAGAAATAATACTGAGCCAGGATGCATGTTCATATTTCCTAATCATGGTTGCTTAAAAATATATATGTGCAAAGTTGATTGGTCCAGTTAGTGAGTTGAAGTCCAAGCATATTCCCTGTTGGGAAAGTAGATGCTTAATAAATATGTGTTAAAAGAGGTCAAACAATGGGCAAGAAATGAGACAAACTTAAAAAATGAAAGTTACTAAATATTCAGGCAGAGAGTTAAAAATCAGGAGAACTGAAAGACAGAAAGGCAGAGTAAAGTGTACAGATGATAATCTGGTTCCCTGCATTTGGGAAAGCTAATCAGGGTGTGGTCAGAACAAAAAAAGATCGTTGCTTTTAGTAACCTCAGTTAACCATACTTTCTCTCAGTTGGTACTGTGAATACATTATTGGCTTCATCTGTTTACAGAGCCATCCCAAAGTACTGAATACAATGGAAGTGGCTGGAAAAAGTCCATAGGAACCTATAGGAGGACAGCTAAACACAGAAGCAACAACGCTTTAGTTTTATGAGCAGCACATCATATATAACTGTGGATGACAAAAGACTTTAAGTCGCCATGTTTAAAATTATAAACTCATCAACCAACAAGAGGCACTTGCTTACTTCACAGTATTTTTGAAAGCACCTGTAGGATTTTACAAGTATTTAACCTTTTAGGCCTCTGGGGCTTTCTCATTAAGATAACTATCATGTCTAGTAACACAAGATCATTAGACTTTTTAATTCTCAAACATTTGTATTAACAGCATTTTCCATTATAGAAACTTAAAGTCTGGTACCACATCACATCTTGACAGTCCTTCTAATATAATCCAAATAGCCTGATTAGTTGGTGTCTCTATAAGATGAGAGACATAGGTCCTTCGATTTTTTCAGTTGGGCCCAAACTGGAAAAACCAAAGTCCAGGATTTACTGGAAATTTTAGAGACCAGATTGTTTGAAACTTTGATTTTTTGAATGCCTGTCAAGAATGCCAAGAAGGCTCAAAGTCCAAAATATCTGGTTGAAATAAGATTCCTTAAAATCATGACATAACATAGACCAAATTTGATCTTGTTACAAGGTGATTATTCAAATCTTTGAAAATAAGCACATATTTACATAACCCGTAGCTCTTAATAAAAATTCAGCTGTTTTTGAACAATTAGAATTTAACAGATATCAAGAGAACATAATAGATTACTTTAACACATTGCTTTAACAGAGCATCAGAGTTTAATTCTATGTCAAAGAGAAATTGAGCTTCCTGTGATCTTTTGCTGTGAGGTTTCCTTCCTTTACCTTCTTTCATATTGGTGACCATGTTTCTGTGTTTCTGTGTGTAACACATCTTTAAGCATCTTTTGCAGGGCAGGATGAGTGGCAACAAATTCTTTCAGTTTCTGTTTGCTATGAAAAGTCTTAATTTCACCTTCATTCATAAATGAGAGCTTTGCAGGATATAATATTCTGGGCTGGCAGTTTTTCTCTCTTAGTACCTGGGCTATGTCTCGCCATTTCCTTCTAGCTTGTAGGGTTTCTGATGAGAAGTCTTCTGTGAGTCTAATTGGAGATCCTCTAAGAGTAATCTGACATTTCTCTCTTGCACATTTTAGGATCTTTTCTTTGTGTTTCGCTGTGGTGAGTTTGATTACAACATGTCGTGGTGAGGATCTCTTTTGGTCATGTTTATTAGGGGTTCTATAAGCTTCCTGTACTAAGATGCCTCTGTCCTTCTCCAAACCTGGGAAATTTTCTGCTAGTATCTCACTGAAAATGCCTTCTAATCCTTTCTCCCTCTGCATGCCTTCAGGAACTCCTAGAACCCGAATGTTGGGTTTTTTAATAGTATCCTGTAGATTCCTGACAATATTTTTTAGATTTCTAATTTCTTCTTCTTTTCTTTGGTTTGCCTGTTTGCTTTCCTGTTCTCTGTCTTCTAAGTCTGATATTCTCTCTTCTGCTTCGCCCATTCTGTTTTTAAGGCTGTCTAATGTGTTTGTCATTTGATCTATTGAATTCTTCATTTCATTATGATTTCTTGTCACTATCTCAGTTTCTTGTTCCACTAGTTGTTTCATTTCATTTTGATTCCTCCTTAATATTTCATTTTCACGAGAGAGATTTTCTATCTTGTCCATGAAGGATTTCTGTAGTTCAAGAATTTGTTTTTGAGAACTTCTTAATGTTCTTATCAATTTTTTGAGATCCGCTTCTTGCATTTCTTCGATCTCATCATCTTCATAATCTTGCATTGGGGTGTCTTTTTCATTTGGGGGCGTCATAGTGTCTTCCTTGTTCTTGTTAGCTTGGTTTTTGCATTTGTTGTTTGGCATGTTGGAGATATTTGGTTTCTTCACTGTGGTGTTTTTTCTTGTTACACTATGGCTCTATATTAAGTGGACTGTCTGCTTTCGGTGGAGCCTTAGAGGCTTGAGATGAGTGTGGACTGAGAGCTGTGTTTGGTTCCTCAGGGTTGAGGGTGTGTCAAAGATGACACTCCCAGGTTAGGTGTGGTAAATCTCTCTTTCTTTCTTTCTTTTTTTGATTCAAAAGGGAAGTAATTCCGCACAGCTGAATGTAATTGGAGGTAGTTAGCAGGCAAATGACATACCCACAGGAGCCAGAGATCAGAAGCTCTCTCCCAAGGACCACACAGGGAATCTGTGCTGCCCTCAGTGTGGGCTCCAACTCCCCTGCAGTCTCCCACTGGGTTGCCAAGTTAGACGCCAATCTCCTGTTATTTCACCCCTCCCCCCAGAGTCAGGTTTTGCTGCTAGGCTCAGGGCCGGTGCAGACCTGAGGTCGCCCTGCTTATGACGTATGTCCAAAATGGCGCCTGCTCTGTCTTGCTCGCCTTTGAGAGGTGAGCGGAGAGAGAGAAACTCGTGTGCATATCGGTCACTTTTTTTTTTTTTCCCTCTCTCTCTTCTAGTTAGCCTGGTGAACTTTTCCCCACGGAGTTTCAAGCCTCGTTCCCTCTAGTCTCCTCTTTCCGCTTGCCCGCTGGTGTCTCGGGCTATGGAGGTTCGGCTCACCTCGCGATCCAGCGCTGGTTTGTTGAGTCTGTCGCTGGTGTCCCGAACTTGGGCTCCCACGCTCTCCACGCAGGTCCACTGTGAATCACTAGTTCCGGAAGAGTTTCCTCTGCTGTTTCATCCCCTACTCTTCCTTGACCCTGCAGTATCTCCACTCTTATTAACCTTTGTGTCTTGACGAACTATCAATGTGCTCCCTTCCTATTCCGCCATCTTGCTGCTCTCAAGCCCACCAGATTATTATCAAGCCCCTTCTGTCAGGTTCTATTTGCCTCTCAATCAGAAAACTTAATTGTAGCTTAGACAGCACCTTTCTTAGCTCCTCTAATAATGACTCTGTCCTTTGTTCTAGACCCTGTCTAGCGTACTTGGGCCTCATTCCTTTGTAATCATAACCTCTACCACCAATGGCTCTACTCCCAACCTGTGTGTACTGATGGTCCTCTTCCCCACTTAATGCTGTATAATTGTTCAAACCTCAAATGCCACTCTTGGGATCATTGGTTACTATCCTCACCCTGTCTTTTATGACCTTGTCTAAGTATGATCAGAGTCGGCAAACTTGGAAGGCTTCCATAGCCTTGGCAACTCATGACGACAGCCTAGGGTGGTTACTGGCACCATAAACTAGAGTGTCAATTTGTTGGGTCAACAACAGGAGCCACTGTGCACTTGCTCCTCATGTGGGATCTCTGTCCTTAATGTGCTGTACATTTTGATTTGATGCTATAACTAGTACTCAAACAGTATGTTTCACTTTGTGTTTCTATGTGGGTGCAAACTGTTGAAACCTTTATACTAAATTGATCTTCTGTATATAAAGAGAATTGAAAATGAATCTTGATGCAAATGGAAGGGGAGAGGGATCGGGAGAGGGGAGGGTTGCGGGTGGGAGGGAAGTTATGGGAGGAGGAAGCCGTTGTAATCCATAAGCTGTACACTGGAAATTTATATTCATTAAATAAAAGTTTAAAAAAAAAATCGTTGCATGTCATCTGGGCCCGAGGTTATTTCTGATGCTCCCTCTTTTCCAGGCACTCTTTGATCTTAGGAATAAAAATATAAATAAACTGTGGTCTTATTTATATTTTTTACACTTCAGAAGCTATGATCAAGGCAAAGACATAACCAAATAAACTACTAACATCCAGCTGTTATTCACTTTTGCAATTCATATTAATTGAGCACCTTCTTTATACCAGGCAATGTAATAGTTAACAAAATAAAGAATCATAGAAAGTACTATGAAATCATAAGCAAGCAAGTAATAATGTCTGAGGTTGTGAGGAAAAAAAAAAACTACAAGTGTTGGATAACAGAAGAGTTAGGGCTTAAAGGAATAGAACATTTCAGATTAGATTGACAGAAGGAAACAATACAAATGGCAATCATGAAGCACCAGCAATTTCTGCCTTAGAGAATTTTATGAATGTTTCATGTGTTGTCTCAAATCAATCTCATGCATTATGTAGCTCAGGTTCAAGAGCAAGGTTAGAAAGCAAAAAACTCCAGATTCAAGTAGAAATGAAAGTGTGGGACAGGACTTAACAGTTCATTGTAAGATTAGGTATCAGGAATGTTGTACTCCACATTATTCTACCAACTTTTTGAAATGCCTCAAATTGTACCTACTTACCTACTTGACATTCTTTTTTTCTTTTTTTTTTTTAAGGGCTTTATTTATTTACTTGAGAGGTAGAGCCATAGACAGAGAGAGGTAGAGACAGAGACAAAGGTTTTCCAACCACTGGTTCACTCATCAAATGGCTGCAATGGCTGGAGCTGGGCCTACCTGAAGCCAGGAGCCAGGAGCTTCCTCTGGGTCTCCCACATCGGTGCAGGGGCCAAGCACTTGGGCCATCTTCCACTGCTTTTCCAGGCCATTGCACAGAGGTAGATCGGAAGAGGAGCTTCTGATCAGTGCCCCTATCGGATGCCCAGTGCTGCAGGTGGAGACTTAACCTACTATGCCACTGGGCCCGCCCTTAGTTGACATTCTTGAGTCAAGAGTAAGAAGTGTGTTTTCTGGAGCAAGATTAAATGCTGAGTGTGACTCCTACCATTCTAGAAACCACAGGGATGATAGATAAATAGTTCCTACTTTGTATAGACTGAAATCTAACCGCTGAGAGCCTGTTATATGTTATTAAGTCCATCATATCAGAGAATGGCATGGACTGAGTGTGCACATTGTAGCTGTGTTGTATAGTGGGACTACACAGAGAGCAAGAGATCCCAGAGGGCAGGTGGGGTTGGAGTTGAGAAAAAACAACAATCCTTGAGAGTTGAGGTGGAGCTCAGTATGAGATGAATCATGAGGGAAACTGAGTCTAGCACATGTGTTAATAGCTCTCAAGAACTGTGCTGTCCAATAACATGGTCACTAACTACTTAAATTTCAATTTGAGTAAATTAAATTACATAAGTCCTCAGGTCCTTAGTTGTGCTAGTTAGATTGCAAGTGCTTACTAGCCACGTGTAGCTAGTGGCTACCATGTTGACTATCACATAAATAGAGCATTTCTATTGATGTAAAAATCCTATCAAGTAATAATTATCTAAAGAATATGTAGTATGATTATAGAATAGAAAAACTTTTAAGGGGGTTTATCTACCCCTTTTGAGTGGAATGAAATGTCCTCATTCACAGATTAGAAAATTTAGTTTTCGTGAAGTTAAATCAGTTCACACTAGCAGTAAATTGTGGTGGAGTCGGAAGTTGAAGTCAAGTAGCTTAATGCTGAAGCATGTTCACCCGAACTCCGTAGTCCAGGATATCCCAGAAGGCCTTAGGCCTTATTCAGGACTGAGAGGCTGCCCATGGGCGCAGTGGCCGGCACACATGGTGGTCTTTTTTTTTTTTTTTTTTGACAGGAAGAGTGGACAGTGAGAGAGAGAGAGACAGAGAGAAAGGTCTTCCTTTTGTCGTTGGTTCACCCTCCAATGGCCACCATGACTGGTGCATCATGCTGATCCGAAGCCAGGAACCAGGTGCTTCTCCTGGTCTCCCATGCGGTGCAGGGCCCAAGCACTTGGGCCATTCTCCACTGCACTCCTGGGCTATAGCAGAGAGCTGACCTGAAAGAGGGGCAACCAGGACAGAATCCGGCGCCCCAACCGGGACTAGAACCCGGGGTGCCGGCACCGCAGGCGGAGGATTAGCCTATTGAGCCGCGGCGCCAGCCCACACAGGGATATTACAGCTTACTGGTGAAAATATCCGCTGTGCCTGGGCAGTGCCCCTCTGCTGCCACTTCTAGGTATTTTGTAATATTCCTTTGGCCAAAAATGTGCATATTCTTTTGCAAATCTTTCTTGATGTTTCCAACACACTATATGCAGTAAATGTTTTTCATGAATACCTAGCTATCCATTTGGTTTTCATGATTCCAATTTTATTTTCATTGTTCAGTTAGTGAAAAATGGTGAACAAACTATGTACAATTTGAATACCCCATTTTTCTATCATGGAAATTGATGTACATTTATCTAATTAAAGTATTTTTAAATACATTCACTATCATAAACTAAAAAAAAAATCCCAATTGTTGTTAGTTAGAAATTAGAGAAGTCTTTCATTTTATTTAAACTCTGTGTTCTTAGTTTAGGAAATGACAGGTCTATAATAAATATCTTAAAATAATTTTGGATTTAACTTTTTAAAGTGCTAATTATGTTACATGATTTTTTATAACTCTTTCTACCTTTGCTTTTAATTTACTTCAAGGGATTTTGAAAATAACTTGAAATTTCTCCATTTTAAATAATTTCTTTTTTTAGTAGTAATAAGACACCTCCTTATTGAATCTTTTAGGACCAGGACATTTCAGGTAAAGTTTAGTTTTAAGACTGTGCAATGAACTTTCTGCTCTCATATGCTCAAAAATTTTTGAAAACCTTGGATCATTTGTGATTGACAGTTCAAAAATACAATGATCTGTTGTGTCTAGCTCATGTCATACCAGAGAATACTAAATCAATAGTAATGCTATCAGAACCAGAAATCAAATGCAAAATAGTTCCCTTGGCCTCCTGCATAATGACATTTGCTCTTTTGATAAATTACTAATGGGTTCTTGGATTAAGAACTCCTGGAATAGCCAAATATGGAAATAAATGGAAAAGAGGAAGCAGAAATGTGTATTGTACAGCAAAAAAATTGTCTTTGGTTAGTGTTCTACTAAAAAAGAAATGCAAATATGACTGAATTTCACATTGTGAATGTGATTGTGATCACATTGTGATTATCATTAATATACCAAGAACAACCAACCTGTAAACTACCTCCTTTTAGCCCTACTACAAGTTGCACAGAAGGTCTCATTCTAACTTGTATCCTATCACTAGAACAACCCAAACAGGGCACAGCACTCAGTGACCAAGGCAACAAAGTGTTAAAGTTGCACCCCAGTCTTCCTGGTGACCAATAGAACAGAATGTTAACAGTTGCACCCCAGTCTCCCTGCAATACCTACCCCAGTCCTCCAGAACCTGTGGTCCTTGCCTCAAAGGCATCTCTACAATACCTCTTTCCAATAGATTTGGCTGATGGTTTGACTCTATGTGGGAGGTTAAACTGATGCCAAGAACAAATTTTAGGGCAAGGAAATGACTGGGGGGTGGGATTCATAATTGTGTTGAAAATCCTGAACTGATTTTACAAAGAAGTGACATCTTGTACTACTTTGCCCATAAATGCTTAGTGAACTTTTCATTGTGAAATATATAATCCATACATTAGGATAGATTTGGTTTTTATATTTATATGCATACATGGCATTAAGAAAAATTCAGTGGAAAATATACAATACAGCCTAACTCAGTGGCTTTAGGAGTATGTGGAGGGGTAAGTCTTCCTATCACCCAGCTGTGCTAAATAGTATGACCCAGGCAGATCAGCCTCTGAGCTCTACACAGGGTCAAACAAATGGTGTCCTGTGGGAGATGTTAAGTGGACTATAAACTGGTGCATTTGTGCTGCTTTCAGGTCTGCAGAGACTCACCCCAACCCTTACTTTTATACTTAGGAGCTAGTTGCTTCCTGTAGCAAACAAAAGATCTTTTCCCTCTAACCTGTTGATCACTTCACCTCAGCTCCTAATGTTGTGGCTGGATCTCATTGAGCAGCTAAAGTGAGAATATTTGTGCTTCAAATATAACTTTGTGTTGGTGGATTTCCAAATTATAAAGGAAAAAAATGTAACACTGGAGGATTAGATGCAACCAGGGAACAAAATAATGAAAAGCCTTGTTTGAGAAGAAATAACTCTTTGGAGTAAGAGGTTACCATATGTCAATATGTCACATACAGGGAAAGTGAGCTTTTGATGACTAAGAGGTAAGGTTGCCAGAGGGCTTCTGATTTAAATTTCTAAGGCTTGCTCAGAGCATCAAGGGGTTTGTTGAAAATCCTCATAACTTGTGAACTTGACTTTTATTCCTTTGAAAAATTATACAAAATATTTTTCCTGCATTTATATTCCATGTGTTAAATTTCTCCTTGTAGCTCTGCAGCTATTCCTGTTCAGGCTTTACACTTGTTGGAACATCAGGGACTGAATTGAATTTGAGCATTTCTAGAAGAAGCAGTAGGTTTGGATGAGGAAGAGTGACCCCAAAAATGCATTCTGAAATGTTTTAAGCTTGAAAATGACCAGGAGTAACCTACATATATGGAAACTATTTACATAAATCATGGTATATTCTTAAAATTAAATTCTATTTACCAGTTTAAAAGATCAGAACAAGGTATTTTTTTAAAAAGATTTTGTTTATTTATTTGAGAGTTAGAGTTACAGAAAGTGAGAGGGAGAAACAGAAAGGTTTTCTGTCCATTGGTTCACTCCCCAAATGGCCGCAATGGCTGGAGTTGCACAGTTCTAAAGTCGGGAGCCAGGTGCCTCCTCCTCGTCTCCCATGTGGGTGCACGGGCCCAAGGACTTGGGCCATCTTCCATTGCTATCCCAGGCCACAGCAGAGAACTGGACTGGAAGAGGGGCAGCCGGGACTAGAACCAGCGCCCATATCAGATGTTGGCACCACAGGCAGATGATTAACCTACTGCGCCACAGTGCCGGCCCCAGAACAAGGTATATTGAAAGAAAAAACAAGTGAAAGCAAATAAAGTGCACTCACTGTTAAATACCTTGATTTTCCCTACTTAGTATTTCCATGTATGTATGTAAAAATGTGTTTGGAAGAATTGCATGTTAAGTTGGTAGTACTGTATTTTAAGCAGAGACAAGGAACCACAGTTCAAGAAATTGACCAATAGGTTCTTCACTACGATCCCTTGTGCTTTAATTATTTTAATATAAAGATATTCAGATAGATAGAAAAAAGAATGATTCAGTTTACTCCTCTACTTTTTAAATATCTTATAGTTTAAATTTCAACAAAATTAGGCACTTTAATCAATAATAGAAAAGTAGCTTATAACAAGTTAGAAAGCTTTATTTTGAAATGAAAAACTAAACTACTAGTAAACTTGAGGGTAAATTAAAGTATCTTAACTTACTGGTGTATTTTTTGAGATAACGTATTTTTAATTTACAATACAGTCACAGGTTTAATGGCTGTACTAAATAGAGTTCAACAGATAAAAAGTAAAAAGACCATAGTCCAGCAGGAAAATAGGCAAGGGCTACAAACAGTAATCAAATGAAAAGATGTTGCTCATTTAAAAATATTCGCTTTTCATAGACACAAATCAATAAATAAGAGAACGATTATTATCTATATTTAGTTATCCTAGAGACAAAATACTGGTGAAATGGAGTAAAATTAAACATTTGGGCCGGCGCCGTGGCTTAACAGGCTAATCCTCCGCCTTGCGGCGCCGGCACCCCGGGTTCTAGTCCCGGTTGGGGCGCCGGACTCTATCCCGGTTGCCCCTCTTCCAGTCCAGCTCTCTGCTATGGCCCGGGAAGGCAGTGGAGGATGGTCCAAGTGCTTGGGCCCTGCACCCGCATGGGAGACCAGGAGAAACACCTGGCTCCTGGCTTCAGATCAGTGCAATGCGCCGGCCGCAGTGGCCATTGGAGGGTGAACCAACGGCAAAAAAAGGAAGACCTTTCTCTCTGTCTCTCTCTCTCTCTCACTATCCACTCTGCCTGTCAAAACAAAAACAAAAACAAAAAAAAAACATTTGAACTATTTCTCTTTCCTTTATATTGCCTGTAACTTTGGAAACTCATGATTCTGAATAATTAAAAAGTGTTGACAATTTGGTTTCCCATCCCGATCCCCTTCATTTCACTTGTTCTGAAATGTGCCATGTGAGATATCGTATTATGTCCCCGCATCTGCTGCTCCATACAAACCAAGGCTGCTGTCTTAGAAATAATAGGCCCCTTTTATTCTCTAAAACAGACCTTGCCATTATGTGAGATTTTGTTAGAGCTTTAAATTCTTCCACTTACATTTCTGCTTTCAAATTCCATTATGGAGTGAATGATCCCTTATTTCAGTAATTTTGTATAGTGTTTTGTTTTTGAGGTTCCTTTCTGCATCTTTTGTCCCTCCCTCCATCACTTTCCTGTCAGATCAAGGTATTCTGTCTCTCTCTACCCATCTCTGTCTCTCTCACTCTTTCCCTCTTGCATGTCATAGGTCCTCTGAATCAGGTGAAAAGTGTGGAGAGGACAGCGAGACCTTTAGTTAAGCGGCACATGCTGGGCAGTACATCTCATGCTGGAGAATTTAGCTGTCATTTGGAGGCTGATAGAACTGGTGTGCAGTCCACGTACCCCAAGTCCTGAAAGGGAAACTGCAGCTGGTGTCAGCGCAGCTCACTGATAAGATTTTATCTTTTCTCCTGCTGATACTGATAGAGCCATTGCCAGGTGGGCAGTAAATAAAGAAGATTTATTGTGGGCTGCAATTGTGAGCTAGCAGTGCTTTCTCATATATATATATATATATATATATATATATATATGTACATCTTTCACATTGGTGGAGCCCAATAATGAATCATATGGTGGGGGAGGGTCATCTACAGAAATTTATCCATGTAACTCCTTTTAGAGAATGTTCTGTGCACAATCAGCCTAATCTGAATAGATGACTAAAAATCCAGGGGTTGATAAATTATCATCATGGCACCTGCATCTTATGCTTCAAGAACCTTAAGCAAACCCAAGGCTGTACTTGCGGATTAATTGAGCATGCATAATTTACCACTGCAGTTTACATAAGTGTAAGTATTTTTCTCATTCTGGTAAATAGGCATTTCCAGCTTTAGGAGAAAAATCAGAATATTGCTGCACAATGAAATGAGCCATCAGCCTATTTGGCTATTATAAGGAAAAAAAATCTACTCTTACCACCACTGTTTAGTTTTTAAATTGAAGTGATTTTTCAAGTTTAATTTGCTGTTCACCACTTATATGTACTTTTTTGTTGTTCACATTTATTGTGTTGATTTTTACCATTGCTTGTAATCAATACTATTTTCTTGCTCTAATTTGATGCGACTGTATTTGAATGATTTTCAGAATATCAATCTAGGAAAATACTTTCATTGTGGTTATTTTAGGCTGACAAGGGAAAGGAGGAAATGAATAAGGAGAGAGGGAATGACAGTCGCAGAAGCACAAAAGGGTCTGAATGGCTTATCACATGCCATCTCCCATTTGCTTTTGGGTAAACTAGCTATTAGTACCAAGTTACTCTTTTCTCTCCTGTAAAATGGAAATAGTAATCCCTCTCCCACCAGGGGTCATATTAAGTGTTATAATGTATGTTTAAGAGCCTAATTTAGAGCTGCTCACATGCTAGATGCTTCATAAATGATATGCATTTTCTAATGTTCTTATTAAAACAATTTTATTTCATACACCTAAACAATTAAATTCTAAATCTCTAAATTGGTACTTTAAAACACGAATTGCTGGGAAAGCCATTTAGCTTAGCGCTCAGGACACTGATTGGGCTACCATGCCCCTTATCAGAGTAACCTAGCTTGATAACCAGCTCTGATTCCTTACTCCACCTTCCTGCTAAGGCAGACCCTGGGAAACAGTGGCATGTGGTGATAGTTCAGAAATTGGATCCCTTCTGCCACATGGGAGACCTGGATTGAGTTTTCAGCTCTCAGCTCTGTCTCACCTAGTCCTGGCCTTTGCAGGTGTTTGCGAAGTGAACCAGCCGATGGGAATGCACCCTCACTCTCTGTGACACTCTCTCACCCTCTCCCTCTCTTTCTCACAGCCTCAAATAAAAAATATATGTATATTGCTGTATGGAGTTCATTTATTTTTTATAGTAGGCTATAAAGTATCAGAAATATTATTTATATAATGGTTAGTTGTCTAATTATGGCTTTAGGGCAAATTTATGCAGAATTTAATATGTAAGCTGTTAAACTGGGGCAATATTAGGTGTATTCAACTTGAGCATATCATACAGTCTTGAATACAGTTTTATTCTCTTTGTTCCCCCTCCCCCCAAAAAAAACCCTTGTGGGAAATTAGAGCTCACATGCAATTATTCATAAAGGAATACTATTATAAATTTATTAATCTCTGTTTTGCAGTGGGAAAATGCATATAAAGCTCAATTCTTATAGTAGGCATGATCCTGAGTGGTTGAGTTTAAAATTGATTTTCCTCATCCACCACATTTCCTGTGATATATATACATAATAATTTAAAGGGTACTTTTATTTATGATAAAAATTTTATTGCAGTAGCTACTAGTACTGAAATCTTAAAATTAGCTGTCTTAGAGCTCTTTTGTAATGTTATATAAAATTTAAATATAATAAATTGGCTACTTAAAGGAACTTTCAGTGAATCTCATAAAATCTAAGATCCCTTATATGCGAGTTGTATATGTATTTGTATAGCTAAGTTTAATTTTTCATATTACTCAACATCCACATGTAAATTGTAAAATCCATTGTGTGCCTCCTTTCTTGGTG
Source organism: Lepus europaeus (assembly GCF_033115175.1). NCBI lineage: Eukaryota > Metazoa > Chordata > Mammalia > Lagomorpha > Leporidae > Lepus > Lepus europaeus. Next base: position 101,203,472 of record NC_084831.1, read on the forward strand.
AGAATTACAGCTTTCAGCCAGGCACTGGGTTGTTCCTAGAAAGGCATGTCACATTTTCTGCCACTTCATTGTGGTTTTATTGATGTGGCTGTCACCCTAGAAACCCAGGGAATTCAGAAATGAGGCTGCCTTTCTGCTTGATTTTTCACTAAGGTACATTTCAGGAGCCCACTGTGAGGCTCTGGTGGAAGGAGCCGAAAGGGCAATTCTCCATAAGAGTAATCTTATCCTTCCGAGGCATTCCATCTGCACACAAGAGGCTGGTGGTTTCCCGAATACTAAATGGGAGTTGCTATGCCATTTGTCACACCACAATACCACCCTCAATGCCACCTAGAAAAGAAATCATTACTTAATTAGCTGGTCTTTTTGTCTTTGGCTCTTTTTCTTTCAGTCCTATGTTAAAATGAAGTCAAAGAGCCATGAAGCAGGGGCCAATGCTGTGGCATAGCGGGTAAAGCTGCCACCTGCAGTGCTGGTTATCCCATATGGGGTGTGGTTCGAGTCTCAGCTGCTCCACTCCAGATCAAGACCCCTGCTGTGGCCTAGGAAAGTAGCAGAGATAGCCCAAGTCCTTTGGACTGGGAAAACAGTAGAAGATGGTCAAAGTCCTTGGGCCCCTGCCCCCATGTGGGAGACCTGGAAGAAGTTCTCTCTCTCTCTCTCTCTCTCTCTCTCTCTCTCTCTCTGCCTCTGCCTCTCTCTAACTCTGCTTTTCCAATAAATATTTTTTTTAAAAGAGAGCCATGCAGGGGAGAGAGCCAAATAACAGGACTAAATGAAAGTGAGCACAGGATTTGGGGTCAGAGAGGCCAGGATTTTTGCCACTTGTAACCTGTTTGACCTTGGAAAAGTCACTTGAAATACCGAAGACTCAATTTCTTCTTCTGTAAAGTGAGTAAAATAATGATATGCAGCTTCTCTGGCAATTGGAATGATTAAGTGAGATAATACATATAGTGGTAAGCATAGTACCTTTCCATGTGTGTTGGGGACTTCCAGGCAAATCCAGATCTAATCTGGGAAACATGGAGCTTCTTGGCTGATTTCTGCCTGGGTTCCGTGGAACTGGGTCCCATTCATAGCACTGGATCTTTCCCTTTGCCTCCAGATCATGTGGTTAGTGTTTCTTTGTTGAGTGCCTGAATAGCAAAGTTAATGCTAACTCTCTGCCACATACACAAGAGGAGCTCACAGCTGACCCTGGACTCCCGTTGTCAGAGAAGCAAGACCAGTGTCCAGTGAGGCAAAGGTCTCAGCTGTGTGTTCTATCAACAGCTATGGCCTTAGCTGCTCTGTTACTCTTGGGTCAGCTAGTATGTATCTGACACCTGCCTTTGGAAGCACAGCCCAAACAAGGAAGTCAGAGGCTGGTGGTCCACATGTGAGGTGGTATATGAATATAGACAACATCATCAACTGCTAATAGTTATTTAAATCAGGTTTATAGTTCTTGCAGAACTAAGGGTCGTCCCTCCAAATGATCTCTTGTTACTGTCATGGACTTGTCTTTTTTAGGTATCCTATTGCTAATGCACCATTCTGTTTAAAGGGAAAAATCACATTGTAGGAATGTAGGAATGGTACCTTGTCTCCAAGTAAAGGAGTCATAAAAGAGAAATAAAACCTGGCAGCTGGGCTCAGTTCTGTAGCCTTGGCTTGGTGGTCAGATGCTTTTGTTTGGAGTCTTGACTCCAGAATAAGAATGATGAGGATTCACTCATGATCATCGCTTTAGGGCCGGACAGTGTCCCTGGCACATACGTGCTGAGAAGTTCACTGACGTAACACAGTGTCTTCTCCAGGTGCTGAGAGGAGAGCAACAGGTATGGAAACCAATTATGGGCCTAAGAAAGTTTGAGATTCTCAGTGTCGTTTGCACCTTTGGCACTTCAGAAGCTACAGGAGGCAGCAAGGAGTTAATCTTATCAAGGAACTAAGATCACATATGCATACTTTCACTACCCACTTGTCCTCAAGTCTTCTGTGATTTAAGACAACAATGTTTTATTGCTTTTGGCTATCAAGTTGAATTCAATGAATTTATAATGGCAATCACAATGTAGGTGATTTTTATTAAACTGCCAATAATTATTCAGCTTTCTTATTATGGTCACATTGTAAGTTCAGAAGGGCATAAAAGATGAAAGACAATGTTTCTTCATTTCCAAAGTGCTGAATTTTGCGTTTTCCTTTCATGAATGGAGATAGTTACTTGTACGGATACCTTGTCTCTTATAAAATCTTTTTTTTTCTTTTTTAAAATATATTTTATTTGAGTTTTACAAGTTTCATATATTTCCTTTATAACGTTATAGAAACATAGTGGCACTTCCCCCCAATCCTCCTTCCCAATTAAGAATGCTTCTGGCTTATTTCATCAGATATTTAAAAATTATATTGATTGAAATTTCAAAGGTAGTTTGGGGAGCTATGTAAGTATTTGGACAATATCTTTTAAGACATTGCTACTTGTATTATTTCCTAAGATAAGCATTCTCCAAATGTGTTATTTTATGAGATCACTCCCAAAAAAGTCTTCTGTGTTCAAAGCAGTTTGGAAAGAACTTCATCAAATAGCTTCTTCTTAAAAATCCACATTGTTTATTAGTACATTAAGGAAATTTTCACATTCCTGAGAAAATTGAGCTTATTTTACATGTCTGGCCAGAGTTTTACAAATTTATCTAACTATGATCTTTCCTGTAAAATAAAAGCTGTGCAGGTCTGCTGGAACCAACAGGTCATGTGAGACTCTGGAAAATGTTGCCACGTGCATTCCTATATTGTGGCAGTGGGACAACAGCAGGTTCTCAACGATGTTTATATATACTTTAGTTCATTCCAACAGGCCTTCCTCATGGTGACAGTTTCTGATGGGAGGTGAGAGCATGCAAAGTGCTTTCTTTGTTATATGTAAACTCCATAAACTTATTTCTCCACCTAAATTTGCCTACAATCTTTGAATCAGTCTTTATTAACACAAATTTATACTTTGAGCCATAGATCCATATTGTCGCTCTCTTCAGATTTAATTGTGGCTATTTTAATTACCGTTGTCTCCAACTTGACAAGAAAATGAGAAAGGTGGCCTTAAAAAGAACGCAGGAAATGGAAACTTCTTGTGATAAAACTAAATAATTTTACAGAGGGCAGCAGATGTTTGTCTCAGTGGTTAATATGGTGCTTGGAACCCTTTTATCCCATGTTGGCCATTGAGTCTCATCTTTACTTCCAATTCTAGCTTCCAGCCAATGTGCACCCTGGGAGGCAGCAAATGATGGCTCAAATACTTGGGTCCCTGCCACCCATGTGGGAAACCCAGACTGAGTTCCAGGTTCTTGGCTTCAGGCTGGTCCACCCCTAACCATTGTGGGCATTAGAGAAGTGAACCAGCAGATGGAAGATCTTTCTATGTCTTCCTGTCTCTTTCTATTTCTTTGCTTTTAAAATAAATAAATAAATAAAAATTAAGAAAATAAAATAAAAAGAATTACATGGGAATGATTAATGCCCTACTTAGAATGGTGGTGAATGCTGGCAGGAAAAGAGGCAGGGATGATCTGGAAGTGAAACACAAAGGAACACGTGACACACGTGCTTCTGAGGAGGAAGCTGAGAAACCAGTTTGCACACGGGTAGCCCATGGGGAATACTCTCAAGAAGGATTCCTATGAAGGAGAAGGAAGCAGTTTTGGAGAGAGGGACAAGTTGAACTGTAATGTTTTCAAAAAACTGATTTCAAGTTAACCCATGTTTCTTCAGGCATGTTCAGAATCTAGGCAAGATGGCTTAGCATTTGAGCTGCTCCAGGGGAGGTAGAGTGACTTTGATCAAGACAAATTCAGCTGAAAGCAGTCACCCTACTGAGCTGCAGAAAGGGATGTCTTGCTTCTGAAGTGGGATCTTGATTTTGTCACCTTATCCCCTTAGAGAGATTAACTCTATTGACAAGTTTTATTTATCAAAATTCAGTATGTATTTACATTTTATCAAAATTTTTCTTAATACATGATAATCTTTATTATGCATATCTTAATGTCTTCAATTTTGCAAAACGCATTTTAAAGAAAAACATTAAAATAATACAATGCATGTATGCATGCGGTAGTGCTTCAGATCATCCAGAATCTCTGTGAAAAGGATATGTTCTGGGTGACTGATTTTTGAGTTGGCAGCTTTATCTCTCTGAGTGCCAAAACTTTTTGTCCTTTGTAGTCCTTTATCATCTATCTTCACAGTAACCCTTATATTTAAGTAAGGCAAACTTATCCTCATTTTATAGTGGAAATGCAAAGTCAGAGCTTACACAAATCTACCCAAGATTTACAGGTAGTAACATATAGTACACGTTTATGTGTGCTCTCAAGTTTGTAAATAGGTAAAGCCATTTTCCAGACTCCTTTCAATGATCATACTTTGTTTCCACCTGCTGTTTTTATTCTCTCAACTGGCATTAGGGTCCGATTATACTTGATCAACCAATTCTTTTAATATGGCTCCTTGGCTTAATTATTCTTGAAAATCTTGTAATTCTGTATTAAATAAAGAGGAAAGTTTTTTTTTTTTTTCAAATAATTTCTACTGTTGCCTTTCAGAAAGCTTTTGACCTATCTGTCAATGGGTGCCAAAACTATTTTTTTTTTAAAGATTTCTTTATCTATTTGAAAGGCAGAATTACAGAGAAGGAGAGGCAGAGAAAGAGAGGGAGGGAGGGAAGGAGGGAGACAGAGAGAGAGAGAGAGAGAGAGAGAGAGAGAGAGAGATGTCTTCCATCTAGAACCAGAAGCTTCCTCCAGGTCTCCCACAAGGGTGCAGGGGCCCACGCAGCTGGGCCATTCTCCCCTGCTTTCCCAGGCACATTAACAGGGAGCTGGATCAGAAATGGAGCAGCCAGGACTCAAACAGGCACCCACATGCACTGTAAGCATAGGTTTTTACTCACTATGCCACAGCACTGGCCCCTCTCTCTACCCTTAACTTTCTTTTTCTTCCACTTCTATTATAGCTTAATCAGTTCCTCTTTTTGGCTTTTAGACTTCTCTATTTGAATCACTGTTCTCAAAGTCCCTCAGGCTTGTAATCTTAGAATAAACTTTATTTCCCAGACCACTCCTTCACCTTAGCATCCAGTTAAAAAATTAGTTAACAAATTCCATGGATTCTGCACCTTCACCATCTCTAGGATCTGCTTTCCCTTCCCATCTCCTGGTCATAGCCTTAGGTCAAGGCCCTAAAAACTCAAACTTGCCCAGTACATTGATGAATGTAAAGTTCAACACTCACAGTTGAACCACCCTCTGGTAATCCAGTTTCCTCGAACTCAGCTCTGACCAACTCACTCTGCTGGTCAGATTCTTCAGCACTAGACAGCTGGTGTTAAGGGCCCTTTGTCCTCACTGACCAAAGTAATTGATTTGCAACTGGCTAATTCAATGCTTGGTCCTAGATTTTTCAAATAGAAAAGTGCCAAATAGTGATTCTTTTCCGTTCTAATGGAAAATGTGCTGTATTATTGAAAACAATAGAAACCAATACATGTAGGCCGGTGCCATGGCTCACCAGGCTAATCCTCTGCCTGTGGCACCGGCACCCCGGGTTCTAGTCCCGGTTGGGGCACCGGATTCTGTCCCGATTGCTCTTCTTCCAGTCCAGTTCTCTGCTGTGGCCCGGGAAGGCAGTGGAGGATGGCCCAAATGCTTGGGTCCCTGCACCCACGTGGAAGACCGGGAGGAAGCACCTGGCTCCTGGCTTTGGATCGGTGCAGCATGCCGGCCGCGGCGTGCCGGCTGTGGCGGCCATTTAGGGGGTGAACCAATGGAAGGAAGACCTTTCTCTCTGTCTCTCTTTCTCTCACTGTCTAACTCTGCCTGTCAAAAAAAGAGAAAAGAAAAGAAAAGAAAAGAAAAGAAAAGAGAAGAAAAGAAAAGAAAAGAAAGGAAAGGAAAGGAAAGGAAAGGAAAGGAAAGAAACCAATACATGTAAACATGGCATCTATTAAATAGGTCCAACAGGAAATCCTGTCAGCATCTAGAAATAGGAAATTGCAGGCAGTTAGGCAACACAGGGTTAGACTGAGACTTCTCTGTCCAGTTCTAGACCATTTCACACTTCCGGACCCTCATCTAGTTCTCTTAGCAGATCAACTTTCTCTGCTTAGTTTCACTGTTCCCCCTCTACTTCTCATACATGGGTGATTTGGCTTTTGCTTGGTTCTGCATCAGGGATTCTTACAACTAGCAAATTTAGTCTCTTAATGTCTTAAATATCTTGGTGTCTAGGCTATGGTTTTGTTCCCTGGCTCTTGTCCACTCCTGTATTACCTGTAAAGTGAAAGCCATTATAGCCCACTGTCGTCAAAGCTATAGCTTTCTCTGGTACGGATATGACCACTTAAAACAGACCCCTGTAGAGCCAATGAGTGGGAAATATCAACAGCATTAAGATGGGCACAGGTTCTGCTCAGGCACCAACAAATGGGTGCATCTGCTGTCACCATCTTTGCTGTAGGGGGACACACTTTAGTGTTTCCTGCTAGAATGCTTGCTTTCTTCACACCATTTTCCCACCCACAAAGAACTAAAGGATGCCAGAGGAAACTTTTTATTTTTTTTATTTTTTTAAAAATTTATTTTTTATTTGAAAGACAGACTTATAGAGAGAGGTAGAGCCAGAGAGAGAGAGAGAGAGAGAGAGAGAGAGAGAGGTCTTCCATCCCTGGTTTACTCCCCAAATGATTGCAACAGCCAGCGCTGAGCTGATCCAAAGCCAGGAGCCAGGAGCCAGGAGCAAGGAGCTTCTTCCAGGTCTTCCACACGGGTGCAGGGGCCCAAGGACTTGGGCCATATTCTGCTGCTTTCCCAGGCCATAGAAGAGAACTGGATCAGAAGTGGAGCAGCTGAGACTTGAACAGGCACTCATATGAGATGCTGGCAATGCAGGCCGAGGCTTTAACCTGCTGTGACATAGCGCCAGCCTTGGAAACTTTTTATAACCAAGAATTGAAACCTACAATCTTAATTTCAGGGGTATTTCTTTAAACAGGCCAAAATATCTATGTAGTTTTGTTCAGCTCCCATGAGCTAAAAACACAGTTTTGAGAAAGCACTTGTTACTCAGTGGGATCTAAATTGAGCCTGAATACCACTGCATATCACACTTCTGCACCATATTTCAGCTATAAATGCAATCTGGTGACTCTTTTTTATTCTTGGCTGCAGTCACCCTGCATTAAAGGTTTGATCTTCGATTCAGTGATAAGAGTTAGCTGATAAGATTTGCAAGTATTGAATTCAAGATCCAAAAAAAGCAACAGCTAATGAGGGACTTAACTTCCCTTTGTAGTCTAAGTTATCAGAATTACCTCCCTTAACACCCATTTTACTCCTAGAAATTCAATTAGCTATTTTTCCCAATTTGTGAATCATGGATGTTAGAAACAGGTGCTCTTTTGGCTCTCTCTAGTCACCATTTCAGTTTTCAATCATGGGGACATTTGTAATTAAGTTTGCCTGCCCTTCCCCAAATGGCAGTTAGTCCATCTCACGTTATCATTGGCTCAGCGCTGATGGCGTGCCTGAGTGTTACCCCTGTTTCCTCTTTTATTTTACCCCATTTGTCCTTTGTGTTTTCCTCTGACATTGATATGTGTTATTCTTCTCTGCAAACAAAGGAACACCCCACACTGCATAAACATTTGTGTCACACTTTCCTCCTGAAATTAGTATTCTTTTGAGCTGGTTAACACATTTGTACTGTCTCCGACACCTTTAACTATGACAACTATGAAGCAAAATAGTGTACAGTGAACAAACACATAGCTCAGAGCCAATTAGATTAATTACTATTTGGGACAGTGCTTAGATTAATTATTTTGTTTGTGTAGAGTGTTCGTTAAGTGGTTGCCTGATTGCCGCTTGGAAGATTGATTACTTGTTACATTTACCTTGTGGTTTCTGTGGGGAAAACATCTTTTAGGATTCATCACTTGGAAAAGCCCAGGGGGTTTGGTTGACATGAGAATACTCTAGTAAGGCTGTACAGCACAGAACAGGCTGTGGAAAATGTGTTCTTTAAATAAACACCTACAGTGACGGCTGGAGTAGCCATCAGATCTGTTTAACATCAAGAGGAGCAATCAATGTTAAAATTGAGTTAATACAAACTATACAATCTGAAAACCCAACAAACCAGTTGGATTGTAAAACCGAGGTAAATAAGCACTTCTTATGCCTTTTTTCTGTCCAGCAAGCCAAAATAAGCTCTCAGTGACTTCATGTCATCTTAGCTCTTGGTGGCCCTGTACCCTACTTCCCAGCGACTGCAGCTGCCTTGCTGTTTGTGTCCACTTTCCCAGCAGTGCTGGAGAGCTCCCCAGGTTCCCTCTGCAGAACCCACACCACAACCCTTGGAGGTGCCTGCCCTGCTGTGGGGAGCTGCACCGGGTGATGGGGTGCATCAGAACATGCATTAGCAGTTGTGTTCAGTGAGGACTGCCAATTCCAAGAAAGCAGTGGTGATAGGATTTTCTTGTAGGGAATGGTAACAGATTTAAATAGAAGGGTACTTTTGAAAGAGATAAATGAGTTGAAAATTAAAAACAGAATGGCCTTTTGTTTAGTGAAAGGCCAGACTAATCTGTCCACTTGGGGACGTAAAAAATACGTTGCTTAAACCTGATTGTGTATTATACCTAACCTGTGACTTTGGATGCTTATGACCGTTTTATAGGAACAGCTGCAGGACTCAAAAAAAAGCTTCATATGTCCCTGCCACAAATATTGTACCTTTGCCTGGAAAAGAAAGTCCAAGGAGTATTTCTATGTTTCCTAGCTTTTTGACCTGATTATTTAAGTCTATTAATCATAGTCATGAACAACTACAACAATAACAATACCAAAAAAATACTTACAATTAGGGCATTGAAAATGCATAGGACTGTTAATATTAAGATGTAACACAAAGTGAGCCTTTTAACTTCTTTACATGCCTACAAAGGAGAAGACAATAGACAAAAGAGTAAAATAATGAAAATGAAGTCAAACTTCTCCTTTTCCGCATAGCCTCATTTTGATAGCTTGAGATTTCAGATGTCACTTAAAATTACTTAACGTCATTTAAAATTATTGAACATCCTAAACATCATGCCATGATAGCAAAGGGGGTTTTCTTTCACAAAGACATAGTCATTGCCTAGTGTAGAGGCAGCCCAGATTCTGGGGGAGTGAGACATTGAGAGGTGGGGCTGTTGGTTTTGAGTTGGTCAGTTTTACTACCTTGTTTGAAAGAACAGAAATAAAAGGAGATGCATTAACTCAGCTGATAATATATTTAGGGCTTTCTGATTAAATTCTTCTTTTCCTGTGTGATTTGAAAGCTATAGCTAGATGGGAATTCATTCTTGAAATACCCTCCTTTCTCATTAACTGCCCTATTGTCTCTTTGAGGGTACCTGTCTAAATGCAGGTCCAATTGAAAATTCCAGGAATTCAGGTTTTTCAACAAAGGGTCACACCCTTCCCTTCTGACACATTATTGTTTTAGGGAGGTGTTTTTGGAGATGACTTGGGGAATAAAATTACCTGTAAAACAGGGTTTCTGTGGTTTGAAAATGCAAGTTCATGTTTAGAAATAATCTGAAATCCTGAGAAATGAGTCCAGTTTGTCACAGCATCTCTGATGCCTCTGACTAAGCCTCAATTATTTTTACAAGCTTACAATTATTTTTATAAGCTTACAATTATTTTATAAGATTATAATTATTTTTACACTCTTAAAAAATAACTGCATTTTGAGAAAATTAAACATTTTTGCTGGGAACCCCAGTGAATGTTTATAGGCTACAGCCTTAATTGTCATACAAGCAGCTTCTAAATGTATCTGTCAGAGTCTGACTTTTTAAGTTAATGAAACTGGTTTTCACGTGTTGTTTATTAAAGTCATTTCATTCCTTTATGGTCACATCTCAAGCATTCAAAATTCTCTATAGCTATTTGATATCAAAATGTGGCTGTTATTTTTAAAAGGAAAATGTCATTATTGATCCTTTGTTACACCCAGATCACAGTTCAGTTTAATGGCCTTTGCCCTTTATGGACAATGAGCTTCTGCTGGCCTCCCATCAATTTCCTTGTGTAACCAGAGATACCTTTAGAAGATGACAACCAGTGTGCAAGGACTTTTTAGTGTTTCGTGGAACTGCCAGCTGCTAACTAGACTCATTCATTTATTCAATGATCAAACATATTTATTCAGTGTATTAAAGACTGACTCAATTCCAGACCCCACGCTTTTATTTTCTATATAAATGAAAGGCATAATCTGATTTTAAAGAGCTTAGGGTTATGTGTGGGGACCTGCAAAGGAGTAAGAATTAATGTAAAGAATGTGTAAAACTAGCCTAATATTAGCCTGTAAAAGTTACAGGCCCTGTTCCAAGGGAAATCAGAGCAAGACTGTCATAAAGGAGGGGTTCAGACAGAGGGAGCTGTGCTCCCAGGCAGTTGGAGAGGGAACTCTGCTCAAGTGTGTGCTTACCCTTGGAGGAGAAGGAGGAGGAGGAGGGGAAGATGGTAGAGGGGGAAAGAGGAGGAGGAAAAAGGGGAGGAAGAACGGGAAGCCAGGCCGGAGAGGAAGGCAGGGCAGGGAAGTCACCCGGGAGAGCTTTGGAAGCCGCTTATTTGGCTTTTACCCTGCAGAAACTGGAGAGTAAATGAGGAATTTAATCCAGAGAATGGCTTCTGTCCAATTAGTATCATATTCTAACAGAATTAATCAGCCATACTTTATGCCTTTTCTATACCTGTCAAAATGTCCAAACTGTTATTTTTTTTTTATTGTCCAAACTGAGCTGACTTCCATTTCTGACAGATTTGATTTTGAAATGTTTTTGCTTATCTGAAAGATATGGAGATTTTTCTTTCTAGTCTGAATTTCTAACTTCTATTTTCCTTTTTCAGCTACCTGCTGAAGAACTTTAACCATGCTAAATTAGAAAAGTAAATCTGCTCCCAAAATAATCATGTATGACGTTATAAAAGATTATATACCATTTATTTGATAATGACTACCTGCCTTTATAATTGGATTGAATGAACTAGTTTAGAAACCAGTTTAGATCATAATTCACAGCCTTAATAACACAAAAATCTTTGGAGTCACCATGAGAACATCACTGAAACTCATTTCTCTTAAAATTATCCTGATTGGAGAAAAACTAGGTCTAGAGAAATATTTGAGAAAAGATGACCTTGTGATGTTTATCCATCACAAGTATGTATTTTACATTTTAAATAAAGATAAGGAAATAGAAAATTCCTCCTATTTCTTTAATATCTTGTCTCAATTTCCCAATCAGTTATTTGGAAATAAAGGATTTGTCCTCTTTATATTCAAAACAGTGAAAGGGTCAAAACCTGTCAATACAGTCATTTTGGACATCTTCATGAATAAATTGAATTACCACTCTGCTCTTCCAGCAACCTGATTTGGAATTGATTGTGAATGTATCCAACAATATCATCTTGACTGTGAACTGCTAATTTGTTCCCTGCATGTAGAAATAGGCTGAGGATGGACACCATGTGGAGAGGATTGGAGTCTCCTTTGCATGGACCCTGGCTGAGAAAACTTCCCACATGCTATTCATGGAGATGCATGGCTGGTGGGGAAGAAAATGTCTTTCAGAAGCAGCATAAAATGCAAAATGATATATGCAGCTGTGTAGAATTTCCCAAACCAAAATATCTTACCCTCCCAATGGCTCGGCAGTAAAAGTATCCTACATTTTGAGTTTAATAATCCAGCATCCTTTCTCATGCTTCCTTTTTTGTTTCAGTAGCCTCAGATCTAGAATAACCCAGGCAGCCTTCGTTCTCAAGATCATTTCATTATTTAGGATATTATCTGTGACAGTAGGATCTCTTTTCCCATTTTTTGCTGCCCACTTAGTTTTTAAAGATTTATTTATTTGCTTATTTGAAAGATGGAGTTACAGAGAAAGAGAGATGGAGAGAGATCTTCCACTTACTGGTTTATTCCACAAATGTCTGCGACAGCTGAGGTTGGGCCAGGCTGAAGCCAGGTCTCCCACATGAATGCAGGGGCTCAAGAATTTAGTCCATCATCTGCTACTTTGCCAGGCACATTAGCAGGCATCGATATCAGAAGTGGAGCATATGGGCCTAGAACTGGCATGCCCATATGGATGCCAGCATCACAGGCAGCAGGTTAATCTGCTACGCCACAACGTTGGCCCCTGACCTCCACTTATTTATTTTCATTTACTCGAAAATGTATGTAGTATGTATATCTGGGCCAGGCTAAAGCCAGGAACCTGGAACACTCTCTCATGGGTGGCACTTGAAATACTATTTACTACTTCTTGGGATATATCAGCAGGAAGCTGGGATCAGAACCAGGGTAGCCAGAACTCAAACAGGCACTTCAACCTGAAACATAGGCATCCCAAGTAGTGGCTTAACCTGATGCACCACAACATTTTGGACAAGTGGGATTAAAACATTATGTGAAAGACATTCACAGGTTAATCCTATCCTACAGTAGCATTGGTAGCCTTGCCCAATGTAGGATGATTATGCTTTAATGTTCCTGAAGGGGGTTCTTTTCTGCCCCTAATAGCATCATGTTTTGATCACCACCATTAGGGAGCTGATTGATTTTTAGTACTCTTTCCAATAATGTAGAACTCCTTCCATAAATGTAGGATCATCTACATTTGCTTTTATGAAATGCATTTTATTAAATTGAATGCTTTTGAAGGATTATATGTTCTTTTGTTCAGAGCTATTCTTAGTAAGTGTTTAATAGCTCTATTCTTTTTAAATTTTAACTATTGAAGAATAAAATCTAAATGATATTGCTGCAAACATTGTTACTATTTGAAAGCAATGCAGGGTCGTCTCTAACTTAAAGCAGTTTTTTTCATATATTCAGACAAAATGACCAAAAAAGAAAAGATCAAATAAAAGCAAAAACATGAATAACTTCATAGTAGGCTGTGTGCTGCATTTTATTGAAAATATTTTTTTAAATTTAGTTCCTTTTTAGAGAAATACATGGGACACAGTTTATAGTAACAGCAAACACAAAACCTCATGGGAGCATTTTAGTGTGTCAAGTACTCTTCCACGTACTTATATCCTAACAAAACACTCATTGAAACTGGCTACTGTTATATGCTCATTTTCCAAAAAAGGAAACTGAAGATAGGAAATAACTCACTTGGATTGATAAGGAAGTTGCTCATCGCAGGGTACCATGCCCACAAGTTAATGGCTTTGTCACTAAATACCTCTTGGCCAGATCTAGAGAGAATTCAGATTCCATGCACTGAGTACACTTTGGCATGCCTAACCCAAGGAGACTTTAATCTGAGAGTGTGACTCTTTTCCTACAAAGAAAATAAAGCCATTTTCTTTTTATGTTGTTATTATTATTTACTTGTTTTAATCATTGAGGCAGACAAAAATGGGGATTCTAAAGAATACAATCTATCTCATCAAATCCAAAGGGAAAATGGAAAATAAGTAAGATAATTCTTGGAAGGATTACTAGAAATCAATCAGCTCCCTAATGGTGGTAATCAAAACATGATTGCTATCAGAAACAGAAAAGAACCCCTTTATGAACATTAAAATATAAAAACTTCACTATAAAAAGTTGGATTTAGGCCGGCGCCGTGGCTCAACAGGCTAATCCTCTGCCTTGCGGCGCCGGCACACCGGGTTCTAGTCCCGGTCCGGGCTCCGGATTCTGTCCCGGTTGCCCCTCTTCCAGGCCAGCTCTCTGCTGTGGCCAGGGAGTACAGTGGAGGATGGCCCAAGTGCTTGGGCCCTGCACCCCATGGGAGACCAGGAGAAGCACCTGGCTCCTGCCACCGGATCAGCGTGGCGCGCCGGCCGCTGTGCGCTGGCCGTGGCGGCCATTGGAGGGTGAACCAACGGCAAAGGAAGACCTTTCTCTCTGTCTCTCTCTCACACTGTCCACTCTGCCTGTCAAAAAAAAAAAAAAAAAAAAGTTGAGTTTAAAAATCATAAAACCATGAAAATTTAAGAAACAGTTCCCAAGGATGCTGATAATTTTTGTTTTAGTCTTATTTTCTCTTTCCTTCTTTTTCTTTGTTTCCTTCTTGCCATGTTTTCCTGGTATATTTTTATTCAAAGCACATGGTAATTGAAAACATGTTACCTTTTCACACTAACGTGCCAGCTAGATCAAGGTAGCAAATATGTTCATTTGGTAAAGTTCAGTGTTGTTAATGGTATGAGTAAATTGACAAGGTTAGCAGAAAGGATCATCAGCATTAGAAAGCTTATTGTGTAAGGTGTGTGCAATGTAAGACAGCTTTGATTTGCTTGGCCATACACTCATCTAAATTAGAAACAGAAAATACCTTTAAAGTCATTTCATTTAACTCTGAACTTGTTTCAGATAATATTCAAAGATACAAAACCTATTAGAACTCATTTCTAGATTGTTTCCCTCAAGGTCTATTCTATTTTTCCTCCCTAAAATATTATTCTGCTGGTAATGAATAATTTACATTTGGTACTTCTCTTCTTTCCTCATTATATGTTCTCCCCCACAAGCTAAAACCTCAGTCTCGCTATTTACTTCATTCCAATCAACTGCTTCTCTCTAGTGTGTCAGATATATGTGCAGTGATTACCATAGATCTTTGGCAACTGATTTCTTTTTATTAGATCTCTGTTTTCTTCTTTAAATAATTCTTACAATCTTTAAAGTTTTATTTATACCTTGAGTCAGAAATATAATTCAATATTCTGATATTTTAATTATAATCCTGTTGTTTCCAAATCCAGGATAATAGCAATTGACTATTAAGGTCAGACAGTTGCTATAAATCTTGAGCTAGGTGAGAGGGGTTCTGCAGGACTATGATTGTTAGAACATTTTATTCAAGGGCTGGCACTGTGGCGCAGAGGGTTAATGTCCTGGCCTGAAGTGCCGGCATCCCATATGGGCACTGGTTCGAGTCCTAGCTGCTCCACTTCCAATCCAGCTCTCTTCTGTGGCCTGGGAAGGCAGTGGAAGATGGCCCAAGTTCTTGGGCCCCTGCACCCGCATGGGAGACCTGGAGGAAGCTCCTGGCTCCTGGCTTCGGATCGACGCAGCTCCGGCCACTGTGGCCAATTGGGGAGTGAACATCGGATGGAAGATCTCTCTCTCTGCCTCTCCTCTCTCTCTGTGTAACTCTGACTTTCAAATAAATAAATAAATCTTAAAAAAGAGAACATTTTATTCTTTCCATTTGAATGCTCATTATGGGTTACCTTTAAAAAGGACTCCAAAATGAACAAGAAAACGCACACAAAATTAAAATGCTGGTCAAGTTGTTATGATAGTAAATAGTGATTGAAAACTGAAAACAGTTGTTTGATCCTCTCCCAAAAGTAGTCTTCCGTGATAACATCATATAAAAATGCATGAGGTTTTTTTTTTTTTTTTTTTTTTTTTTTAATTCTTCCCAGCTTTCCAGATATCCTTGCACTGCCTCTGACAAGAGCAATCGCTGGCAACACAACCCATAAAGAGAATTTGTAGCGTGATGAGAAGATGGTCTTCTCGTTGATGACTTTCTGGGGTTGTTTGCTTCTTTTCACACTCGTCTCAAAAGCTAAGTGTGAGGACAATAGGATCTGTATTTCAAGCTGATATTCTTCAGCAGGGAGAGTCTCTTCTGCCTCTAGTAGTACCTATGTTCATAGTAGCCAGAAGCTAGATGAGAGGAAGTCAAAGCAGGGATATTTAGTACTGACATTCTCAGAGGTAACATGTTCTAGAAACAAATGGATTGTTATAATGGTGTGACTACTTCAGAAGACCCTGGTCAAAAACCAGAAGCAGATGCTCCAATGGGCACATGATAGTAGCTTACGTACTTCTGTCTTACAGCTGATGCCACAATTGAACTTCATGCTACAAAGTCTATTGTTTAGGCTCTGAACAAGCAGTATCTCCATCATTGCTACCAGGCAATACTGTTGTCAAGACTATAATGTGGATGGCGCCGTGGCTGAACAGGCTAATCCTCCGCCTTGCGGCGCCGGCACACCGGGTTTTAGTCCCGGTCGGGGAGCCAGATTCTGTCCCGGTTGCCCCTCTTCCAGGCCAGCTCTCTGCTGTGGCCCGGGAGTGCAGTGGAGGATGGCCCAAGTGCTTGGGCCCTGCACCCCATGGGAGACCAGGAGAAGCACCTAGCTCCTGGCTTCAGCTCAGCGCGGTGCGCTGGCCGCAGTGCGCCAGCCGCGGCGGCCATTGGAGGGTGAACCAACGGCAAAGGAAGACCTTTCTCTCTGTCTCTCTCTCACTGTCCACTCTGCCTGTCAAAAAAAAAAAAAAAAAAAAAAAAAAAAAAGACTATAATGTTTACAGATCCCAAGAACAATCAGGGAAGTATTCCCTTCCATGCTACACACACATGGCTCTGGTTTCTTCTGTTGGCATTTCTTCCGTTCCTTTTGCCTGACAAACCTAATACATGGATACCACTGGTTAAAAGCCAATATTTTCCATGGATAAAGGGGATCTCAGGACTACTCATCAAGTTTAACTCGAGGGGAAGGGAAGAGCAGGTGAAAGGATCTAGAGAACCCCACTACAGCTTCACTGCAGGAAATTGCATCTGAAGAGCTATATGGTTACAAGAGATCAGAGCCCAGAATATCAGAGCCAGGGACGGTAGTTATTATCTGATTTATCAATTTATAAAAAATATATTAATTCTTTATTGTTCCAATATATTTTTACCAAGCTCCCTCCATATACCAAGCATTAGTTTAAGTATTGGATATATGAAAATAAGCAAGGTAGATATAGTCCCTGCTCTTATGGAGTGGGCAATCTTGCAGAAAATTAAGACATTTGACTATTGTATATTGATTGTTTAATCGCAAGTGTGATAAATACTATGTAGGTAACTAAAAGTTTTTTAAAATACCAAGCAACTTTCAGTAGCCAATTTGAGAAGATTTATTAACATCAGATAGAAAATACTGGCAGTTAAAGATTTTTCTTTCATATTTTGTAATATTAAAATAGATCACTTGAGTGCGCCAACCGCGGCGGCCATTGGAGGGTGAACCAACGGCAAAAGGAAGACCTTTCTCTCTGTCTCTCTCTCTCTCTCACTGTCCACTCTGCCTGTCAAAAAAAAAAAAAAAAAAAAGGATCACTTGATGAATTCAACAATGTAAAATAAAAATAAATTAAAAATTTCAAATAAGGGGCAGTTTTTTTTTTTAAGGTTTATTTATTTATTTGAAAGTCAGAGAGAGGAGAAGTAGAAAGAGAGAGAGGTCTTCTATCTGATGGTTCACTCCCCAATTGGTCACAACAGCCAGAACTGTGCCGCTCAAAAGCCAGGAGCCAGGAGCTTCTTCCAGGTCTCTCACGTGGGTGCAGGGGCCCAAGGAGTTGGGCCATCTTCCAGTGCTTTCCCAGGCTATAGCAGAGAGCTGGATTGGAAGTGTAGCAGCCAGGACTCGAACCAGTGCTCATATGGGATGCCGGCACTTCAGGCCAGGGCCATAACCCGCTGCACCACAACGCCAGCCCCAAGGGGCAGGTGTTTGATAAAGCAGTTAAGACACCACATAGCATGCTTATCTTCCCTATTGGAGTGCTTAGGCTCAAGTCCCAGCTCTGCTTCTAAATCCAGCTTCCTTCTAATGCACACCCTGGATGGCAAGTCAAGTGGTTGGGTTCCTGACACACTCATGTGGGAAACCTGGGTTGAGTTCTGGTTTGTGGTTTGTGGCACAGCCTCAGTTGCTCCAGGAATTTGGGTAATGAACTAGAAATAGCAAATGTGTCTGCCTCTCTCTGTGTCTGTCTATGTGTGTATGTGTGTATCTCTCTACTTTTCAAATAAATAAATTTTAAAATTCTAATTCAAATAAATATAACACTTTATTTCCAAATCTGTTGTTGATTTTAGATGATAATTCTATTATTCTAAATGATAACTATATTATAATAGTTTACTTATGGGCTGTTCCACATTCACATATATCGGGTAAACTCAAGCCTTATATAATGTACTCAGCCTGAGCACTGTGAGATACACATAAATTGCATTGTAAGAATATATCCTTATGAAGGAGAAATATACTGCATAGTGAAATAATTCCAAAATAAGAATATGGTATAAGACCTGTGGGAGTTAAGTACCCAGGAAATAAATACATGAATGAGAATATCTTTAAAGTCACTTATGTTACTTACTACAACTGTGTCCATGTTCCCAGGAGCAGATTTGTCTTCTGCTTAAAATAAATGTAAACTAGATCAAAGCAGTCTCCCCCTTTGCCCCAAAAAAGAAAAGGGGAGACAAATAAAGGGCTATTATTAGGCTGTTGTTTACCATCTGTTGGTAATGGGCAGAACAGAATCCTCTTTTCTCTGGTACATGACTATTCATAGCTATAAACATTTGTAGTTACAGGAAATGTTTTAGTGATGACCAGTTGAGAAATTAGCTCATTGGAAGATGTGATGGCAAAGGGATGGGAAGCATTATGTGCAAGGTTGACCTTTTACTCATGCCGGAGTTACTGTGCAAATATTTCTGATAAGTGGGCAGTGGGGAGGGGACCATGGAATCCACATTGTCTCTATTATGAAGTGGAGTGGGGTTGCACACCCCCCAGAGCCTTGGAATGTGCATACCCAATATGTGTACTCCAAGTGTGGGCCATATCACCACTGTTCTGTGGAGCAAACGTGTGCACAGGACAGTGAGTGGGTGTGGATGGAAAGCTGATAACATGTTATTTCTTCTAAACTTTCCTGAAGCCTTTAAGATAGGCAGTCTTACACCTTTGAGGCCTGTGCTAATTTTTGAGACACATTTTATACTCTTTCTATTTAGGCATTAATCAGGAAGTTGGTCTTTTCGAAGTGTGAATCATGAATAGTGAATATGAAACGTTTTAAGAATGTAGTAGGAAAGATATTAGCACTTTGGGGACAGCTGCTTAGTGGAGTGAGAGAGCTAATGAATACTCTAAGTTATCTAGCGCTTTTCATCTATGGTAATTAGCCTTAACAAGGCAAGTTAAAAAAAACCCCTTCCAAGTCTTGTACGGTATAACTTCCCACTTAGCATTTCTTGTCGCCTTATAAGCCTTATAACCTGAGGCAATCCCAGATATTCCCTATGGGGAAAATGTATTTGAGAGTTATGCTGAAGGCACCTGCCTTTATTAATTTTATGAAAAAATACATTTTAGCATTCATTTTCATTTTTGAGCACTCCAGAATCTGAAGTTTGAATTTAAGTATTGTTTTAGGGATTTTGTAAAATAAATGAATAAAAATAACACAATACATCATGACCCAAACACTTCCTAATGAAATATTTTGAAATTCCAAGTCTTCTTTCTTAAATGTGTGTAATGTTTCTCCTACAGTCTTCTCATTTTAAGTTGTTGAAACATTCAAGGAATTACAAACTAAGCTGTCTTGTACGTGATAGATGTCAGTAGATGACAGGAAATTATGGTGCTAGCTCTCACTTGTTATGTGATTAAGCAGATCGAAGCCACTGTCTCTTCCTCTGTCTTATAGACTGTACACCCAGACACCCCTTCTCTCAGTTTTCAACTGCACCCTGCCCCCACCCCTCCACCAGCACCACCCCCATTTTCCCACCTTTTGCACATCTCTGTAGCTGGTTACTCCTTAAGGTGACAGTAAGAGAGATTTCTGATCAGTCATCTTATTTGCCACACAATTTATTAAAAGTTGACACTCTCCCTCCCACATTTTTTTTTTGGTGGAGGCTGAAGGGTTCATTCATTACAGAAATGGCTTCATTAAAGAAGCAACCCCCAAAGTTCTAGTGGATTTTGCCATTTAACTACAGGGCAAAATCCTTGGAGTCTTATGACAATCAATGTCCCATACCTCCCTAGAGAGTTAAAAGACTATATATGGATTTTCCTTTCATTTTTTATCAGTGCTCCTCAGATTTTCATTTCACTCTATACTCTCTGAAGAGAATCCCTCGGTATAATTCTATGATCTCATTTCTTTATACATTGCAGTTTTAAAAAATAGATATCATTTTGCATCTATGCACCTGATCTGAACATTTTCTGTGTTCATGTTAGGCTAAGATAGGGTATCATGGGGTCATTTCCTTTTCCTTTCCTTTCTGTTCAACCTGTATCTGTGATTATCAAGACAAAGGGGAGTCCAGCATTCCGTCACTGCAAACAACTGTGAGAGTTCTTTGAGAATCTCTCTCTTGAGGAAACATTCACACATAGATTGTCTCCACTGAAATAAGGCTTTCAATGGAATATGCGGCCAGAACTTTTTCTAGGACTTGGATAATATGCAAAATCTTGCCAATTTGCCTCTGCCACCCACACTGAATGTTTTGCCTGTGTCCTCACTCACCTTTCTATCTTCCAGTGTTTTTGCAGCAGGCATCAACAAATATTTGTGGAATGAATGAATGTTGCATGAAGGGCTAATCCTGCTGTGGTGATTGTATCTTATTTTCATGTTGTTCCAATAGTCTGTCTTACTGTCCTCTCTCAAGAGGATGCCTCCTTGAGTTCCCTGGAGAATTACAGAACAATAGAAAGCTGATAAATAAAATTTGTAATAAATCAATGAGGTGGTAGGTACAGATGTCTAGTCTAGAAGTCTGTACCTCTAAAACTCACTCCTCCAGACTCCATAGAATACTTTTTCCAGAAAATAGACTATTTTCACTCATAAGAATTTGAATACGGCACTTCTTCCTTGATTTATCAAGTTGGCAATCGATTGAAATGGGGAGAGTCTGGAAGTGAGATAACTTACTGAAAGGCAGTCAAGTGTGATTAACTATTTTAACTGAATGATCTTGGGCACTGAAAATTCAGGGCTATAAGGCAGTGAGACAAATGTCACATGGAGATTTCAGAAAAGCAATGAGTTTTTTTTCTGTTAGCTAATTTGGTTATACTGACCTTTAGTTATTTTGAAATCAAATTTTTACAAAATAATAAATATGTTAAATTTTTAAGTTTAAAATTAATAATTATGAGCTCAAAATGTATGCTATTTTAAAACATTTAGATATATTCCTCTTTTGTTAAAATTGTTAATAAATTACTTATTTAATAAATATACAAGAAAATAAAACCATGAATGCATGCCAAAAACTTGAGCATTTTACTAACGTTCTGATTGGCCTCCTACCAGTATATGCTTCTCTTTGATTCAATGTCTAGCTTCATTAAACTTCTGTAAGAAACATACCATGGACTTAATGTGCAAATTGAAACTTCCTCCATCCCCCTCTACTTCTTACCACAAACAAAATTCATTTTTCCAAACTCTGTGCATTATTTAATATTTTCTATAATTCTTAATTGCATGCTAGTCACATTTTGCAGTAACTTTTTAAAAAAAATTACTTGGAGGGGGAGAGGGAATTCAGTGCTCTCATTTGCTGATTCAATCTTCAATCTTCAAAGAAGACCTTTCTCTCTGTTTCTCACTCTCACTGTCTGTAACTCTGCCTCTCAAATAAATAAATAAAATCTTTTTAAAAGACAGAGTTACAGAGAGAGGTAGAAACAGAGAGAGAGGTCTTTCCTCTGCTGGTTCACTCCCCAGTGGCCACAAAGGTCAGAGCTGTGCCAATCCGAATCCAGGAGCCAAGTGCTTCTTCCCAGTCTCCCACGTGGGTACAGAGGACCAAGGACTTGGGCCATCTTCTATTGTTTTCCCAGGTCACAGCAGAGAGCTGGATTGGAAGAGAAACAGCCAGGACTAGAACCGGTGCCCCTATGGGATGCGAGTGCAGAAGGCGGAGAATTAACATACTGTGCCACAGCGCTGGCCCCAAAATAAATCTAAAAAAAAAAAAAAAAAAAAAAAAAAAAAAACCTGAGTGACCTTCATAAAGTCATTTAACCTTTTGACTCCAGCTTTCTATTTATAAGATGAGAAGAATCACAATGGGGACTCTTCTTTCAGGTCTTTAAGGTGCTATTAAATTGATGTTATTTTGTAAACAGTTCAGCCAGTGGGAGTGCTCTTTGGCTGTTTCTCCTCTCCCTGAACATGTTTAGTGAAAATTATGAAGCCAGAGTCTAGCTATAGTTATGACACACTATGTTACAATGTGCAAAAAAGTATGGAGAGTAGAAGTTCAGAAATCACTTCTGGTGCAGTAGTTCCACTCTGGGATGCCACATCCCATATTGGAGTGCCTACTGTGCACTTGTGATCCAATACCCCGTGATACACTTGGGAAGCAGCAGACAATGGCTCAAGGACCTGAATCCCTGCCACCTATGTGGCAGACCCAGATGATGCTCCCGACTCCTGGCTTTGGCCTGATTCAGCCCTGGGCTCTTATGGCCTTTGAGTAGCGAACCAACACATGGAAGATTTCATTCTCTTTCTCTTTGTGTTCCCCCACCCCCTTTCTCTGTGTGTGTGTGTGTTACTCTGCCTTTCTAATAACTAACTAAATATATCTTTTTAAAAAAGAAATTGCTTTTCAGCTACTTTTATTCTATTAATAGAGCAACAGGACACACGCTAAAGTGTCTGCACTGAACTTTTATTTTTTTCATCATTTCTAAAAGGAATAACAAGACTTACCTTTTAATTTCTATTGTTAGAGATAATGCATGTACAATGCCTGATTGTCAAAAGATTTCCAATAAGCAGTAATGATTTTGATCATTACTCAAGGAAGACAGAGATCAGTGTGGGCTGGGAGAATACTACAGGACTCTGTAGGGAGACAGGACATGTGTGCGATTTGAATGCAGAAGGTTAACACGCACAGAGGTAAATCATGCATAAAGGGTCAGGAGGGACTGAGCTGATGCAAACACAACATAAACTCAGTTGTTCAAACTAGAATCCTGGTTATCAACTGAAGCTTGTCCCTTAACCTCATGTTCATCTTTTAAATTCAAGTCACTCCCCAATCCTATCAATTCTAACTTCCAAATATGTCTCAAACCTATAGCACTCACTAAATTCTCACTATGCTTCTCAATCCCCAGCACCTGTCTTCTGCGGTGACTGCAGGTACTCCCAGTCCCTAGAATGTCCTCCTCTGCTTTGCTGAGAGGTCTCCTGGCTCCTCAGAATGTGTGGCCTCTGCTGCTTTCCTTCCTCACATAGTAACACCCCTAGCCTCCTACCCTCCAGTAAGTCTTCATCATAGCATTGCATCCCCTGATTATTTATTTCTGCCTTTCACAAGAGTGTAAATTCAAAAGGCACTCTGCTATCCATCGAATAGGAACCCAATTTCCACTGGTTCTCAGCATATACCTAACAGTTTTCCTGTGTCCTGCTCCCAAACTGTGCTATTTCCTTGATTATGAATAAATTGTTCTTCATACTATGTATTGAATAACCTTTCTCTTTGTACATTAGATTCCATCCCTTCTCATCAAGTGTATAATTGCATATATTTTCCTCATTTTCTTTTACATTATCATGCCCTCTCTTAGCATAGAGTTTATATGTTACACTCAATTTTGTCCCATCTTCAAAAAACAACAAAAAAACCTCTTGACTTCATATCCTGTTATTAGCCACCACCTTAAATCTCAGCTTCTCTTTACCTACAAGTATCCACAAAAGAGCTCTCTGTACTGGCTGTCTGTTCTTCCATCACTTTCATTTTCTCTACAATTATAAAAGTGCCTTTGTCTCCTCTATTCTAACAAAACAATTCATTGTCAAAATCACCTCTGATCTCTGCTTTACCAAATCCAATGAGGGAGATCTCAGACTTCGCTTTCCTTCGTTTATTGGATATGTGGGACTCGGCTGATTATCCCCACTTCCTTACTTGGTATTTTGGACTGCTCTACCCTGGTTCTCTGTCAACATTCTTTTCTTTGCTGGCTTCTCCTTATCTCCCAACAATTTAAGATACACTGTTTCCTCTTCTTCATACTTTGTAACAAATTGATTTCATAGCTTAAAATGTGTATGATTGATTGATAAACCCCAAATACCTCATTCTCATACCTCACAACTCCTCTGAGTGCTTAAACATCTCTCTTCATCACAGCCCACATGTTGGCATCTTCTCTTTAAAGTGTCTACTTCCTCCACAAATTGATCTAGAAAACAACCATTCAAGCCACTATCATCTCTCAAGTAGATAACCACAGTAACCTCCTAGCTGGTTCACCATGTCTACACTTGCTTCCTATAGTCTCTTATCAAGGTGATATTCTTTTACCAAGCCATGCTCCTCTGTTAAAACATTTTCCAGTGACTTACTATCTTTACTAAACAATAGACCAATCTTTGTAGTATCCTCACTACCTCCCTGGCTGTATCTCCCATTCCCATCTCATTGTTTTGTTTGTAAATCCCACAGGCTTCTTTTTTTACTTCTGCCACCTGCCCAAGCACATCCTTACCTTTGCATTCACAGCCTGGAATTTTCTTTTCCCCAGCTCTACGTACTTCAACCTCATTTTCGAGTTCTCCACTCATTTGTTATTTGTTCAGTGACTTTTTCCTCTGGTGAAGTTTTATCACCCAAGGGAAACAGTATCCCCATCACCACCCTTGGAATTTGCAATGCTGTTTGTCCTGCTTTGTTTTCTCTGCATAGCACTTCCCTGGTGTATGGTACATACTTATTTTCTTTATTCATTGGCCTTCATTACCTACGTGAAGGCAGCTCCATGATGGCAGATGCTTTATAGGCCACCATCCCTCCATTTGTCATGATTCTAGAGGAAGAATCTGTCACATGGGGTGTGCTTAGGGAAAGGTTTGTAAATGAATGAATGTGCCCCTTAATTGATAATGGGAGACTAGGATAGCAGCCATTCCTTCTGACTCTTGCAGCTCAAACATTGTAGTGTGGAGTAAGACTCCAGGAATGATATACTTGTTAGAATTTTTGTCTTTAGGCTACTTAGCAGTTTCCTTGACTGGGTTGCTTTTAGAGATTTTCTTTTCATCTGTGTTCTAATTGTCTTTAAATATCATAAACTTAACTGAACACATAGACAGCAGCAGCTTTAAAGCTGTTCTGTACTATTGTCCTCCCAATGGTAGTCTAAGCAATTGTTTTGCTTTTAGGATAGCTGGCTCAGTATTTTCTATTTACATTCCAAATGCCATTGAAAAGCCACTGAATATTACACAAAGTAT
This sequence comes from Lepus europaeus, assembly GCF_033115175.1. Lineage (NCBI taxonomy): Eukaryota > Metazoa > Chordata > Mammalia > Lagomorpha > Leporidae > Lepus > Lepus europaeus. The sequence goes on from NC_084831.1 coordinate 101,228,669, forward strand.
GCCAGTATGAAAAATACCATCAACTGCCATTTTATTTCAAGCTGGGCTTCTGCACAGCAAATTGGTCCAAATTTGGTGAAAACCAAATGAAAGTCACGTTAAGCAGAAAGGCAGATATAAAACAGTGAGAGCAACTTTTTAAAACAGAAAAAAAATTCACTGTGTTCACATAATTAGGACTATATATTGCTTTTTGAGCATTTTCTGACCTGCAGTTTGTATTGAGTTTATCCTGTGATAGTCAAAATTATTTTATTATTTCTATAAATAGTTTTATAAATTATGGAAATCCCATTGTAGATTACTAGGGTCAGTTTATTCTTCATTTTACTCTTGTTAAATGGGAACTTTGTAAACAGCTGAGTGTCCGGAATGCAGCTGGTCTCAGTTTGAATCCAAGCCCTTGGAGTCTCATCTCAGTAACCTCAGACAAATTACTCAACATTTCTAAGACTCAGTTTTTTAATTTATAAAATGGGAATAAGGATGTTATGACTAAAATAAGCAAATCATATATAGAACTCTTAATCTGTTTATTAGTATTTCTGCTTGTTTTAGTGGGTTCTGTTATAATAAGAAGAGCTCTTTGTTTCATAAAAGCTCATAATTTGGAGATGGATTCATCTCCAAGACATAAACTTCTTGTTTTTCCAAACAAAACCTACATTGACCTCCCTAAAGTGTATTGTATGTTACTTTCTCCTAGTCAAGATCTCACATATTTCTTTAAGTTTAAAAACTGAGGTTTTCATTGGCAGTGCATGTCCTAGAAGAAAACAATTTAGTGGGGTTTGTGCTGTGGCATAGTGGATTAGGCCCCCGTCTGCTGGGCCAGCATCCCATAGGGGTGCCCAGTTTGTTTCTTGGCTGCTCCTCTTCTGATCCAGCTCTCTGCTAATGGCCTGGGAAGGCATTGGAAGATGGCCCAAGTTCTTGAGCCCCAGCATCCACATGGTATTTCCAGAAGAAGCTCCTGGCTCCTGGCTTTGGATCAGCCCAGCTCTCCAGCCATTGCAACCATTTGTGAGTGAACCAGTAGATGAAAGATCTCTCTCTCTGACTCCCTCTCACTGTCTGTAACTCTGCCTCTTAAATAAATGAATCTTAGAAAAATAAAAACAATTTAGCATGACACAGAATTTGTTTTACTTAAATAATATATTTATTTTAAGAGAAAATGATCATCTTGATAAAGCAGCATTTATCTACCAACATTAATTTGCAGGATGATTTTCAAAAGATTGATTTATTTATTTGAAAGAGCCACAGAGAGAGGGAGAGGGAGAAGGAGAAGGAGAGGGAAAGGGAAAGAGAGAAGGAGGGAGGGAGGGAGGAAGAGAGGGAGAGAGAGAGAGAGAGAGAGAGAGAGCGAGCTTATATCCCCTGATTCATTCCCCGGATTGCCACAATGACCAGGACTGCGCCAGGCCAAAGCCAGGAGCCAAAAGCTTCATCTTGGTCTACCATGTAGGTGGCAGGAGCCCAAGTACTTGCACCATCTTCCACTATTTTCCCAGGCCACTAGTTGGGAGCTGGGTCAGAAGTGGAGCAGCCAGGACACTTACCGCACCCAGATGTGATGGTGGAATCGCAGGTGGTGGCATTACCCACTATGCTACAAAGCCAGCCCCTAGAATGATTCTAATGGTAAGGGAATGAGTGATCTTGTCAAGAACTGAAGATCTTATTAAATAGAACAGGTGTTCTACTTATTCAGCCAAGAAAGTTTTGAAAGGCAAATAGCTTATCACCAAAAGTGGGCAACAATATTTAAATATGAATCTAAAACTAAGAAAATTTAATAGTTACTATAATTTTGTCTACAAATATAAACACTGAGTTTAGGACTCCAGGTACTATAAATCAATTCAAAATAATCTCTAATAGAGATTGTACCCATCATTATCAGACAAAATCACTTGGAAGTCAGTAAGTCCAACCTAAACAAATCTATCCTCCTTGAGCTTTTATTATTATCGTTGTTACTATTATCACTGTGTTTTCCTTCACTGTTTCATTCCAGATTCAGCCTATGAATAAATAATGCCATATCCTCAGAAGTTATATTTAAAACAATGACAGTAAAAATATGTTAGTAACTGGCAGACCTCAGACACTTTAGTAAACACAACCAGAAGATGAATAAGAATCCCAAATATCTTAATTACTGCATACTGCACCAAAATGATACATTTCAATGTAAACCTTATTTTTGGTATAGATTGAATTGATATTTAATTAAAATGGAAAAAAGCATGTAAAATTATCACAAATGAGCCTTCAACACAGAAAAAAGTAATTGACACAGCTCTGGTTAATAGATATTTCCCTATCTTTAGGTCAAAAAAATGCTACTAATCTGAGACAAGAATATGATAAGGTATAGAGTTTGCAGAGTAGCACTCCAGTTGTGTTTGCCTCATGAATATATATTAGTGACTTTAGAATCTAGGGCATGCACTGTCTTTTAAATGCATTGAAAAAAAGGTGATGTTAATGAAAAGAAGGAATTATGGGGAGGTAAGACCTTGTTCTGTCAAGTTTAGTACCTGTTCTAAAAACAATGATTCAGAGTTTTAAGCTAAAACCGTCTCTTCTAGTTAAAATTCCCTTCTGACCAAATAGTGATGCAGAGAACTTTTAAAAGTCAAATGGAAATCAGCTTCAGTACAATATCCTTGGTGGCTTACGTGACTTTCCAACAAATACTTACTGAGCACCTCCTTGTGTTGATGGCGTGTCTTTACAAGTGACCCAGTTGTCATCAATAATAGTTTTGTCTAGCTTTTTGAATAATAACAATATCATTAATACTACCACTAATAATATTCTTAAAGGGACTAAGAGATTCTTTTTTCCATTTGGCTAATTGTTTCCTTCCCTAAGGTTCTTTTCAGAACACAGAATAATCGCCATTGTTCCTTTCCTTTGTTTATATCCTAAACTAATGAGTCCCTGCATTTGCTCCACCACTTTTAGTTCTCTGCTGGGCTCATGTAAACTTCAGAGTTTTTGGTGGTTAATAAATAAGCATTTTGGAAAGAATTCCACTGGGAAAATGATATTCACATCAGCCTGCCAGGTCTTTTTGTTCCAGTGAATTCCCATGGTATGTGGAACAAGAGAAGGAAGAACTCCCTGTGGGAACATCCCTCGGGACAGTTAGTTATGTGCACCTGTCTGGCTGTATGGAATACCTGAGAACCCTCTGAGGCAGCCATTGCTGCAAGAAGGAACCATTTCCCCATATGTTCAGAGTTGAGTAAGTGAAAGTTAATCTGTATTTAAACAGAAGTTGTAGAGGGGTGACGTTGAGGTTCGAAGTGCTCACCAAGTGACTGGAGAAGCATCATCTTTAAAAGTGGTTATGTGCTGTACAAATTAGCTTTTGGTGGCATTGTACTGAGACAGTGGGCATTATCATAGAGTAGCTATTAAGTATAAATGCTCATGCAGCTTAAAGCACTGAAGTCAGAAGCACTTACAAGCTCAGCTAAATTTGTCTATAATATGAACTAATCTAAAGCATCATAAATACTTAAAGCTTGCATAGAATATTTCTAACAATCATTGTTTTTCAAGCAGCTTGCTTTTTGCAAAAAAGATCAATCACTGCCCATTTCTTAGTAAACAAATAAAATGTAAATCTAGCCTCTATCCCACATGAAAGATTTTTTTTTTAAAGTATCAGGTCTTGTTAAATGGTGTAGGTAACTCAGATGTGGGGAGGTGTCAAGGTAGTTATGACAAGGTGTAGCTGAGAAGTGAGAGAAATGGAAGCAGTGGGCAACAGAAAAGCAGTGCCAATGTAAAGAACTAGAAGCAAACACTTGGAGTTGGATATTAGGGTGTTTCAATCCTGGTAGAAGAATATATTGGCTTATGAATTAGGAAAAATTATTATAAATTATCTGAAGTTATTGAAAATTCATCTCTGAGAACTGCTAAGGGGATTACGTGACACATGCCTTTGAAAATATGAGATATGAAGCTGCACAGTTATTTTTATTATTGTGTCATTTTATGATTAGAGGGATAACTTGGTTTGGTTTTTTTACATACCAGGAACAAGGAACAGCTGCCCTCTATCCTCTGCTTGTTTTCAAGTCTCCTGAGGCAGTGCCTCATGCAGAGACTTACACCTTACTGGTGTGGAGTGAATATTTGAGATATGTGACAGGCATTGGGTACCACAGTTAAAATGGCCCTTGGGGACACATATATCCCACACTGTGAGCCAACTTCAAGTCTCAGCTCCATTCCCTAATCCAACTTCCTACCCGTGGCACATCCTAGGAAGCAGCCAGTGATGACTCAAGTAGTTGGGTTTCCTGCCACCCACTGGAGAGGGCTGAATTGGGTTCAAGCTCCCAGCTTTGACCTGGCCCGGGCCCAGCTAATGAGGTCCTTTGGAGTGAAACAGCAGATGGATCTCTCTCTCTCTGTATCTATGCCTTTCAATAAATAAATCAATACTTTTAAAAAATATTTTAGAGTTGGATTTTTCCCTCAAATTCTAATCTTTGCAATATGAATTATATACATCCTTATGCTATTTTACTTTCATATATATATAAATTATGAATCTCTTAATTACTGCCTGTTATTTATAATCATGCTGCCTGAATACGTGTGTATTAGATGAACTGAATACATGCAATATAAATCCACTGAGCTTTGTAGTTTAATTTTCAATGCTTTTTTTCCTAACAATACTTTTTCCTTCTCTTCTGTGTTTCCACAGTGATTTGTCATTGTTTTCCAGTAACTACTTAAGTGCTAAGAATTGGAAAATTCAGGCAAAGCTCTATGCTAAGGGAGTTTATAATTCATTAATACAAAAAATTTAGCAAGCTCTTAATTTGTGTGAGACACTAATAGAGGCTGTATTTTGTTGTGGAGTTTGTAAAGAACCCATTTAGGTGGGTATTACCATTATTCAAAATGTACAAATGAGGGACTTGGAAATTGGGGAATAACTTCCCCAAGTCCACAATATAGTAGCACTGATATTCTAACCCAGGCAGGCTGACTGTTGACAGGGACCATTCTTGGAAAACAAGTAACATGGCAAAGTACCATGTGCTGTGTTCACAGAGAATTTTAAATGTACTGTCAGATTTCAGGCAAAGGGAAAATGAAATATCCATTGAGGTATGCTATTTGGAAAGACTTGTTGCAATAGGTGCTGAGCTTGAACTGCTAAGTAAGAGTAAATTGAACAATTGGAAACACTTATGTAGTGCTTAATAAGCACTAGGGCCCATTTGTTTATAATTAATTCATTTATGCCTTACAATAACCCTAAGAATTGGATACTATTATGCCTCCATGTTCCAATGAGGACATTAAAGCACAGGCAGTTAAATAATTTGCTCCAGGTCACCTTGCCACTGAAAGAAAGGTGTAGAGGAGCAGCAGAGGGCAGGTTATCCAGATGAAGAGAATAATGTTCCTAGGGATTTTGGAAGGAGTCAGACTTATTCTGTCATGGGATTTTTTGCTGCATCTTGAGCAGGAAAGCACTGGAGACAAATTAGTTCCCATTTTGACATATTGTACAGGGCTTTAGATATGTTGACTAAGGAATTTACCCTTGATTATATGTGCGTTTTGGAATATTGATAAAATTACTTTAAGCATTGATTATTTAGCATTTGATTATCTACAAAGGTTGCTGAACTAAGTCTCAGCTTAGACACTTCCTCTAGGAATCCTTCTGACTACCTCTCTACCACCTACTCCAATTCTGGAATAAATAACCTATGTTCCCAGAGGTCCCAGAAATCCTTATTCTCATTGCTCTTACTACATTTTTGTGCTTCTCTTTTGTGTTAGTCAGGCTTCTCCAGAGAAACAAAACCAATAAGATATGTGTGTGCGAAGAGATTTATTATAAGGAAATGACTTGTGCAGTTATGGAAGCTGACAAGCCCCAAGTTTGCAGGCAGTAAGCTAAAGACCCAAGAGAGCCAATGTGTAGCTCCAGCCTGAAGGTCAGTAGGCTCAAGATCCAGTAGAAGATGATATTTCAACTGGAGAATAAATGCAGGAATAAAGCTTGAAGGCAGTCAAGCAGAAAGATTTCCCTCTTACTCAAGAGAGAAGCAGACTTTTTGTTCTATTTGTTCATTTAGAAATTTTACTGATTGGATGAGGTTTACTCACATTAAGGAGGAAAATTTGCTTTACTAAATCTGCTTCAAATATTTATCTCATCCACCAGCAGCCTTGCAGACATGCCTAGGATAACTTCTAACCAAATGTCTGGACACCCTATGTCCCAATCAGGTCGACATATAAAAGTAGCTATGACACTTACATCATTCCCCACCGAAAGATGAGCTCTGATAACAGAGGAGGGAAATTTCTTATTTTCTCTTGACTCACCCCCACCCCCAGCACTTATTACAGAGCTCAGAATACAGAAGGTGCTAATTTTAATTATGTTAGCCACCTGAAATATTTTTTGGAGAAAATAAGATATAAATCAATTTTAACTAATTTTTTTATTTCGAGGGTATCCATTTGGTGCCTCGCCACCAAGTCTCTAAGCATATCACAGAGATCAAGCCTCTGCTTTTGTGTCTCAAACAGCTTCTGCTCTAAACATGACTCCATACTGAGGAGATTCCATAAATACTTGTTGATCACATCCTTCCTTGCGTGTAGAAGTATCAATTGGGTCTTCAACTGGGTTTTCATAACACTGGGTGTCTACTTCCATTAGACTGTACTCATGAAATACACTTACCATCAATGAAATCGTACAGGTTGAAGACGACCAGGTGATAGCTGATCTCTGCATTCCAGGCACCTAGTACTCTACCTGCCATATATTTAGTAAGCAAGGTAATTGTTGGATACATAAGCTAATATGCATAATAAATCGTTACTAATGATACTCATTGGCCAATATCCCTTCACCTTCCCTGAGTCACTTACATTTCCTTTTTGATCTTATTAAAGAGACAGGAAAATTAACCATTCTTAAGATGTGATCTTTAATGGTGTATTAGTTAAGGTCCTCCAGGAAGAAGATGTGATGCCAGTATTAGATGTGCAAGAAATTAATTGAAGAGAATTCCCATAAGGATAAAGGGAAAGGAAGTATAGAGAGGCTGGGAAAGTTGGCAGATCACCATGCATGTTTAATTTTGTGGAGGAGAGAGAAAGGATGAGGGTTGTTTATGAAAAGCTTCAGACAAGGATGCAATTCTAAGAAAACTGCAGCAAAGCCGATGATGAATCTCCAAACCCCAAATCACCCATGAAAGGAGCGTTGTATCTCTCAGGAACTGGATGCCTCCTTGTCATTGCTGCATTCACTGTTTTCCAGGAGCAGCTCTTGTAAGTGTAGATTCTCTGGTCAAACTTAGAGATGGAAAATTAGAGCTCAAAAGCCAAGGCACTTCATCAGTTACAATCCCTGTGGTTGGAAATTGAAAGTTGGCATTCTCATGGTGGCCACAATAGCTTGAAACCTTTGAGGCAGTGGAGACAGTCCTGTATTATCTCTATAGGGCCAAATCTAAACATATTTTACACGTGAAACACACTTTAAATGATGAACAATAGTGTATGAGGATATTATATCCATTTAAAGTTACTTAGAGTCCTAGGTAAGCTTCACTTGTTAGCTAATGCTGACATTTTAGAGGAAAATAAAATTATTTATCAAATGAATAAAATTAAAATACTACAGAAATTTGAGAACAAATATGTTCCAGAGAAAAATCAAAGGTGTCTCTTACGTGCAGTTTCTAATGAGCAGACATTTGATGAAGGTCAATAGTTTACTTGGATCTTAGAGGTTAAATTCAAATGACTTCCTCAAAAGAATCGCATTTAACAAATTGTTGATGCCGCATATCTTGTGAGAAAGAACATGTAAAAGTTTGTTGTCTAGAATAGGGCATATCTAATTTATGGGGGTTTTAAATGACAGGCTTTTCTAAATTCCAGAAGGCTTTTTAAATTTGCATTCTTATAAATAATCCAGTGTCTCTTAGAAGCAACCTTAAGTCTAATAAATAAATGAAAGCCAGCCATTATTTCATATAACATTTTTCATGCCAGAAAAAATGATTCAAGATAAAATATGGTATAACTTGTAGGAGGCAGTGCTATTAAAAACTACATGATATGGTTTCTCTGTTCAAGATCCACTCTACTTACCACCTCCTGCACTTGACCACATGTTGACTGTTTCTTCTCTCTGGATATTTTCCTATGAGCTTTGCCTTTTTAAAATAGAGTTTTCCATTTTCTCACTAGCCCTATGAGTCCATCAGTTCCTTGAGGACACCTTGAGCTAGTAAAGACTACTGTCTTCCAGGAAATCTTTCCTAAGGAACTATTCCCTCAGTTTTCTTTTACAGACTGCAAAAAATAAGTTGAAATGTTGTCATTCAGCATCTGTGTTCCTTTAGCTCCTATACAAGTACATTTACATTGTTCTTAGTACTTGTTTAACATTACTTTTTTTCTTGAGTTGTTTCATGTCTTGTCTTCCTTTTTAGGTAGGAAATAACTCAGAGAAATTAAGATTACTCTTTTGTTCCTTTAGTATTATATGCTTGACGCAGAACCACTACAAATATTTTTATTTTGTGCTTATTGTGTTACTTTTTCAAATCAGAGTAAGTGCTTAAGATAAGAAATCCCAAGATCGGAGATCTTATTCATTCAATCTCACTGCCCAGAAGCAATCATTTTTCATCATTTCTGGCTTTGTCCCTAATATGTGTTCACCTCTCTTTCTTTCTTAGAAGTTTTAGGCTATATCTACTGATTCCCTATCATGAATTAAAGGTCTAATCATAATATAGCATTACTTTCAACAAATGCTCACTTCTTTTCTTTTCATTGTTTGAAGATCATTGAATTAATTTAAGTCTTCTATTGATTATTTTTGTAATTTTATACATGTATTTCTTTTTCCATCAACTTCAGCAAACCTCTGGATTTCCACTATATGAGAATTTTAAATAACTTTAAACTTTGTCCCACTTTTATTTATCATATTCCACTAATCACCTTCTTGCTCTTATTTTTATATTGATACTCTCAATATTCACATTTTGTGCTATAATCATAACCATGGTTATTGTTCTTGACCCATAGCTTGATTCTAAAAGTTAAAATCAATTATAGTGGATTACTATGACTGTGCTTACGTTGATTATGGATGAATTAAGTACTAAGATTACATTTTCTCTCTACAGCACTAATGTCATGACCTTTTTTTATATATAAAAAAAAGATTTATTTATTTATTTGAAAGGCAAAGTTACGGAGAGGCAGAGGCAGAGAGAGAGAGGTCTTCCATCCACTGGTTCACTCCCCAAATGTCCACAACATCCTGGAGCTGAGCAGATCCAAAACCTGGAGACAGGAGCTTCTTCCAGGTCTCACACATGGTGCAGGGGTCCAAGGACTTGGGCTATCTTCCAGTGCTTTCCCAGACAATATCAGAGAGCTGAATCAGAAGTGAAGCAGCCAGGACTCGAACCAGCATCCATATGGGATGTCAGCACTGCAGGCATCGGCTTAACCTGCTATGCCATAGCACCGGCCTCATCGTAACATTTTCATCACTCCGGAGAAAGATTTTTTTTTTAGCATCAAGGTCAAATATATTATTTTTAAAGACCTATAATAGCTTAAAATTATGTTGCATTATTTTGGGTTCATATGTACTTCATACCAACATCTATACCTTTTTGTACAACTTTATGCTTTTTCAAATTTTTACTTACTTATTTTCATTTTATTTGAAAGGCAGAGGGAGAGAACCAGAGAGAGATTATCCATCAAGTAGATCATTGCCCAAACTCATACAAGCACTAGGTCTGGGCCAGGCTGAAGTGCAAAGCATAGAACTTAACTCATGGTGATAGAGATCCAGGTACTTGTCCCATCTGCTGTTTCCTAGGGTGCACATTAGCAGAAATATGGATCAGAAGCAATCAGCTCAGGACTTCTAGGTCCTCCGATATGTGATGCAAGAGTCCCAGCTCTGCAGCAAATGTCTGCCACTTATATAGTTTTTTCTATATTTTCCTTTTTTTCTTATTGGCAATGTGATTTTTTTTAAACTTTTATTTAATGAATATAAATTTCCAAAGTACAGCTTATGGATTATAATGGCTTTCCCCTCCTCCAAACTTCCCTCCCACCCGCAACCCTCCTCTTTCCCACTCCCTCTCCCCTTCCATTCACATCAAGATTCATTTCCAATTCTCTTTATATACAGGAGATCAGTTTAGTATATATTAAGTAAAGATTTCAACAGTTTGCCCTCACATAGCAACACAAAATGAAAAATACTGTTTGAGTACTAGTTATAGCATTAAATCACAATGAACAGCACATTAAGGACAGAGATCCTACATGATATTTTTAAAAAATTGATTAATTTTCTATGCAATGTCCAATTTAAAACCAAGGTGTTTTTTTTTTTTCATTTTCAATTATCTTGATATACGGAAGATTGATTCAGTATATACTAAGTAAGGATTTCATCAGTTTGCACCCACACAGAAACACAAGGTGTAAAAATACTGTTTCAGTAGTAGTTATAGCATACTTCACATTGGACAACACATTAAGGACAGATCCCACATGAGACGTAAGTACACAGTGACTCCTGTTGTTGATTTAACAATTTGACACTCTTGTTTATGGCATCAGTAATCTCCCTAGGCTCTAGTCATGAGTTGCCAAGGCTATGGAAGCCTTTAGGGTTCGCCGACTTCGATCTTATTCCAACAGGGTCATAGTCAAAGTGGAAATTCTCTCCTCCCTTCAGAGAAAGGTACCTCCTTCTTTGATGGCCCCGTTCTTTCCAATAGGATGTCACTCGTAGAGATCTTTCATTTAGGTCTTTTTTTTTTTTTTTCCAGAGTGTCTTGGCTTTCCATGCCTACAATACTCTCATGGGCTCTTCAGCCAGATCCGAATGCCTTAAGGGCTGATTCTAAGGCCAGAGTGCTATTTAGGACATCTGCTATACTATGGGCAATGTGATTTTATGTCTATCATAACCTGAAGTTTTTTATCTTCTCACTCATAAAATCTATTGCATGTTATCACAGGTTTTCCTGTGGACTTCCCTCTTCAAGTCAATTGTTTAGCAAATAGGATAATATCATCACTGACCAATTAGGGTAGAAGTCAGTTACAAAGACTTAACTTGGGCATTCCTGTGTGTACAGACTAACAGCCCTGCTTACCATTCTCAATGAGAATGATTAGAACTCTAAGCCAGCAACACAGATGTAACACGAGGATTCCTCCTTTCTGTTCACCTGTGCTGACTTGTTTTTTGATTCTCCTGACTTCTATTTTCTCCTATATTTTTCAAGAATACCATCTTTAACTTCCTATTAGGTTGAGTTGAGGGGCACCCAAAGATTAGATTGCAAGCCCCAATCCATGGGACCACAAATGCCAAAGTAAGGAAAGATTGACTGTTGTCAATCTCTAACATTCATGTCAGAAACCTAGACTACCCATAGACAGTTTATTTAATTTACTGTTTTTTTTTCATTTTACTTTATCTTGGTTAGGAACAAATACCAGAATGCCAGTCTCTATGAGTAATGGAAGTGGGACGACTGGTTCTACACAAAATGTCCACTTTCTCTTCCTCTTTCAAGCCACATCATTTCTCAATATTATTGAGGCCGGCGCCGTGGCTCACTAGGCTAATCCTCCGCCTTGCGGCGCCGGCACACCGGGTTCTAGTCCCGGTCGGGGCGCCGGTTCTGTCCCGGCTGCCCCTCTTCCAGGCCAGCTCTCTGCTGTGGCCAGGGAGTGCAGTGGAGGATGGCTCAAGTGCTTGGGCCCTGCACCCCATGGGAGACCAGGATAGGCACCTGGCTCCTGCCATCGGATCAGCGTGGTGCGCCGGCCGCAGCGCGCCAGCCGCGGCGGCCATTGGAGGGTGAACCAACGGCAAAGGAAGACCTTTCTCTCTGTCTCTCTCTCTCTCTCACTGTCTACTCTGCCTGTCAAAAAAAAAATATTATTGATCCATTTTGGTTTCTCATCTTCTCACTTCTGCAGTAGTCCTCTTGTAGCACATTCTGTGCTGTGGTGTTTCTTTCTTTCTTTTTTTTAACTGTGTTTGCCCACCAACTCTCTGGTTTGTTTTCTTCCATAGATGTATTGAAATCTTTTATTTATTCTTAAATAGCTGTTCTTTTTTTGCACTTCCATATAGTTATATAGATATAAGATGGTATTATTTTAGGATACACAGTGGAACTAAGGCACATATGATGTCCTTGGTTTGCCATCTCATCCCACGAGCCCCTTCAGCACTTTTGGGATTTATATTGGGCAAGGCTGTTTTTTAAGAGAAAGAAATGTGTCTAGTCTCTTCCTAAACACAAGAATATGTATGTGTTGCTGTTGTTTGCCTTTTGTGAAACTCAATGTTTATGTTCAGGAGTTTTCAAGATAATTGAGGATTTTGAGGCATTTCACAAATGTCTTAAGAGTTGTGGAATTGACATATTTTACCATGTTTTTTGGCACAGGGCTCTAAAGAAATGAACCAATTCTAAATTAAATGTCTTTGCCCTACATTTTCCTCAATGAGATACCATGTTTGACTTGTGTACTTGAATAAATCTAAATCAGTTTTACCTACAGTATCATCTGTGAAGCCAATAAGCTATTTGTTAATTTTGCATGATCAGGTAAGAAACTTGTTTCAGAATATAAATGAACTATGTTATTAAGCACCCTTTTTAGTTAGAAGACTCTTTTTTTGAGTGAGATCTTCCCACTGAAGGAGATAATGCACTGATTCACATTTGTCAAAAACAACCTATCTTATCACACACAGGTAACAGTTTGCAGTACAGCATTGGTCCATGGATCACACTTTGAGAATCACTTAGAAAAGTACCTGGTAGACAAGGCATTGAACAAAGTGTTAGTTGAGTATGATACGTGTTTTCCTTAGATTATATATCTTTTTCCTAGAAACCTTTTAGTTAAGATATACAAACTTCATACCTTTCGTATATACAAAACTACTATGGTAGTTCACAGAGAGGATGCTTAGTTGTGTATCTCTTTATTAAAATAATCAAGAATGGGGTGGGCATTTGGTATAACAGCTAAACCACCACCTGGGATGTCTGCATCCCAAATTGAAGTGACTGAAATTGAGTTTCAGCTTGGCTTCCAATTCTAGCTCCCTGCAGATGGGCACCTTGGAAGGCAGCAGTGATGGCTCAAGTAGTTGGTCCCTGCCAGCTATGTGGAAGACCCAGACTTAGTCCAAGTTCCTGGCTTTGACTAAACTGAGCCCCAGATACTTAAGGCACTTATGGAATGAATCATCAGATGTAAGATGGATTTCTCTCTGACTGTGTGTATATGTGTATGTGTTCACATGCACACAAACTCATGTGTATCTGTGTTTTAGATAAAAAATAACTAAAATTTTAAATAAATAAATAATAAAGGGAGCTTTGCTCATTTTTCATAGTGGAAGGTTCTTTTTCCTTTATTTTTCAGTGTGATAAAATGCCATAAGTCACTTTGGTATATTCATGCAGTAGAAAACATTTCAGTTGCTAGTGAAACAATAGCCAAAATTGTTTCAGACTTATGCTTGTAGCCAACCTTGCCCGTTTATTTCAGCTTTCTTCCTGGGATCCCTCATCCTGAGACTTTATGCCAGCTGATCCTAATTAATACTGTTGAGCCTTCAAGCCATTGTGTTTATTTGTGTTCGTGAGGTAGGTGGTAAGTTAATATAGCACCACTCCTGCCTTTCATCATTAGTGCCTCCAGAGTTTGAAAATGATCCCTCCATCTCTACCTGCAGCTGAAAGGTAAGGCATTTCTGTAATGCTGCCAACAGATACTGCCCTCTAAGTATGTACTACAGCATAATCAGGCAATGGTCAGGCCCTTTCTGTAGGCACTCAAGGTTCCTTGATTCTCTTCCTGAGCACTTTTGCCTGAGGGGAAGGCCCACCCAAATACTATCTCACCATCTGGTGCAAATCCACCTTAGTTTCCAGCTGGACCTAGATCCTAAAGGTCATGTTCTGGCACTTTCCTTAAGTCTCATTTCAATCAAATTCCGGGAATGGTGCTATTTCTAAATGGGGTTTGTCTTAGTCATTCTTAATGCTGTAACAAAATAACATAAACTGGGCTTTTAAAGAAATTTATTTCTCACTGTTCTGGAGGCTGTAGACTCTAAGCTCAAAGCGCCGGTGTATTTGTTGTCTACAAAGAGCCCTCTTTCTGGTTCATAGATGGATTTCTTCCCACTATAATCTCACAAAGTGGAAAAAGCAAGGCCACTTCCTGGGGCTTCTTTTATAAGGCCATAATCCTAATCATCTCCCAAAGAGCCCACCTCCTGAACACCATTATCCTGGGGTATATTTGAGCCTATGACTTTGTAGAGGGTGGGGCACAAACACCCAGACCATAGCAGGGCTCTCATCAACTTTGAACTCTACTCTCAGGACAGCACCCCTTCCATTTCTACAGAGATGCTCTTCTCTCTGACTTCTACCACCCTGTTCAGTCAGTGCTGAAAAGGCTGTGCCTTACCTAGTCCATCTCGGCTTGCAGTGAACTTCCTCAAGCAAAACAGTTCTGTTCCCCTGTCAGAACACACTTGTTCTATTCTCCCAGGATGCCCTGTTGATGCAGGGTGTTGCTTGGAGAAGCTCATAATAGAAAAAAACCACCACAACAAAAAAGAAACCTTCTCCCTTTTCTTCTGTTTAATCCCTGAGATAAGAAGCACCAAGCACACATAGCTTATGTCAGTGCAAATAGCTCTTTTAATTTGCTACTTGATTCAGTTTCAACTTCCCAAATATCTGTATCAGCATTATTCTTTTTAATGATTACCTTTGAATGAGCAAGTCAGTTCAATTGCTGTGTTGTCATTTCCAATGAGTAAGCCTTGTTGGGAGTAGATCATTTCAATAGGTCTGACCTAGATATCTTGTTTCTTTCTCTGTTCAATTCTTTTTTCACACCACTGCCATATTAACTCTTTTAATTTGCTGTATGAATCCTTACATCTGTACTGAAGAACCCACAGTGGCTCCGTATAGCAGAACAGATGGTGTCCAAGAACTACTGCCTGATGATGAAGTCAAAGCATTAACTCAGCCACTAACAGCTCCTAAGCTCTACGCTGTCTCTCAGTTATTCAGTCATATGCCCTTGTTTCCTGTAACTTGCTTTTATTGTTAGCCTGTCTTCTTGCTTCCTACTAATTCAACTTTTTAGGCACCCTCTAAAGCCCAGTTCAAATGCTCCATCTTCAGGACACCCTTATTACCTTAGCCAATTCTGATCAATGTTTTAATTTACACTGGATTTACCTTATTTCCATTCATAAGTGTACTTCCAAAAGTTTGCAAAAAATGAAATTAAAAGATAAGTTCATTTTGTTGCAAAACAATTTGAAATCCATGCATACAAAGGGTCATCAAAACATTCATTAAAATGTATACTATGAAAAAACTATGTGGCCAGCACTGCGGCTCACTTGGCTAATCCTCCGCCTGCTGCGCTGGCACCCCGGGTTCTAGTCCTGGTTGGGGCGCCGAATTCTGTCCTGGTTGCTCCTGTTCCAGTCTAGCTCTCTGCTGTGGCAGTGGAGGATGGCCCAAGTGCTTGGGCCCTGCACTCACATGGGAGACCAGGAGAAGCACCTGGCTCCTGGCTTTGGATCGGCGCAGTGCACCGGCCATAGCAGCCATCTAGGGGGTGAACCAATGGATAGGAAGACCTTTCTCTCTCTCTCTCTCTCTCTCTCTCTGTCTGTCTAAATCTGTCTGTCAAAAAAAAAAAAAAAAAAAACAACCCTATGCATAGATTTCAAAATGTTTGCACCAAACCTTGAAGGCAGGTGCTTGCTGTTCCTTCATGCATCAGAGCTGACTTAGAGGGACTAACAAGGTTTTCATGCAGAAGACACTCAATAAAAATGAGAGGATAAACTCTTGAGTGTTGTATACAAAAAGAGGGCCCGAAAATTACCTTTTAAACTGATTATCAAGCTGATCCGTGAAAATTTGAAGACAATCAAGACAAGGAAAAATGGGGCCACTCTTAATGAGTGGAACCTAATTCTGAGGATGCTTGTCAGAGGCTTGAATATGCCCCTACACAATAGTTTGAATATTGCTCAGTTTACAGATACTTGAAGAAACCTTCAATGTACATATACAAATAAAGGAGATAAAATCTTCAGTAAATCTGTGCTTAAGAAAATTGCCTAATAATTGATTGACTTAATAGACAATTATGTAGCCATTCAAATTAAAATTTGTAGTTTGCAATAAAATGTAAAATATTTCATAAGTGAAAAAGGCAGATAAAAATTGTGTAATTTAATTTCACTATATTTTTAAGCATTTGCTCCCCCCTCCCACCTTCCTTCTACCTTTCTTTTTTGTAGCTTTTGAAATGGCATATTTTAAATTTAAATTGCAGTATCAGAGCTTAATACTTAACCAAATAAGAAGTTTAACAAATAAAAAGCAGAAAGATCATATTTTTAAAAAATGGATAAGATTTGAGAGATAAATAAGATCATTTTCACAATATTAAAGGATAGTAATTGTGGTATAACTACCAGGGCTTTTTCTCTGTTACAGCATTTTGAATATTCCAAGTTTCCTTAATGACTAGGGTAGATCTATATTAAAAAGGAATCGATTTAAAAGGAAAAGAAAACTAAATGAGCACTATTTCGTTGATAGCTATTGATAACGTTGATCAGTCTGCTGACTTGAAATAGACAACAGAGAGTGGTTTGCCTCAGGAAGGAGTATAGGCTTTTGTATGAAATCTAATTTTAATTGGATTAGTCATGGATATATGTCAATGAGTAAATTATTTGTCATTGATTGCCACTCACATATATTAAAATATTTTGATATACAGTGTTTTGTGGGTTGTGTGAGAAATATTGGTTCTCCCAAAAATTGAGTTTATACTACTTGATGCTGTGCAAAAATTAAACTTCAGGTATAATTTCTCATAATTATTTGGAATAATAGGAAGTAGAATGGATAAAGAACATCACTCCCTTCCAGAAAATTATTATGTGTAACTTGACAATATAAGAAAGCCTAACTCTAAGCTATATTAAGGATAGGCACTTGACTCTGCTGGGGTCCAGGTTTCAAAATCGCTCTTTTACAGATTTGGGGTTATTTGGCCATTGATGATGAATCATAGGAAAAATGAACAGCTAAACTGCCTAGTGCACCTTTTTATAAAAGTAAAAGAAATTAAGTTCCATTTACAATTGTCATTTTTATTTATGTTAACTTTCTCCTTTTCAAAGGCTTGTATTCATGAAAGGATTATTGAAAGCTAAAAAGCACATGAAAGAATGATCAAATGCAACAGAATTGAGTACTGAATTTTATGGCAAGAATAAGGCAGTTTTTTAATATATTAAACTAGTGTTTCTGCATGTGATCAGCAATTCTAATTGTGGTGCTTGACATTCAGTGTTAATCCACAAACTCTAAAGCTTATTAAAAATGGCAGCAGACACATTGGCAGCATAGAAGCAGGTCAGAAATTGTTGAAAACAATGAGAGCTTTATGACTAAGCATGAAATTGTGATTATTTAGACATCTGACTTTTGCATGGAATCCACAGGTGAAGAATAACATGAGTAATAACACAATTGCAGACAATCCCAGCACTGGATTTTAAAGATCCCGAAAGCCTCCATTTGTGGATTTGTCTTTGTTCTGTTTCTCATCAGGAAGTATAGTATGCCTCACCCCTACTCCATGGGATTAACAATAGAATTAACAACAAAGAATAAATGTCAGCTTGCTCTCCTAAAAGAAGGAAACACATCAAAGAGACTATGAAGTAGTGGCTGGAGACAGGAAGTCACTTTGTCACTTGTGAGGGTAGTTGCGACAAATTCTCTTAAGCAGATGTGTGAGACCCAGGGAACTATTTATATTTTAGCTTCTATATCTAGATTCATCTAGCAGACAGCCCTAAATCCTAATTCCTTAATTGTCCAGGAGCCATGGGAAAATGAGGACTAATTAATGGTATTGGAGGCTGAGGGTGTAGGGGAACATAAAATTGGGCAGCGGTTTTCTTGTACTCACTAAATGAGTAAGACCTGAAGACCTCCCATGTTTTCTATAACCTGCCTTATGCTTTGCAGTACGTCTGACGAGCAAATATTTCTCTCCTGCCACCAGTGATGACTTATCCTAATGATGCCTGAGCACTGTGTTGACGAAATGGGAACCATTCAAAGAACGATTAGTAAACTGAAGCTGACAGTATCTTGTCACAAGCACCCATTAATGAACACTATGGAGTACTGCATGCTCCCAACTCATTGTCTTCCTATAATTTATATCTGATTTGCTACAGAGTATGCAGTAGCAAATATTTTTCGAATATTTGTTGTAGAAACACATTTAGAGAATTAAATAGGATCATATATAAATGAATGGAAGTAAGAAGTGTGAATACCAAAGTCAGTGCCTTGTAAATAAGCTATTAGTTCCTGCTGGTGGTGGTTTCTCTTCATGTAGAAGGGCTTACAGTAAATATTAATTACAGAGATTTTTTTTAAACAGAAATGAGCTATTTATTTAGTTTTATTTATTTGAAAGACAGAGCTAGAGAGAGAAAGATACTCCATCTGCTGCTTCACTCCTCAACCTGCAACAGTCAGGACCAGCTCAGACCAAAGGCAGGAGCATGGAACTCTATCTGGTTCTCCTGTGTAGGTGTCAGGGACCAAGTAGTTGAGCCATCTTCTGCTTCCTCTCAGGGTACACACCAGTAGGAAGCTGGAACTGGAAGTGGAGCTAGGAAGCCAAAGCACTGTGAAAATAGAATGCAGGGATCCCAGCTGGTGTCTCAGTAGTTCTGCCAGATGATCATCCCAATTCCTGGTTTCTGATGTGATTGATTTTTAAGATTTATCTATCCATTTATTTCTTTATTTGAAAGGTAGAGCCTCAGAGAGGGGGGTTGAGAGGAGGGAGAAGGAGAGAGAATCGAGGATCTCCCATCCGCTGATTCACTCCCCAAATGCCTCAAAAGCCAGGGCTGGGCCATGTTGAAGCCAGGAGCCAGGAACTCCATCCAGGTCTTCCATGTGGGTTGCAGGGGCCCAAGAACTTAAACCATTATTCATTGCCTTCCAAGGTGCATTAGTAGGAAGCTGAATCACAA
The DNA here is from genome assembly GCF_033115175.1 of Lepus europaeus. Lineage (NCBI taxonomy): Eukaryota > Metazoa > Chordata > Mammalia > Lagomorpha > Leporidae > Lepus > Lepus europaeus. Next base: position 101,247,912 of record NC_084831.1, read on the forward strand.
GCGGAGCATCCAGGACTTGAACCAGCACTCCAGTTTGGGATGCTGATTTCATAAGCAACTTAACCCTCTGTGCCACAGTGCTGGTCCAGGTGTGATTCATTTGGACATCAATAATATAATATCCTTTATCCCAATCCCAAAGTTTTTGCCAAGAAAAGTGTAAATCTAATCATTCAAATTTATGAAAAATGTTAACACACTTTTCATTCCAATAGTGATTTGGGGTATTCAAATAACACAGAGCTATATATTTTTCTCACATGGTACAATGATATTTATACAGTTATAAAACTTTTAAATTTGTGTGCAAAATTATGTAGATTTTCCAGCTGTATTTGGTTTCCTGAGGTATTTTGAAGACTTATTCCTCTTGTACATATAGGATATTTATTGTTACTTAGGAATAATAGATGTATTAATTCATAAGCTATGGAGTTAAAACCTAGTAAATATCATACAGTGTATAGTTGGCTTTAGAGAAAGTATGATTAATAAATTATTTATCATCCTTTAAAATACCTTCTCTTCAACCAAAAAAGGGTAGAGACAATACACTATTTTTAAAAAAATTGATCTAAAGTGCACGGAGTCACTCCTTTGTTATTCAGATGCAATGCAGAACAGCAAAGTTACAGGGCCCTTGGTTAAGGACTGTGTATTCTTTGGAGCACTATCACCTCAAAGACTCCACTGCTTGGTGCACCTGCAGGAAATGAAGTAGAACTTCTTTAAACTTGGAGAAGTGATAGAAGGGCAAAGGATTATAGGTGCATACTTGCAATATGCCTTGAAGAACTTGAATGTGAAGCCAAGGATTTTTGACTTTCATTGTCTGGGTAGAAAGGTAACTGTTAGGAGCAGAAGTTAATAGTTAACCAGACACTTGTTTGAATTCTGACTGTACCATTAGTTGAGTTCTGTGACCTCTGACACTCTCAGTTGTAATGTGAGGCCAATTCCTCTCTCAAGTATGATGATGAGAAGGAGGAAAAATAAAATATTGTTGTCCTCCTCCTAAATTGTAAGGTAAAAATGATAAGCTTTGCACTTACGAAAAGCTTAACAAATGACAGCTCTCAAGAATGGAGGACATGAGAGACTGTTGAGCATGGGAAGAGCATAATCATACATATAATTTAGTAAGAATGTCTTTGATAATTATGTATTTGATAAGTATGTACGGTCAGTGGAGAAAACCTGAAGGAAGCTGCAGTAGAATTATAAAGATTGTGACAATTACCCAAGCAAGTGCTATTAAAAGTCAGAAATAGGAAACAGAGGGGTAAAAAGTGATGTTATATAAAAAAAGAACAGCTTGGTTTTTCCTTTTATAATAGAGGAAGCTTATCCCTTTATCGGCCATGGTATATTTCTCTCCTCCCTCCTTCTCAAAAATTTTCTGCTATTAATCATCCCCTCATTCCCATTTATCTGCAGTTTCATTTTGACTTTTTCATATCAGTGATCCAATAGGCTCAAGTCCAACCAAACTTGTAAAGCCCCCCTACCACACTACGTCTTCCTCTAGATCCTTTTATAAAGAAGCTTATGTGAATCCCAAAGCTTCATAAAGTTTGATCAATATTTAGCATACAGAGCCTCTCCTTGCCTCCTGCCTATATAATTTTCCCTAGTTGGAATGTTTTTTCTCACCTCCAACTCCCTTCTTCAGCCGAAGCTTCTTCAGACTCATCTTTTCAGTCTCAAGTTAAATTTCACTTCTTTTGAACAGTCTTTCCTCAATTCTAGCCCAGGATCTCTTCTTTATTAAACTTACTGTAATTCCAGTCTTTTCTCATCTTTGTTTCCTAAGAGATTTGTAAATTCCACAAGTGCGGCATAATATGTCTTACTCATTCTTATATTATGAATATTATATGCAACCTGGCATGCAGTAACCCCTCAAAAAATTTTTGTTGAATGCTCATTGAGATTCTCATTATTATTCCCTGTTATATACAAGGAGTTTTAAAGCAGTTGGAAAATGCATTCCATGGAAAAGTTACACATGGATTTCCACTTTTTTTGCATCAAAATAAATGTATCTATTAATTCCACTTTCCATGAACTTTTTCAAGTGACCTCATATATTATAATGTAATTTACCAATAGATTTATGCTCAATTGATTTTTACATTAATTGATTTTTTATATTGGTTGAGCAGTAAAGGCAAGGAATATTTTTGTATGCAATCATATTTTTCTACGAAGAACAATTATAATTTCAAATCTTTCCATTGAAAAAGTGTTGACCTCAACATATGATAAAGCCATCCTTAACATTTCTGTCTTGGCTTCAACAGGCGTTATGTCTTTGCCATGTTTCTAATTTTTCAGTTTGTATATTTAGTTCTCCTATACCAATAATAACTTAGCTAACCAGACACAAAATGCTTAAATCTGTGCATGTTGGAATACAGAACAGATATATTTCATAATCCCTGGCATGATAACCAATGATTTGATAATACTCTCACTTGTGGCTTGAGAGCCTAAAGGATTCTGCCTTTGTGCCAAGTATTTTCAGCAGAGTAGGCCAGCAAGAGGAGCCAAAGGAAATGGTAGGAAAAAAGAATGTGATGATGTAGTCTGGTGAGGAGACAGTGTGACAAAAAGTGACACCTAAAAAATCTGGGCCCGTAGGGGCTGGCATTTGGACACAGCAAGTTGAACCATGGCTTGTGATGCCCACAGTCCTTATTAAAGTGCATGTTTGAGTCTCAGCTACTCTGCTTCCCACTCAGCTTCCTGCTAATGCATCCTGGGAGGCAGCAGATGATGGCTCAAATGCTTGGACCTCTGCCACCCATTTGAGAGACCTGGATAGGGTCTAGGATCCTGGCTCCAGCCTGGCCCAGCCATGACTGTCACAAGCATTTGGGGCAGAGAAGAGCAGATGGAAGATCTTTCTCTCTCTTTCTGTCTCTCTCTCTTTCTCTCTGTCCCTTGCCTTTCAAGTAGATAAAAAATAAAAATAGGAGCATTGTGATACAGAAGGTTAAGCTGCTGCCTGCAACACTGGCATCCCATATGAACTGTGGTTCTAGACCCTCGATCCAGGTCCCTGCTAACATGCCTGGGAGACTAGTAGAAATGCCACTAGTGCTTGGGTCCTTGCCACCAATGTTGGAGACCTGGATGGAGTCTTTGGTTTCTTGTTTCTGCCTGGACCATTCCAGGCTGTTGGGGCTATTTGGGGAGTGAACCAGTGGATGAAAGGTTTCTCTGTTTCTGTCTCCCCCTCTCTCTCCATGATTCTGCCTTCACAACAAACAAATAAATAAGTAAATATTTTTTAAAACACTAAATAGTTTCTTTTTTTAATTGGGAGAGCTTTTCCCTGATTTTAACACAGTCACTAATTAACTTTGTGGCCTTGGGTAAGTCACTTATCCTCTTTGAATCTGGTGTCTTTGCAAAATCAATGTGTAAGTGATTTCCACTTTTCAGACGATGAATTTGTCTCAACAGTGTGTGGTGTTAAGCATTGTAAGGGGTACTTGTTAGATGGGCACAGTCTATACATAGGTGACTTATCTTTTCACGTGAACACTAACTAAAAAGATCTAAAATTTGGTTAAAACATGTTGTTATACTTGGGTAGTTAAGTGCCCAATGAACAGCAGGGACCATACGTGCTGTAGACTTTACAGCAGAGTAGATTTTCTCATTAAATAGTAGGACCTCTTCCTTGTCAATATAATACAAGGGGGCCAGTGCTGTGGCACAGTGGCTTAATCTTCTGCCTGCAGCACCAGCAACCCATATAGGTACCAGTTCTAGTCCTGTCTGCTCCACTTTCAATCCGGCTCTCTGTTATGGCCTGGGAAGGCAGTGGAAGATGGCCCAAGTCCCTGGGCCTCTGCACCTGCATGGGAGACCTGGAAGAAGCTCCTGGCTCCTGGCTTTGGATCTGCCTGGCTCCAGCCTTTGCGGCCATTTTATGAGTGACCCAACAGATGGAAGACCTTTCTCTCTGTCTCTCTCTCTCATTGTCTGTAACTCTATCTGTCAAATAAAATTTGACAGATAAATTAAAAATAAATTTTAAAAATTTATTAAATTTAAAAAAAAAAAACATCCCATGTGGGAACTGTCCTTAATGTGTTGTCTAATGTGCAGTGATGCTATAACTAGTACTGAAACAGTATATTTACACTTTGTGTTTCTGTGTGGGTACAAACTGATGAGATCTTTACTAATTATATACTGAATCGATCTTCTGTATATAAAGATAATTGGAAATGAAAAAAAAAAACCTGGTGTTAAATTGGAAATGGCATAGAAAATTAATTAATTTTTTAAAAAAATATAATGTAGGATCTCTGTCTTTAATGTGCTGTACACTCTTATTTAATGCTATAACTAGTACTCCAACAGTATTTGTTTTTTTTTCTCTTTGTGTTGCTATATGGGGGCAAACTGTTGAAATCGTTACCTAATATATACTAAACTGATCTTTTGTATATAAAGAGAATTGAAAATGAATCATGATGTGATTGGAAGGGGAGAGGGAGCAGGAAAGGGGAGGGTTGTGGGTGGGAGGGAAGTTTTGGGAGGGGGAAGCCATTGTAACCCATAAGCTGTACTTTGGAAATTTATATTCATTAAATAAAAGTTTCATTAAAAAAATTTATTAAATTTTTTAAAAAAATAAATAAATAAATAAAATTGAGAAAACTGATAAAATTGAGGAAAACCTCATAATTATGCCCTTGCATGTAGACTTATTTATTAATATACAGTGAAGAAATTAATGAAAAACCAAATAGATCAGTCATTGAACTATATTGTTTAAATGTTGCTTATACCTGCAGGAGCATTTTAAAGTATTTCACATGTATATGTGAAATGTTTATGCATATGTATATGCATAATACCTGTACATGTGTATATCTAGATATATGCAATGCATAGTGTATGGATGCTTGTGTATTTTTCAAAGTTTATAAAAGCAACATTTCACATAAGGGAAATTAATTATTAAATATATTAATTACCTGCATTGTCAGACATGTAGAATTTTTGTTTAAATAAATTAAAAATTAAATAATGCCATATATAAAATTAAGAAGAAAATGTAAGTGAATATTTAGTTGGTTCAGAACACGTTTTTTCTAAATTTTGTCTAAAAACAAAGGTAGAAGCTAGAAAGAAAATACTTATAGACATGACTGTATTAAAATTTAAACTCTAATACATCAAAAACATTCCTAAGAAATATGCAGATGACAAACTGGAGACATTTTGCAATTTATATGACAGAGCTAATAATCTTTTTTTTCTTTTTTTTGTTTTAACTTTTATTTAATAAATATGAATTTCCAAAGTACAGCTTTTGGATTACAGTGGCTTTTTCCCTCCCATAACTTCCCTCTTACCCACAACCCTCCCATCTCCCACTCCCTCTCCCATTCCATTCACATCAAGATTCATTTTCAATTATCTTTATATATAGAAGATCAATTTAGTATATATTAAGTAAAGATTTCAACAGTTTGCACCCACACAGAAACACAAGGTATAAAGTACTATTTGAGTATCAGTTATAGCATTAATTCACATTGTACAACACATTAAGGACAGAGATCCTACATGGGGAGTAAGTGCACAGTGACTCCTGTTGTTGACTTAACAATAGACACTCTTGTTCATGGTGTCAATAATCACCCGAGGCTCTTGTCATGAGTTGCCAAGGCTATGGAAGCCTTTTGAGTTCACCAACTCTGATCTTATTTAGACAAGGTCATAGTCAAAGTGGAAGTTCTCTCCTCCCTTCAGAGAAAGGTATCTCCTTCTTTGATGGCCTATTCTTTCCACTGGGATCTCACTCGAAGAGATCTTTCATTTAGGTCTTTTTTTTTGCCAGAGTGTCTTGGGTTTTCATGCCTAAAATACTCTCATGGGCTCTTGAGCCAGATCCGAATGCCTTAAGGGCTGATTCTGAGGCCAGAGTGCTGTTTAGGACATCTGCCATTCTATGAGTCTGCTGTGTATCCTGCATCCCATGTTGGATCATTCTCTCCTTTTTTTTTTTTTTTTGGACAGGCAGAGTTAGACAGTGAGAGAAAGAGACAGAGAGAAAAGTCTTCCTTCCATTGGTTCACCCCCCAAATGGCCCCAACGGCCAGCGCACAGCACCGATCCGAAGCCAGGAGCCAGGTGCTTCTTCCTGGTCTCCCATGAGGGTGCAGGGCCCAAGCACTTGGGCCATCCTCCACTGCCCTCCCAGGCCACAGCAGAGAGCTGGACTGGAAGAGGAGAAACCGGGACTGAACCAGCGCCCCAACCTGGACTAGAACCTGGAGTGCCGGTGCCGAAGGCAGAGAATTAGACTAGTGAGCCACTGCACCAGCCTGTTCTCACCTTTTTAATTTTATCAGTTAGTATTAGCAGACACTAGTCTTGTTTATGTGATCCCTTTGACTCTTTTTTAAAAATACTTTATTTAATAAATATAAATTTCCAAAGTACAGCGTTTGGATTACAGTGGATTTTTCCCCCCATAACTTCCCTCCCATCTCCCACTTCCTCTCCCATCACATTTACATCAAGATTCATTTTCAATTATCTTTATATACAGAAGAAAAAATGCCGAGACAAACAAGGTATTTCTTGTTGACAAAGATGTGAAGAAATGACCACTTACATCCCCAACTGGTGGGAGTATAAATGTGACCTTTCTAGCAATTTAGAAATATTGAAACTATTAACAGCTTTTAAAATGTGTGTATCTGTTGATTCAGTCTTTCCATCATTAACAACCTAATGAAAACATCAGAAACACAACCAAAGATCAATGCTTAAATGTGGCCACCTATGTTATAATCAGGAAAAATGAGAAATTATCATTGTAGCATTTTAGCAAGGATAGATTTAAAAATATAGACATTTTTATAATATTTTGTAAAAAACAATTTGGCAATGTGCATCAAGAATTACTTTATTAAAAAGCATTTATACTCTTTGAAATATTGAATCATTTTCTAAGAAGTTGCCCTAAGGAAATTAATTGGGAACAGAGCTAAAGATAAACTCACACGGATATTCACTGCATCATTATAGCAATTTAAAATCCCTTGTGGGATTATGAACAATGAATAAGCAAGTGACAGAGTCCTAAATAGAGGAGCTAGTTGGCTAATATAAGGAATATTTATAAAATATTTTATACCTTGGAAATATGGATATATTGAATATTTGAATGAGAAAAGAAACTGTGTTCCTGGGTTCCAACCATCACTCTGCCACTACCTATTACAGCTTGTGTAATTCTCACTTTCTTTTAAAGTGGATGCATAATGGTATATTCCTTATAAGATTGTAGTGAGAATTAAAATCAGATAACGAACTTAGCAGAAGTACATTATGTTCAATAAAAATAGCTATTTTTAATAGGTACATGATTCTGTAAAAGAATGGTACAATTATAAGTGATCTTTATTCTTTTGTGTATTTTCCAGATTTCTCTAATTCATGATTTTTTTTTAAGCATATAAGTTTTGATTTTGGTCTTGGTTTGATTTGGTTTGGTTTGGTTTCCAGGTGAAAAATAGGCAAGAAATAATTTTTTTTAACTTTTATTTAATGAATATAAATTTCCAGTGTACAGCTTATGGATTACAATGGCTTCCCCCTCCCATAACTTCCCTCCCACCCTCAACCCTCCCCTCTCCCGCTCCCTCTCGCCTTCCATTCACATCAAGATTCATTTTCAATTCTCTTTATATACAGAAGATCAATTTAGTATAAAGATTTCAACAGTTTGCACCCACATAGAAACACAAAGTGAAACATACTGTTTGAGTACTAGTTATAGCATTAAATGAAAATGTACAGCACATTAAGGACAGAGATCCCACATGAGGAGCAAGTGCACAGTGACTCCTGTTGTTGACCCAACAAATTGACACTCTAGTTTATGGTGCCAGTAACCACCCTAGGCTGTCGTCATGAGTTGCCAAGGCTATGGAAGCCTTCCAAGTTTGCCGACTCTGATCATATTTAGACAAGGTCATAAAAGACAGAGTGAGGATAGTAACCAATGATCTTAAGAGTGGCATTTACCAGGTTTGAACAATTAAACAGCATTAAGTGGGGAAGAGGACCATCAGTACACACAGGTTGGGAGTAGAGCCATTGGTGGTAGAGTAGAGGTTATGATTACAAAGGAATGAGGTCCAAGTGCGCTAGACAAGGTCTAGAACAAAGGACAGAGTCATTATTAGAGGAGCTAAGAAAGGTGCTGTCTAAGCTACAATTAAATTTTCTGATTGAGAGGCAAGTAGAACCTGATAGAAGGGGCTTGATAATAATCTGGTGGGCTTTAGGCCTTGTAAGTTAAGAGGCCCAGACCTATCTATCTCTTCACATGGGGTACATCCTAAGGGAGGTGTGAACCTCCTAGGGAAGGCACTCTGTTGACTTTCATTACTTGGCTGGCCTGGGAGGAGAGCTGGCCAGGTAAAGGCAAGTGGCAGGCAAGAAATAATTTTTAAAGAGAGACAGAATCAAACAGGAGTAGCAGCAGCCAGGACCTGGGCAATAGGGCAGAGCCTCCACCAGCAGATGCCATCTGCTACGCAGCAAGTCATCAGAGTTCTGGCGGAAGAGGTGTACCCTGGTGGCCAGAGCAGTGGTTCTGCAGTTGTGGTTTGTATCCAAATCAACAGGAGAGTCTAAGGACAGCAGGGGTGCCAGGGACCTACTTCCAGAGATTTTTATATGATAGGACTGAAGTGGGAATCTAAGCATTTGAATTTTTAATAATGACTCCACCTGTGTTTCTAACTCACCCCAAAATTTTAGACCCTCTGGGCTAGAGCATTGTATGAATGCAGCCAAAGTTCCATGTTTCAGCCTGAGGGACTTCCATAGGTATCTGTTTGTGTGCCTGCAGGCTGCATGCCTATTCGTTGCCATATGTCTCTCCAAGGCAGGGCCAGTTCAGAGCTTGAAAGGAAAGGCACAAGTCATCTACCTGCCTCTTTCTGCTTCATCTCCTCCCCACACACTACTAAACCAATAACCCAAAATGTCTATCAGCTATCAGTGAATCAGGAACTGCACCTTCATCTGCCAGTAAAGGGATGTGTTTTTAAAAGAAATGAAACTCTGACTGCAAAGTATCATGGTTGATGAAGATCAAGTGAAGCTAATGATCTCAAAAAGTAACAGTTTTGTGGGATTCATGTTTAAGAGGACAGGATAATTTTGCTTTTCCAGTAGACACAGAAATGAGAGTTTACAGTTATCTGGTGTCCCCAAGCATTTTCTTCGTTCTTGTTATTTATTTATCTACCATTTTGTGACATTACCTTAAAACGAAATGTGCTATGGGTCTGAGTTCATCTGAAGTGCAAGGTTTTCAATATATTAAATGAGCTGATCCACTGGGAATTTGCCATGTTTTCATCCAAAATGGTGTCAAACTAAGTGTATTCAGTAAGTGAAATCTTCCCAACACTAAACATCTGGATTAAATGTGCCTTTTTGCAAGTTTCTTTCATGTTTCACTTGGAAAATACCTTTTAATTAAAATCATCCCAAGGATTTTACACTGTGTTCAGTTTTTGATGTCAGAAAGTGGTTGTGTAATTGCACCAGGGTTGTAGGGATGTGCAGGAAGAATCATTTGTGCTTTTGCCTTTGTGAAGTGGAGCCCCACGAAGCAAGTCTTGTCACTTTGGTTTGCCTGTGGGTCTCACCTGACTTTGCTTCTTTTGTTATGATTCTCTGTTGATGTGATTGTCTTAAGCTTTCTTACCTATACCTTTGAATCAGTCTTTAATTCATTTGTTGTGGGTATTTCCATCTTCACTTTGGTTTGTATTAACAGTTCCTCTGGCTTCCATGATGGATTAAATAATCCAGCTTCTTCCATGGGCTAGAAACATCAGATAACTTCTCTGTCTATCACTAGTTTTCCTGTGCCATATTGAAGCTGCATTTGATGGCATTTGGCTTGTACAATTGAAACCTGAAGAGAGCTATGGGTTTATAGTGTTAAAGAAAACATGTCATGATATCAGCCAATTAGTTTCAATTTCTTCTTCTTTGAATTATGGTTATGGGAACATTTTGTTTCTTCATCTTTAAAATCAGATGATAATAGGGATTTTGTAAGATGTTTTGTGAATTAACAATAATGTATGTGAAGAACCAAGGACATGGTATGTATCTACTAAATTATAGCTGTTACTACAAGTGCACATATAAGAACTGTATAAATGATACAAATCTCATGTAAGAGATGAGAGAATCAAAGCTTAAAATTGTTTTAACTGTTATATGTAACACATATTTAATGTAATTTTCAAAGGTGGGCTATTAGTTGCTAATTCAGTAGATATTCTCACATCTTTATTTCACTGTACTCTAGTGCAATATTTGTCCCTGTTGACCACTTTTACTCTTTTGAAACTGCCTACTCTCTAATCCATTCTTTATTTTCTTTTTACCTCTTTGGGTCATCCATCTCTGCCTCTTAGCTTCCACGTTCTTCCTCCTAATGGTATTCTTACCCAGACTCCATCTCGGCCATCTGACCTTTCCACTTCGTACAGCCTTCCATGGATTTGACTAAGAGCCACTGATTCACATTTATTACCCAGAAATCCATCAATGAACTTCTTACAGATCTCATGGAATTTATGTAAAACATATATTTTCAACTACTTGTCCATCTTGATGGCTGAGATCACCATTTACGTAGATACATAGATGAGAAATATCAGCCCCTTATACATACTTACTGCCCCTACCACTAATTTAAGTCAATCAACAAGACCTGTGATTTTTGTTATTATTTTCTCTGTGGCATACCAGTTTCTGTCTTGATCACCCCTGTCCCCTTCTTCTATCTTTAGTTCCCTTCATAATTCCTGCCTGGCTTTCAGTAGCCACTTCATTGCACTCCCTGCCTCATTATCTGTGTTCCTTGCAGAAATGCCATTGACCCTGCTACATGGTATTATATAGCATAGGTCTTGAATCAGGTACACATGGGCTTAAGTTCCAGTTCCATTCTTATGGTCAACTTACTTAACTCATTTCAGATGATTATAAGATAAAGCTAACAATTTGCATATCATCAGGTTGTTGGGATCATTAACTTTGGTTTTTTTTTTTGTTTTCTGTTTTTATTTATTTATTTTTAAACTTTTATTTAATGAATATAAATTTCCAAAGTACAGCTTATGGGTTACAATGGCTTCCCCCCTCCCATAACTTCCCTCCCACCACAACCCTCCCCTCTCCCGCTCCCTCTCCCCTTCCATTCACATCAAGATTCATTTTCAATTCTCTTTATATACAGATCAATTTAGTATATATTAAGTAAAGATTTCAACAGTTTGCCCCCACATAGCAACACAAAGTGAAAAAATACTGTTGGAGTACTAGTTATAGCATTAAATCACAATGTACAGCACTTTAAGGACAGAGATCCTACATGATATTTTTTTAAAAATTAATTTTCTATGCCATTTCCAATTTAACACCAAGTTTTTTTTTTTTCATTTCCAATTATCTTTATATACAGAAGATCGATTCTGTGTATACTTAGTAAAGATTTCATCAGTTTGTGTCCACACAGAAACACAAAGTGTAAAAATACTGTTTCAGTACTAGTACATCACTTCACATTAGACAACACATTAAGGACAGATCCCACATGAGACGTAAGTACACAGTGACTCCTGTTGTTGATTTAACAATTTGACACTCTTGTTTATGGCGTCAATAATCTCCCTAGGCTCTAGTCATGAGTTGCCGAAGCTATGGAAGCCTTTAGAGTTTGCCGACTTTGATCTTATTCCGATAGGGTCATAGTCAAAGTGGAAGTTCTCTCCTCTCTTTGGAGAAAGGTACCTCCATCTTTGATGACCCCGTTCTTTCCACTGGGATCTCACTCACAGAGATCTTTCATTTAGGTCTTCTTCTTTTTTTTTTTTTTTTTTTTTTCCAGAGTGTCTTGGCTTTCCATGCCTAAAATACTCTCATGTGGATCATTAACTTTGAAAATATACAGAAAGGAACCTCAACAAAATGTATTCACTGCTATTTTCTCTGTCCATTTGATTGTCACTTTCCTGCCTAAAATCTCTTAGAGACACTAAATAATTTTTAAGACATACCAGCCTTGTTTCATTTGCTGATCAACTCTCTCATGACCTTAATTCCAGATTCTTCTTTCAGGATTTGTCCCTGAAATGTGCTTTTGAGATTTTCATATATTCAATTTTTTTTTTTAATTTTTGACAGGCAGAGTGGACAGTAGAGGGAGACAGAGAGAAAGGTCTTCCTTTTTGCCGTTGGTTCACACTCCAATGGCTGCCGCGGCCAGCGCATCATGCTGATCCGAAGCCAGGAGCCAGGTGCTTCTCCTGGTCTCCCATGGGGTGCAGGGCCCAAGGACTTGGGCCATCCTCCACTGCACTCCCTGGCCACAGCAGAGAGCTGGCCTGGAAGAGGGGCAACCGGGACAGGATCGGTGCCCCGACTGGTACTAGAACTCGGTGTGCCGGCGCCGCAAGGCGGAGGATTAGCCTGTTAAGCCACGGCGCCATATATTCAATATTTAACAAATGATGATCCCAGCCACCCCACTCCAGTTATAATGGGAGTGGAGCACTAGAATCTGCATTCTTAAAAAATTTTCCTCAGGTGTGTTTCTTATTCTGATTCTTTTTGCTTGTTTGAGAAGCAGAGAGACATATAGAGAGCTCCTGTACAGTGGCTCATTCCTCAAATGCCCACAATGACCAGGGTTATAAAAGGAGGAAGCTGGGAGCCAAGAGCTTATTTCAGGTTTCCCACATGGGTGGCAGGGATCCAGCTACCTAAACCATCACCAGCTGTCTCCCAGGGTAAGCATTAGCCCAAACTTGAATTGGGAATGGAGCCAAGCTTTGAACACAGGCGATTTGATATGGGACACAGGTGTCTTGACCCCTAGGTCAAGTGCCCTTCCTTGGCAATTCTTATGCACTCTGACCTTTGATAATCACTGGTTGAGATTTAAGATGGTAGGGTCATTTCTCTGATAAACCTGTCTTTCCCCAAATTAGCAATTGCTGCTGCTCTAGATGTCCAAGAAAAATCTTAGCTGCCAGGATGAAAATATCAACAAATCGTTCTCAAAGATGTAAAACAGTAGCAGCAATGCAGACATACAACAGAACAAAGTTACAAGTGTTTAGAAATAAATCTGATCTATTTCATGAAGTAGACAACATGTTTTTAGAAATTATCTACTTCTTATTCCTAATAAAATAAAGGAGGACATTGTCTCTTTGAGCAAAAGCAGACCTGGAAAAGAAGAGCACGCTACCTAATGAAAATGACGATAACTGAAATAAAAGTCATATTTGAAAGCAGTAAAAAGCAGACCTGACATTGCAGATAATCAAATCAGCCATACTCAGAATACCGAGAAAATGAAATCATGGATTTAAAAAATGATTCAGAATATAATGGGCATAGAGGTCAGTTGTCACGAAGATAAAACCTATGAACTCAACAAATGGACTGAAATTTATCACTAGAGATATAATAAAATGTATTTCAGATTTAGGGGTTTAAAAGGCCCAAAAAATAGCAGTTGAGTTTTTCATGTCCCAGGTATCATTAGTCATTAGGACAGTGATACAAACTTGTTAATAATTTTTAAGTTACAGAAAGTTGTAATGATGAATTCCATTGGTTTCAGAGCACAAAAGTCAAGTCACTTCAACACCAGGGAATGTTGATTTCTTTGTTAGTTCTCATCTACATTGTCATAGGCCTAGAGACAATGGAGAAACTATTGAATTTCTGGGGAAAATCATGATTTGATTATTCAATAGAGGGCACTTTTTCAGGCCTGTGCTACAATGGAGGATGTCACCCAAGAACCTGTTTTGTCAAAGTTGTTAACAAATAAAGTTATTGAAGGAGAAATCAAGAGAAGGGCGTTATATCCTCTGAGTCATATTTTATGAGAACTTTTATTGCATCGATCCTAAATCACACTTTTCTGCCTTCATTTTCACATCACTGAAATCAGGATGCACCTTCCAATCAACGGTATCATAAAATTACTGTTGGACAGGAGGCAGTGGTGACAGAGTTCTTATTTCTTGATTTGCACAAGCCTGGCTGTGGTTCCTGTGCACATGACTAAACCAGGATAGCCCCTTGATGTTTCCGGAAACAAACAGTATAAGGGCAATAGGAGAAAGGAATGTGAGTCTCAATTCTCACCTGAAAACCTTCTATTGACATTTTTCAGTAAGGTCAGGAAACTGTGAACCTCAAAACTGGCAAAATTGCATCAGCAGCTTGGGGTAATATATTGCAGATGGTCAAAAGCATTTTGTTAGAGTGTTGCCTTGGACTTCTTGGTACATATGGGTTGTGTTGTACTGGGATATGGGCACATTTTACTCATCCTTCTATGAATAGGAATCTTGGAAAAATTTTTGAAATGCAAAGTCTTTCACAAAACTCCAAGAAAAAGAAGAAACAGAAAAAGAGGGAAAGGATGTAATATATTCCCAATGTTCCTGATTGCCCAGATGATATTGGGACAAAAGCACTAATATAGAAAATTCAAAGTTGTAAAACAATTCAGCAAGATCAGTCTAAGCAATTAAATGTATATCTGTATATACACAAGAGTGGTGTCTGATGCAAATCTGTACACAATTCTAAATAACTTCTTTTAGTGTAAATTAAAAGTTATGACAGCAAATGACTATGTCACAATTCAATTGGAAGCATTTGTTTTCTTGTTTGGTGGTACCTTTGGAACTTCTTACAATCACTGGCACATTAAATTCTATGAACTATAGAAGCAGCTATTTTTTATTAGGCATTTGATGTGTTCTGAGCATGTCCTTCATATTGGTTAACAAGACTCTTCAAGATAGGTTCTGTTATCCCCACATTACAGACGAGGAAGCCAAATGTGGGAAAACAGCATGCCCAATCCAGAAAGTGACTACACTGCCCAGGTTATAACCACGATGTGAGTGTCTCAGAATGACTGGGAAGACGAGCATCATTGTTCTCACTTTTCTTATGTAAGGTTAGGGACTGAGGGAAGTGAGGCCCAGCAAAGTTAAGTAACTGAAGAAGAAGTGATGTAATAGGGTCTGATGTTAGTCTGTGTTGTTTCTACTTCCTATGTGGCCTCAACAAAGAAACAAAAACGAAAACATTAAAACCATCGTGAATATCCAAACCCTTACACACACATGCACGCACGCACATACACACACACACACACTTCCCATTTTTATTACCTGTGGCAGCAAAACTGAAGAAAACGGATTTAGTGCCTTTTAGAGAGGAGCTACACTATTTGGTTTTTAGACATCACAACAATGCTTCAAGATTATTACTGTTTTCTTCTGTGTAACAGCTGAAAAAAATGAATTCTTGTGGTGGACAGATAACTTGTCCCAAGTACTGGAACTTTACTGAGCCAAATAAGAATACCAATGGAGGCTTCTTTGCCTCAAAAGCCCAGGACCTTTGATTTTCCAAAGAGAGTGAAGCACAATTCCAAGTCACCAAAGGGAAGCCTACAGCTGCAGCACAGGGTGCACACAGCAGTTGGCAGTTTGAACCTAACCTATGTTTATGGTTGGTTTGTCACATGCATTGCTTGCCTTAAAATTGGCTGATCTTGTAAATATTCAGAGATCACCTAAAATCGGGATCTTTGCAGCCTTTCAGAAAAAATGAGAGAATTTAGCAGTGCTGGATCTGAATTCCTACAGAGCAGTCACCGCATGCAACCACACGGCAACTGCTTCCTGATGCTGTGCGTGAGTTCCAGCTCACCAGACACCAACATGATTCTTCTTCCACAAACATTGATGCTTTGAGTCTGCAATCTTACTTCTCCATGATTGTTATAACTAAGTCAGTTATTGACTTGAACACAATAAACAGTGACAATTTCAGACAACTCCAGGAATTTTTAAGGCAGAAGGAAAAATTGCATGTGTTTTAATTGTGATGATCCTTAAAAAGGGTTTCCCAAACAAGACAGTGCCTCATCTTTGTTTTTTTCTTGTAATTTTGAAAGACTATCTGTGTCTCAAAAGCAACTAATTTACATTTTACTGTCACAAATTTAAGACCTTGCAGTCAAATTCAGTGTTAAAATTTTAGGACTTAGTAACAAAACACAATTGGATATGGAAAGGTTAGTAATATTTTTGTGAATACAGATTTTATTTTTAAAATGTACGTCAGCAAACTTATTTAGAGAGAATTTTAAGGGCATCAGGGAAAAAGGATTTATTTTATAAGTCCAAATACCTGTAGTGACTGAATGGATTTTCTCTTTTTCCATTTTTTTCTACCAAGCAGCTGAGGACTTTTTGAGACCAGTGCTTTTCTTTTAACTTTTTTTTTCTTATAAAGATCTTAAAATAAACTCTGAGTATCTATCAATATTGCAAAGAAAAATATTTTTATTTCTATATGCAGACCTATGTTAGCATATTTTTTATTTTACTAATCAATAGTAATAAAATACTATTTATTGTTTTGATTTCTTTTCATATTTACTCTTAAGGGGAAAGTATTTGTATCATTTTTGAAAGTCTTTATATGCCATTGATCAAGCTGATATTGGCACCTACCACCAACAGCTTCAGTAGCTAAGAGTGTTTATATAGGCTAAAAATTAATCCTGGAAAAAGAAATAAAAATACAAGAGGAATGAGGAGCAACCTCTAAGTTAGTGTAGATTAGAGTTGTGTTGTAGGGAACATAGACCCAAAGAAAATAGTCTCCGTCCTCTTCTGTTTTTCTCCAAACCTGTTTGATGTGTACTTCATCAATAAACAGTAGTGAGTATGTGCCCTTAATACATGTATGATTTATATAAAAATTGAATAAATGGGACTGCGTGTTTGGCACAGCGGTTGAGATGCCTCTTGGGACACCTACATCCCATACTGGAGTCCCCTGGGCACTAGTCCCACCTCTGCTTCCAAGTCAGCTTTCTGCTAAAGCACACCATGGGAGGCAGCAGATAATGGGTCCAGTACTTGGGCCCCTGCCACCCACAAAGGAGATCAAGATTGGCTCCCACCTTTGACCTGGCCAGTCCCAAATGTTGCAGGCATTTAGGAAGTGAATCAACAGATGTAAGATTCTTTCTCTCTTTCCCTCTCTATCTCTCCACTGCCTTTCAAATAAAAATTAAATAATTTTAATTGAATAAATGTTCTACTGCACTACTACATTTTGCATATTATAAAGTATATCGAAATAGGAGATTCTAAAGGATGAGCTAACAAATGCAGAAATAGATGCTCCAATATTTTCTTCAACTCTCCTAGTGGAGTACTTCATCCTGTCTTCATGTGAATCTCCCAGTTGTTCCTCAAAACCTATTCTCTGAAACAGCATTTTGGTGTTATCTTAATAAATTCAATGGCACTCCAAAAAGTTCATGGGAAATTTTAATTTAAAACACGAGTTCATTTTGCTGAGATGGACATTGTGATGCAATGGGTTAAGCTGCCATGTGGGACACCCATATTCTAAGCCAGAGTGTCTAGGATGTGCCAGGTTAGCAGATGATGGCTCAAATATGTGGATCCCTGCCACCCATGTGGAGACCCAGATGGAGTTTTAGGCTCCTGACTTCACCCTGGCCCAGGCCCAGCTGTTTCAGGCATCTGGGGAGTGAACCAGTGAAGGAAGATCTGTCTCTTTTTCTCTCTATTGTTCTCCCTATATCACACACACACACACACACACACGAATAAACACTTAAAATGTGAGTTTAATTTACTGTAAATATTTTTTCATAATATAATATGTGGAAAATGTTTATTAGAAAAACATTGTGCATGGATTTGCAAAAATGTTTCTCATCAAGATAGACTCATACTTTTAGTTCCATTTTTCCACACTTTTTTTTAGATAGATATCCATGTGAGTTCTCATTTTTAATACAAAATTCCATTGTAAATCCTTATGGGGGAGAACACTCAAATGGCTAATATTCTCCTGGGATCCCTTTGCAAAATCCTGGTCTGTTCAAGGTTTCTGAACTTCACAGTAGCTTACTGTTTGCCAGTCTTTTCCATAGGGTCCTTTCTTTTCTGGAACCTAAGTCATTGTCTTTGCACTCAGAACTTAAGATCTTTTTGAATAAGCCTTATGCAAATCTTAGCTTTTCTTCCCTTCTTGTCCAGCTACTGTGGTATCTTGGCCTTTGACAAAAGTTGCCAGCCTAGCTTCCCTGTAGTTTCTAGGATGAATTCTAGTCTTATTTAAAAGAGATGTAAGATAGATCTACCTTGTAATTTGGCACTCACCACAAATTCACCTTTCTCTGTCTTGAACTTACTCTGACATCCTTGTTTTTCCTGGGAACCCATCTCCGCCTCATACTCCACTGATGATATGCAGGTTACTGCTAATCTGCCTGCCATTTGACCATTTCAAGAGCAATGTTCTAAATTTTTGCTCTGCAGAAAACATCCTTATGAGGGCTTAAGTAAAACAAAATATCATTTGGGTGGTTGCTCTCTGTACCAACATTTTGGTCATTAGTGATAAATGATAAAGAATTAAATTTTTTATACCCACACACAAAAGGACTAGAAGGATTTCAATTGTTCTAATCATAAGGAAATGATGTTTGGGGAGATAGATATGTTTAACCTAATTTGAATATTACATAACATATACATGTATTGAGATATCACTTGATACTCCATAAATATGTAAAATTTGTCTATCAGTTTTTGTTTAAGACATAAACTTTAGATTAAGGCCTGTGCATATGCTGTTGCTAACTAACTGTGAAATCTTGGCAGATCATTTAAGTTCTGATTTCCTTATCTGTAAAACTAAATAGTTACAGGATACTCCTCAGAGAGTGGTGTTTTCATTTTACAAAATAAATTATTTAATATATATAAAGGACTTCTAATGGAGTACTCCGAACTATCCTAACACTTAATAGGTCCATTTTAAATACTATTTTTGTTTTTGAAAAATGCTTAGATATATTCCTAAAGAAACCTGAGCCTGTGTTATAATTCAAGAAAATCAAATGTGTACTTTATTTGATGGTTCAAAGAGCATGATTTTAATATTTTGAATGCAATGCTAAATACTGATTATTCTAAATAGATAAGGGAACTTGCAAAGGTTAATGGAAAATGGAATTAAAAGATAAAGCATAGTGTTTGTTAACTTTCTGAAGACCCCCTAGATGTCCAAATGTTCTATTGAAAATAATGTTGACTCATTTGGGTCACATGAGTGTGAATCCTTATAATTTTCTTCTCCATTTGCCTTTTGTTTACCAAACATTTTATGGCATTGACATACAGGACTCGTAGAGGCTGTCTTTCTTAGAGAAATGCTTCTTTTTAAAGGAAAGACCACAGTTGATTCACAAACATATGCTTCACTTCTTTAGGCTAGCTTGATGATACATTCTATTTTGTTTCATATTTCCTATGCTACAATAGTAAAATATGATTTGGCCATCAGACATTAATAAATTATTGTGTTTAAAGTTTGGTAACATTTATTTTAAAGCTTAGGCTGTACACCATTCAATAAGTAGTATAAATATTTTCCCTTGTGCTATTGGCTCATGGGCCATCAAATACTGTACTAAAACAATACTGATCCTGCAGCAAGATAAAAAAGAAAGCCAGCAATAAGAACAATGTGATTTCACGCTTTAATATCTAATATTAGATCCAAAGTCCAATATAAAATAATCTAATATTTAAAATTCAATATCTTCTAACTTCCCACTTCTGAAATCACTTGAGTAGACCAGTGCAATCCATTCAGTACAAGTAGATTTTCCACTGATCTGGTCCTGAACTAATATTGAGGAAGATTTAAAATTGCCTAAAATCAATCCTTATATTGGTTCCTGTTAGTGAAAGTTAACCACAGCAGATTAATGAGATTAGAAAGTGAGGAATAAGGGAGACATTTATTCAATAAACTTAGCCATAGAGCATCCTGCTACTAACTAAAAAGATTTAGCCATTATAAGAGGGAGTTTTCTGTGTTAGGGATCTATCCTGTGTTTCCAAATTACTATACAGATACTAGCAACTTAGTCCCACACTAACCCTCTCTCATAAGTATATTTATTGTTTCCTCTTTGTCTACATTTCTTTGCACTCCGACATCAAACCTTCAACAGTCTCAAAAGTGCTTGATCCTCTTCCCCATTTAAAATTACTATCCCATTTTCCCTGCCTTCATTTTCAGACTTCCCTAATGAGTGTTTTGAACTTCTGCCTCTATTTAAAAAAAAAAATCATTGCACCATTCTCTAGTAAAATGGCTTTTGCCTCAACACCTATTATAGCAAGTATTTCCAAGGTCAGTGACAACTGCTTTCAAGACAAATCAAAAGATTTTTCTAACTCCTTATCATCTCTCAAATATCTGGCACTATTGATCATATACTTTTTTTCCCTTCTGCCATTTTCAAAGAATTTTTTTCCTTTATTCTTTAGGATATGAATTACCTTTTCATTTTCTTGGGTATCAGATTAAATTTTTATTTCTCTCCTTGTACACATATTCAGCTATTGAGAGTGGCCTAAATTACATATAGTACCTCAAATATAGGTTGTCAGTTGCCAATAAAAGCAAATCTAAGCATGTTTTGTGTTTTCACATTTATGACCAAGTTCATGGACTCTTCTTTCTTCTAGAGGAGTTGAAGAGCTCCCTACATGGTGGGTATTAGGGGAGGCATCTCAAGAAAAAAGAAGTCTATTCTCTACACCTAAATTCTGAAATAATTTATTAATATTGAAGCTAAAGAATTTCTAGTGATTTTTCTGGGAGCACATAGATAGATCCTTATTGTACTTTGATCCTTGGCCATCCAATTAATATCTTTACTTATGCAATTTCTGAAGAAATTTTCTGATTCTTATGTCTGATTTTCTTTGTCTTTTCTTACCATGAATAACACAAGAATCAGACAATTTCTAGGATACTCCTGATCACACTGTTTCTTATAGTGAATTTTGCCTTAATTAACTGGTTACACTTTGAATTTTCCATCCTCATACATGAGTTCATAACATGCTGAGCTCTACCTCAGAAAGGTAGCTCTATGCACCTATTCACTTTAGAAGAAGCAATAATAGTTTGTTCCAATTGTCCAGGCCTGAAAATAATGACTTCATTTCAGCCAAACACTAACACCCTCATGCAACACTCATTTCCAGCTAATAAGCTTTTATAACTTGTTCCTAACCTATTCCTGTATTTATTGGTTTCTGTCTTCTAGCATTTATCCCTGTCCAAACTTCTATTCAAGTTATCTCCACTTGGCATTTGCACTTGGCTTTCACTCTCACATGGTTACTTTGAGGAGGTTAATATACCTTACTTCCTCAAATTGAAATTCCCAGCTCTGGTCACTTGTCAAAAATATGGTTGGGCCCACTTAGCTCCCTTGAAAACATTCATGGCTTTTTCCACCTACTCCTTTGAGTTCTGCTTTGCCCTCTAGACCACTGAGTCTTTATTTTAAACACTAGTGCCATGTGTGAGAAGGATATTTAAAGGAGCCAAAGGGATTAGCTGGATTTGTAATGATATAAGCACACAGTAACTGAAAGAAGATAAAAAGAAAAAAGGGAAGAAACCAAGAGTGTTAAAGGAGCTTGTGTACACTGTGTTTGAGATTCATTTAATTGGAACTTAAAAGTGAGATTGGAAAGATTTGTGGGTCAGTATTTATGCATGTGGGATAGTTGGAGAGAAATGAGGTTGGTAACCTTTAAAATATTTTGATGTGGATTTTAAGTTGAATCTCTATGGTGCTTTTTAAAATTTTCAGTTACTCTGGATGTAAAACTAATGTTTCTTAAATGGAGCTGCTGGGATGGGGCAATCAGAGTCCCAATCTTAAGCTATTATCAAATGAATGCCTTATCACCACCATTTCTGTTGTTTTCTGGGAAATGCACATTGATATCCTCATTGACTCTTGCTTTTCCTTTGATCTGTACTTCCAATCAATCAAATTCCTGCTAAATGTTCCATCATTCTGCTGTTCACATTAGTCCAGCCCCTTGTTCTCATACCTAGATAACTAAAACTAATTCCTAGCTGGCTTCCATCGCTCAGATTTATCCCCCTTTCATGTATCCTGCATTATCATGGTAGTCCACTATTTCTAAGATTCCCTCAGTACCTGCCCTAGACTCCCATGAAAATTGAGTCACCAGCCCAAGGACAATTCTGGATGCTTTCTGGACCCACAAGGATACCTCTTGGTTTGCAAATGTGATGTACATGACATTTTTAACCTCATGAACTAATGTTTTGGGTTTGGGCAGTATCACTGTAAACAAAGAGAGAAGTCAATGATCATATTCTATTTTTACCTGATATTCCTAAAACAATTCCTGCAGTAGAAATGCAGTTGAATTAGAAGACACATAATTTGTTTCTTCAGTTTTTGAGAATTTTCATATTTTGTTGAGTAGGAAGGCTAATTATAAAATTGGTTGTTTTATACCCATTTTCATGACTATCATTTATTTGTTATCCAACCATATGCCAGAAATTATGCTGGATACAAAAATGAATAAAATATGCCCACGATTATTTGCATTCCCACTCCTAGATTCTAACCACATCTTGCTTTTGATTCTTCTTCATGATTTGATGACAGCTAACAATGGACTTAACTTAAACTTTGTGTTTTTCTATGGAAATGAATCCAGAAAACAAATGTAGGTGATTAACCATATTTTATGGTTTGGGAAATAATTTGGGTATCTCGCAAAGGCCTATGTGTTAAAGTCTTGATCCCCAGAGTCATAATTAGTGGATTAAAGGTGAAACTGTCATTGAATTTTGGTGTTTGAAGGTGAGGGCTTAGAAAGTGGTTAGATTAGATTAAGCTGTTAAGGTGAGTCTAATGATTGAATCGATATGGCCCTATAATGGAAGGCACAAGGATGTGAAGGAAATACATGCTTCTAGTCTCTCTCTCCCTCCCTCTCTCTCTCCCTCCCTCTCTCTCTCTACCTCTCTCTCTCTCTCTTTCTCTCTACCTCTCTTCTCTTTGCATTCGCGCTTGCTCTGTGACTGTTGCTCTGTCATTCCTCACCCTCACCAGATGCCTAAATCAATAGAATCACTCAAACTAGGACTGTGAACCTCCAAAACTGTAAGCTGAAATAAACTTTCTTTCTACATGACTCCTTTCAAATATTTTACTTCAAATAATGAAATGCCAATACACTTCTACTATAAAAACCACTAATAACTTTCTGTTTTCCAATCAATCAAACCTCACCATTTCTATCCAGCTTTCAGCACTCTGTAAAATCAGCTTGCAATTATATATTTAAACTTACTTTCCACTCCCTCACAATCCACCCCTGGCATCCAGAACATCAGGTTCAATTTCCTCTTTATAAGCAGATTTCCATCATTTATCTCAACTAGGTTTCTTGACATTTTGAACCTCTGTTGCTTCTATTAGGATAACACCTGTCTCCTAGGGAATTGTGAAGAATAAATGGAATGACAAATACAAAGCCTCTCTCAAAATTCTTAGCCATAAGAATTGGTCATAGTCCTGATTCCTTCTATAAAGGAGAATGTGTCTTCTTCACCTATGCAAAAAAAACATTTTTCAAAACCAAGACTCTCTCTCCTCTAAATCTTTCCTAATGACTTGCTAACTTTTACACCTCTCTTTAACCATAAATTTTTCACTTATTGTCAGGAAATTAGAATATCTTAACTGCCATTTCATTTCTATGTGACCTACCCAAAGTAGCCCTCTGAATCACATTTTCTTATTTTCAAAATGATGCATCTTTTTCAATCTTTTCTGGCTGCTGCATTGCAACTGATGAGGAAGAACCAACCTTATTTTGAACTAATCTGTAACAGCAAACATAATAGTTGACATAGGATAGATGCTTAATATTTTTATCATTTAATTTACTTTGATTCACAATGATGGCTGCAGTAGACTAACAGCTACTACAACCTTACAGGTAAGTGAAGGTTATATTTTTGTTGGTTATATGACAAGAGAAATTTGAATCTGTTGATCTGAATATGACACATTCATACTTTTTTTTTTTTTTGACAGGCAGAGTGGATAGTGAGAGAGAGAGACAGAGAGAAAGGTCTTCCTTTTGCCGTTGGTTCACCCTCCAATGGCCGCCATGGCCAGCGCACCGCACTGATCCGAAGGCAGGAGCCAGGTGCTTCTCCTGGTCTCCCATGCGGGTGTAGGACCCAAGGACTTGGGCCATCCTCCCAAGTCCTGGGCCATAGCAGAGAGCTGGCCTGGAAGAGGGGCAACCGGGACAGAATCCGGCGCCCCGACCGGGACTAGAACCCGGTGTGCCGGCGCCGCAAGGTGGAGGATTAGCCTATTGAGCCACGGCGCCAGCCGACACATTCATATTTTAATAAAATATTAGTATATTATATATTAGATATGAACTTAAGTAACATTTTGAAAATTGGATTGAGAGAAAATGTATTTCAAGACTAGAAATTTGGGGAATAGAACATGTCAGGGAAAAAGAAACAAATGGAAACAATTGATAAAAAGGAAATAAGAAGGAAGAGTTATTTTACTTCAGGGGGCACTGAAATACACACTATGTCCTAGATAGTGATAAGAGACCAGGCTCATAAAACCTATAATGTCCTGGTAGTCTTTTTTTTTTTAACATTTATTTATTTTCATATACCTGAAAAGCAAAGGGGGAGGGGGTAGGGGGAAAAGAGGGAGAGAGAGAGTCAGTTTTCTGTTTGCCTGTTCACACCCAAAATGCCTACAACATCTAGGGCTGGGGGTGCCAAGCTGAAGCCAAGAACCTGGAATCCATCCAGGACTCCCAGTGTGAGTGGCAGAGACCCAAGCACTAGAGCCATCACCTGCTGCCTCTCAGTATGCATTAGCAGGACACTGGATTGGAAGTGGACATGGCAACATTCCAGCTGGCACTCTGATATGTGATGCAGGTATCCTAAGATGCAGCTCAACTCACTGAACCACACTTGCCCCTGGGGCTTCTCATTTAAAGAGAGAAACATAAAACTCATAAATGAGGCCAGAGAAGCAGCTTGTGTAACTGACTGGCCTTGAAGGGTAAACCTCATTAGCTCATGAGTCAACTTCTAGACCCAGGTAGATTTCTGGATCTCTGTTATTAGCCACTAAAGCTGTGGCACAATATACTAAGTCCACATCCTTCTTCCCAGAAGAACATACCTGATTCCTTGTCTACAGCCATTTCTGTGCTACCTCTTGTATCGTATTTCAAGGATTTGCCCCACTGATGTGGCTCCCGGCTTAGGCCTTATAAAATTATGACCAGCTCATTCACTACTTCCACCACCAATTTTTATTTAGTTCTTCATACTTGCTAAAAAACAAACCAAGTACTTGGCATTTAGCTCCTCCTGTAAACGTAGAAGTATGCTGTGGGTTGCACTAGTACAGCAAGATGAGCTTAGGAAAAGAGATGTTGCATTCTACAGCTACTAGGAGAAATACTGCTTTTATTGGTGGAGAAAAGGAACACTAGAAAAGGACTTCTAGGACATAATTGAAGCTTGTGCTATTTATCTGTCCTCCAATCTTACCTGAAACCCAGTAACTATATCAATCACACACAAGTCACTCGGTACTTGGAGTTTGATTTTTTTGTTGTTACACTGCATATTACATCATACAAATTCTATCTACAACTTAGAGACACGATCAGTTCTTAAGCTTCATCATTTCTTTGATTCACAGTCACCAATCTATGGACAAATCCTTCCCATTTTATCCCATACTTCTAAACTTCCCTAATTTATGTTGTCTCCTTCTTGTTGATCTATCTTTCTGCTTTCCTTACCTTCTTTAAGTCAGTAATTTTTTTTTGCATACTTACCATTTGCCAATTCTTCATTTCCTAGCACTCCAATAGGGAACATAAAAAATAAATGCACTCAATATGATGAGTTGCATGATAGTGCAAATGGTCCACTCTGTAGTACATATGTACATGATATATGTGAACACAAGTAAGTGAAAAATCTAAAGTACATTCAGATGCTGGCACAGGCCATACCTGGAGGGATCTTACATGCTATGCTAAGGAATTTGAATTGTATTCTTAGAGGTAATGAGGAACCCATAACTTTAAAAAGAGACATAACTACAGTCAGATTTGGATTTAAGAAAGATTGCTTTAGTAGCTATACAGAGAATAGATTATAAGTTAGCAATACAATCTGGAGGGAGAAAAATTTGAGGCTATTAACAATAATTTGAGAGAAAAAAATAAAAAAAAAACTGAGGAAGGCAAAGGCAATTTGAGTGAAGCTGTGGTGTTGTGTTTATAAACAAATTGAGGAAGAATAAGGATTACAAGATGATTCTCAAATTTCCTACTTGGGAAATGGAAGAAATTTGTATCATTCTCAGAGTCAAGGAATGCAGGTAGAGGAGCACACTGAGTACTAATCACTAATTATCAAGCATTTACTACATACCAAGAAGATGCTAAGTACTTATGATGCAAATTATGCAATTTTATCTGAGACTAATATCATGAAGTGCATAAGATTATTATATTGAAGTTAAATAAGAAGCTGTAAGGCCCCAAAAGTGAAAAATGTTTGTAAAAAATTACACAGCAGCTAAGTGATAGAGCTGGAATTCAAAGCCAAGAGGATCAATTCAGTCTATTAAAAAGAATCCCCAATAGATATAAGGACTGGACTCACCAGGTATCGCTTTGTTGTGTACCTTAAAGTTTAAATGTCACTGAAATATATATCATTGTTGGGTGGAAGGATGCTAGAAAATTCATTTTTATTCAGTATGGGACTTTTAAATTTTTTTAAATTTTGTTTTATTTTTATTTCTGATTGACACATAAAATTTGTTATTTTTTATCTCAATCTCAGAAAAGTTGCATATGCGTTATAAACATAATAAACTTCTTTTCCCAGAGGTGCTTGCATCTAACTAATATGAATATGATACCTCATAACTGATATCACTTGAATATCTTTTACATATAAGGGACATTTTCATAGATAATTATAATTTGACCATCAAAATAAAGAAAATCATATGGCTACTTCACCTGGAGTAACCCTAAGATTCCATTCTGGTTTCACCAGTTGTTCCAATAATGTCTTCTACAGCAAAATGATCTACTTTGGCAGCATTAGTTGCTCTCTTCATTGTGCATCAATCTTGAAATGTTCCTCAATCTTTTCATGATTCAGTTATATACACAACCTTTATTTTACAGAATACCCCTCAATTGAGGGTTGTCTTGTACTTCCTCATGATTGGATTCAGATTATGCATATTTTGGTGAGAATTTCACAAAAATGATCCCTACCTTGTTCAGACCCATCTAATAATGTTAGGACTGAGTTATTAGGAAGGGAAAGAGAAAACATTAACTTTTCAATATGTTGAGTTAAATTCTTATGAATCATTTGAGTGATGTCTAATAAGAAGTTGAATAGAAATTCAAGTGGGAAATCATAGTAGAAGACAGAACTTCAGAGCATCAAAGTATGAATAATAGTTTAAGCTGTAAATGTAAATTAATTCAATGAGGGAATTCACATAGAATTAGAAGGGAAAAGGTCAAAGAATGAGACCATGGATGAACTTTGGCTTAAAGGATTTAAAATAAAGAGACTAAACAGAGAAAGGTGAAGAGGATCATGTATTGGAAAGGTAAAAAATAGAGGACAAGGTTAAGAAAATCATGGATAGGACAATATCTAAATTAATTCTTTCTGTTGATCTTTATCTTGAATCATCCTTCCATCTACTTCTCTTTAAAGTAATTGGAATGTCAATGATAAAGATGAATTATGTTAAAATTCTTTTAAATGGAGTCTGCTGCTTCTCTCATAGCTTTAGATGGCCTAATTTTTAAAAAATGATAAAACATTTTTTTAAACTTTTATTTAATGAATATAAATTTCCAGTGTACAGCTTATGGATTACAATGGCTTCCCCCTCCCATAACTTCCCTCCCACCTGCAACCCTCCCCTCTCCCGCTCCCTCTCCCCTTCCATTTGCATCAAGATTCATTTTCAATTTTCTTTATATACAGAAGATCAATTTAGTATAAAGATTTCAACAGTTTGCACACACATAGAAACACAAAGTGAAACATACTGTTTGAGTATGTTATAGCATTAAATACATCAAACATACTGTTTGAGTATAGTTATAGCATTAAATCAAAATGTACAGCACATTAAGGACAGAGATACCACATGAGGAGCAAGTGCACAGTGGCTCCTGTTGTTGACCCAACAAATTGACACTCTAGTTTATGGCGCCAGTAACCATCCTAGGCTGTTGTCATGAGTTGCCAAGGCTATGGAAGCCTTCCAAGTTTGCCGACTCTGATCATATTTAGACAAGGTCATAAGAGACAGAGTGAGGATAGTAACCAATGATCCTAAGAGTGGCATTTACCAGGTTTGAGCAATTATACAGCATTAAGTGGGGAAGAGGACCATCAGTACACACAGGTTAGGAGTAGAGCCATTGGTGGTAGAGTAGAGGTTATGATTACAAAGGAATGAGGCCCAAGTGCACTAGACAAGGTCTAGAACAAAGGACAGAGTCATTATTAGAGGAGCTAAGAAAGGTGCTGTCTAAGCTACAAGTAATTTTTCTGATTTAGAGGCAAATAGAACCTGATAGAAGGGGCTTGATAATAATCTGGTGGGCTTTAGGCCTTGTAAATTCAGAGGCCCAGGCCTATGTATCTCTTCACATGGGGTATATCCTAAGGGAGGTGTGAACCTCCTAGGGAAGGCACTCTGTTGACTTTCATTACTTGGCTGGCCTGGGAGGAGAGCTGGCCAGGTAAAGGCAGGGGGCATCTCTAACAAGAAATTTACAGTTCTGCCTGCAATGTTGCTGACCCTACTTGACCATCCCCTCAGCTGCAGTGGTCACTTTGGAAGTTGGGCTGAGTGAAGGGCTTTTCAGCTTAGAGCCAATAAGATCTGTGGCTCTGACCTGGGCATCCTTCGACTCCAGGGCAGGTCCATTTCCAGTGATCCAACTCTTGGCAGAGCTGCCAGGGCTCTTCACAAGCTGACTTCTGCTGAAGCCCAGGCTTACCACATTGAAAGCCACTGCAGTGGACTGGCCTGTTGGGTCTCCTTGAGGGCAGATCACTGTACAGATCAGCCATTAATAGGCCTGCCACCCATTGCTTCTGATGCCGAGCTTTCTTTTCCTCCTGGTTTGTGTTAAAGCAGACCAGAGGATGCAAGTCAAGGGAGTGCCCGTTTCCCATCTCTAATCTTCGGTGGCCTGAACTACAAGTCTATAGTCCCAGGCATGTTCTGTAGTAGTTTTTCTAAGGTAGACAATGCCCATGAGGAAAATTATATTCTCACTTTAAAACTTTCTTTCCCTTTGGTCTGAAAGGGAGGTTTTTTCTACTTACTGTATACTTCGCTGATGGCGAAGTGAATCTAGCTATGAGATTATTATTTAAGCTCTTATTTTGGCTATGCTATTACAGAAAAATGTTAGCCATCTCTTTTATAAGGTCTAAAGATTAAATTGTGCGTCCTACAGATTCCTTCATAATAGAATTAGTTTCCTACCTTGAAGAGAATAGAGAAATGAAAGAACAAGTTGGGCTTAGAATAGAGAAATGAGGGAGCAAGTCCTAGATCGCTTGCTGACAATAGCAATATTACATGAATACTTAGCAAACCGTTTCAACCATTAGATAACAACTTAAGAAAACATTTACCAGAAGGTCCAATGCCTTCTATAAATTTTAAGAATCATGTATTTGAAAACACTTCTTAAATATCTAACATGGTGTAGTTTGTTTAGCCAGTAAACTTAAGCACAACCATCTAAAATGTTTTTAGTTTCTTTCTACCAACACGTTTAAAACATATGATACACAGATTCAGGTCACACAAATTAAAATGTATCTTTGATTGATTTTAGCAGCTTAAATATATGGACAATCTTATCTATGAGCCATTTAAAATAAAACTCTTAATAAAATTTCCCCATGTGGACATACAATATGTACACACATATAACATAGCATAATAGACCAATATAGCAATTTTAATAATAGCTTTTAAAATCTCTAACTCTTTTTGTAGATTGCCAATTGATTTGAATTGCTTTTTGTTTTTAGTAACCTCAGTTAACCATACTTTCTCTCAGTTGGTACTGTTAATACATTATTGGCTTCATCTGTTTACAGAGCCATCCCAAAGTACTGAATACAATAGAAGTGGCTGGAAAAAGTCCATAGGAACCTATAGGAGGACAGCTAAACACAGAAGCAACAACGCTTTAGTTTTATGAGCAGCACATCATATATAACTGTGGATGACAAAAGACTTTAAGTCGCCATGTTTAAAATTATAAACTCATCAACCAACAAGAGGCACTTGCTTACTTCACAGTATTTTTGAAAGCACCTGTAGGATTTTACAAGTATTTAACCCTTTAGGCCTCTGGGGCTTTCTCATTAAGATAACTATCATGTCTAGTAACACAAGATCATTAGACTTTTTAATTCTCAAACATTTGTATTAATAGCATTTTCCATTATAGAAACTTAATGTCTGGTACCACATCACATCTTGACAGTCCTTCTAATATAATCCAAATAGCCTGATTAGTTGGTGTCTCTATAAGATGAGAGACATAGGTCCTTCAATTTTTTCAGTTGGGCCCAAACTGGAAAAACCAAAGTCCAAGATTTACTGGAAATTTTAGAGACCAGATTGTTTGAAACTTTGATTTTTTGAATGCCTGTCAAGAATGCCAAGAAGGCTCAAAATCCAAAATATCTGGTTGAAATAAGATTCCTTAAAATCATGACATAACATAGATCAAATTTGATCATTGTTACAAGGTGATTATTCAAATCTTTGAAAATAAGCACATATTTACATAACCCATAGCTCTTAATAAAAATTCAGCATTTTTTTAACAATTAGAATTGAACAGACATCAAGAGAGCATAATAGATTACTTTAACACATTGATTTAACAGAGCATCAGAGTTTAATTCTATGTCAAAGAGAAATTGAGCTTCCTGTGATCTTTTGCTGTGAGGTTTCCTTCCTTTACCTTCTTTCATATTGGTGACCATGTTTCTGTGTTTCTGTGTGTAACACATCTTTAAGCATCTTTTGCAGGGCAGGATGAGTGGCAACAAATTCTTTCAGTTTCTGTTTGCTATGAAAAGTCTTAATTTCACCTTCATTCACAAATGAGAGCTTTGCAGGATATAGTATTCTGGGCTGGCAGTTTTTCTCTCTTAGTACCTGGGCTATGTCTCGCCATTCCCTTCTAGCTTGTAGGGTTTCTGATGAGAAGTCTGCAGTGAGTCTAATTGGAGATCCTCTGAGAGTAATCTGACGTTTCTCTCTTGCACCTTTTAGAATCTTTTCTTTATGTTTCACTGTGGTGAGTTTGATTACAACATGTCGTGGTGAGGATCTCTTTTGGTCATGTTTATTAGGGGTTCTATAAGCTTCCTGTACTAAGATGCCTCTGTCCTTCTCCAAACCTGGGAAATTTTCTGCTAGTATCTCACTGAAAAGGCCTTCTAATCCTTTCTCCCTCTCCATGCCTTCAGGAACTCCTAGAACCCGAATGTTGGGTTTTTTAATAGTATCCTGTTGATTCCTAACAATATTTTTTAGATTTCTAATTTCTTCTTCTTTTCTTTGGTTTGCCTGTTTGCTTTCCTGTTCTCTGTCTTCTAAGTCTGATATTCTCTCTTCTGCTTCGCCCATTCTGTTTTTAAGGCTCTCTAATGTGTTTGTCATTTGATCTATTGAATTCTTCATTTCATTATGATTTCTAGTCACTATCAGAATTTCTTGTTCCACTAGTTGTTTCATTTCATTTTGATTCCTCCTTAATATTTCATTTTCATGAGAGAGATTTTCTAGCTTGTCCATTAAGGATTTCTGTAGTTCAAGAATTTGTTTTTGAGAACTTCTTAATGTTCTTATCAATTTTTTGAGATCCGCTTCTTGCATGTCTTCGATCTCATCATCTTCATAATCTTGAATTGGGGTGTCTTTTTCATTTGGGGGCGTCATAGTGCCTTCCTTGTTCTTGTTAGCTTGGTTTTTGCTTTTGTTGTTTGGCATGTTGGAGATATTTGGTTTCTTCACTGTGGTGTTTTTTCTTGTTACACTATGGCTCTATATTAAGTGGACTGTCTGCTTTCAGTGGAGCCTTAGAGGCTTGAGATGAGTGTGGACTGAGAGCTGTGTTTGGTTCCTCAGGGTTGAGGGTGTGTCAAAGATGACACTCCCAGGTTAGGTGTGGTAAATCTCTCTTTCTTTCTTTTTTTGATTCAAAAGGGAAGTAATTCCGCACAGCTGAACGTAATTGGAGGTAGTTAGCAGGCAAATGATATACCCACAGGAGCCAGAGATCAGAAGCTCTTTCCCAAGGACCACACAGGGAATCTCTGCTGCCCTCAGTGTGGGCTCAAATTCTCCTGCAGCCTCCCACTGGGTTGCCAAGTTAGATGCTAATCTCCTGTTATTTCACCCCTCCCCCCAGAGTCAGGTGTTTCTGCTAGGCTCAGGGCCGGTGCAGACCTGAGGTCGCCCTGCTTATGACGTATGTCCAAAATGGCGCCTGCTCTGTCTTGCTCGCCTTTGAAAGGTGAGCGGAGAGAGAGAAACTCGTGTCCATTTCGGTCACTTTTTTTATTTTTTTCCTCTCTCTCTTCTAGTTAGCCTGGTGAATTTTTCCCCACGGAGTTTCAAGCCTCGTTCCCTCTAGCCTCCTCTTTCTGCTTGCCCGCTGGTGTCTCGGGCTATTGAGGTTCGGCTCACCTCGCGTTCCAGCGCTGGTGTGTTGATTCTGCCGCTGGTGTCCCGAATTTGGGCTCCCACGCTCTCCACGCAGGTACACTGTGAATCACTAGTTCCGGAAGAGTTTCCTCTGCTGTTTCATCCCCTACTCTTCCTTGACCCTGCAGTATCTCCACTTATATTAAACTGTCTGTCCCCCGGACTAATAGTGTGCTCCCTGCCTATTCCGCCATCTTGCCGCTATAAAAAATGATAAAACATTTGAAGATAGTCTATCTTTTATCTTTGGAAGCTCTTTGTTTACATACAGCAGGTACAATGTTCCAAAATTCCACATTTTCCTTATTATATCCCCTCATATAATTTAGTACATTCCTATTCAAATCTACTTGTTTCCTTTTTTTAATTATTATTATTATTTGAAAGGCAGCGTTACAGGGAACAGGGGCAGGGGGACAATAAGGGGAAGAGAAGTGATTTTCCATCCACTGGTTTATTCTTCCTCTCTCTACACTGAGATGTTCAGATCAGTAGGGATCAGACTGAAGATTACAAATTATGAGCCACTAACAAAGTATTTGAAAGAGTGGATGTGAACCCTGGGGAATGAAGAGTAGGGATAAAAGGGAAAATGCCTAGGACCTAGGGACCTAAGCATTCCAGCCAGCTTACACTGCTTTCCGAGGCACATTAGCAAGGAGATGGAGCTGAAGCAGAGGAGTTGGGACTTGAATTGGCACTCATGTGGGATGGTGGCATTGCAGGTGATGCTGTAACCCACTGCGCCAGAACTGTAGCTCCTCAAACCTGCTTTTTAAAAATAAATGATGGAAAGATTTGGCCTAGGAATTAAGTTACCAGTAGGGTGACTGTGTCCCTCCTCAGAATGTCTGTGTTCAATACTTGCCTCCAGCTCCCGACTCCAGCTTCCTGCTAACACAGATCCTTGCATCAGTGTGGGTTGAAGTGACTGGATTCCTGCCAGCCACATGGAAGACCCAGGTGGAGTTCCCAGATCCTGGCTTTGACCTGGCTCAGCTCTGGCTGTTGCAGTATTTAGGGAGTGAACCAGGGGATGAGGGACTCCTTCTTTCTTTCTTAAATAAATAAATATAAAATTTAAAAGTGAGATACATTTTTATTTAACAGGTAGTTTGCTGAGCAGTGAGGAATGACATCTGTGGAACCTAGTACGTGAATGAGCACTGGCTACTAGTATGAGCTGACATGAAGCACAATCTCAGGTCTTTTCCCTCTTATCCCTACTCTTCCTCCCCCAGGCTTCATCTCCTTTGTTACATTCAAATACTCTGTACGCTAGTGGCTCATAATTGTAAACTTTAGTATGACCCCTACTGATTTGAACATCTCAATGTATAGAGAGGCAGAATAGCAGCTGAGAGCATTGACCCTGTTGACTGAGGGCCTATACTTGTATCCTGACTTGGAGGCTCATTAGCCATGTGATTCTCAACACATTATTTAAACAATTTGTACTTCAGTTGCCTTCTCTGTAAAATAAGGTAAATAATGCATAGTGTCTATCTTGCAGCAGTATCATTACAAAGACTAAATGTGTTAATATGAGTAACACATTTAGAATAGTGTTGGATGTATAAGCGCTACATAAGCTTGGCTTTACTGTGTGCCTCACAAGAATATCACATTCAGCATTACCAACCTTGCATTCTTGTTTTCCTCACAACTCTGAACTTGGCCTCCCATAGCTCATTGAAGAATGAACACTCACACCTACTTGATCAAGCCAGAAACCTGAAGAATGACTCATTTTCACTTTCTGCTCTCCATCTCTACTTTGTATCAGATCTGGTCAGAAATATTAAGCTGATGCATGAGTTCATGTAAAGCACTATTGATTCTCCTTTCAAAATGTAAATCGCTCCATCCACTTGTGTCTATTTCCACTCCTTCCACCCTAGACCAGTCCACTATCATGTCTCGCTTCTGTTCCCTATGTTTAGGCTCTATCAACTCAGAAGACAGAGAAAATTGTGAAAATTTAAGTCAGGTCATGGCCATCTTTCTATCAACTCCCCCACCATCACCCCCCCCCCCCATTCCTCTAAGAGTGACATCAAGAATCCTGTCTGGCATTTTGATTTCTGTGTGATCTCCTCCCGGCCTGCTCCTTCCACCCCCACCTACCATCTCTCCCTCTAGCTTGTGACACTCCAGCAAAAACTGCTGTGTGTTAGCTCCTGTAAAACCCCAAGTTCTGACCCAGCATAGAGCCTGGCATTTGTTATTGTCTTTGCCATGAGAATAAACCACATTTCTGAACACACTGTTAGTGTCTAGTTGCTAGGAGTGACTAGAATGGAGAACACCACTGGATTGCCACAGGTGCAGCAAACATCCTCTGACTAGGAATTTGAGGTGGGTTTGGTTAACCTTTCAGTCTTGGTAAGACTAGTTTTGCTAAAGCAACTCCAAGGTGGTTCAGATGCAATATAACATACAGGAGGGTGGTAGAACAGAGTAAGTTGTTACTGATTCTCCCAGACGCTCCCAACCTCTCCCCCAGTTATATCCCTGTTTAATCAGTTTTTTTAAAGATTTATTTATTTACTTGAAAGTCAGAGTTACACAGAGAGAGAAAGAGAGGCAAAGAGAGAGAGAGAGAGAGAGAGAGGTCTTTCATCCACTGGTTCACTCCCCAGATGGCCTCAGTGGCCAGAACTACTCTGATCCGAAGCCAGGAGCAAGGAGCTTCCTCCAGGTCTCCCACGCAGGTGTAGGGGCCCAAGGACTTGGGCCATCTTCTTCTGCTTTCCCAGGCCATAACAGAGAGCTGGATCAGAAGTGGAGAAGCTGGGTCTCAAACTGGCACCCATATGGGATATTGGCATTGAAGGTGGTGGCTTTACCTGCTACACCATAGTGCCAGCCCCAATCAGTTTTGACAACATACCTCCAAATCTATTCCAAGCACAAAATATCTTTTTGTTCCTTTCCAAAAAATACTTGCAAAATCTCTCTGCAGTTTACTCCATACAATGTCTGTTTATGAAATGAAATTATGTTTATGTGCACTGGGTATACTGTGGCATATAAATTAAGCATAGTCCCTATCTACACTGAGCTGACAGTCAAGTAGGAGAAGTAGCCTCTAAAAAAGTAAAAGTTTGTATAATTACCAGTGATAATTAGAAATTTCAGAAAGAAATAACATAGTTCTATAGTAGAAAATAGTAATGGGGGGGGCTTAATTTAAGTAAGTGTCAAAGAAAGAATTTTTTTCAGGAGGTACCTAAATTGATACCTGAAAAGTGAGAAGGAATAACCCCTAGGACTAAAGCCTTAGTGAGAGATCATCTTAGGCAAATACAGTAACAAATACTAGGCTCTATGCTGGGTCAGAACTTGGGGTTTTACAAGGGTGAAGTGGGCACTCCACAGAGTTGTACTGTGTTAGTTGTTACAGTTTATTCTCAAGGATGCATAATAGTCTCCATAGGAACCCAAGTAACCCATTGGAGAAATATGTGATTGTCTCCTATGTAACCCAATCTTCACACCAAATTGCTAACATCTTGTTGTTTTTCTTTCTGTGTTCCTCACAATGTTTTTAACCTTGGCATTTGTTGGTATCCAATATGTAGCTAATGAATTTGGAAGAGCAGAGTTTGAAAGAAATAAAAAGGAAGATAAATCAGGACAAATCCATCAGAAACCAATTATTGGGAAATTTTCTTCCTGCCTCTCGTGGTCAAGGGAGAGCTTTAGCATGGTGTGCTTTGGGTCTACCCATACTCTCAAAACCGATGACCTTTTGTCAATGGACTTCAAGTGGGTCTTGGACTTGCTTTCTCATGTCACAGAAGAAGGCACCCATTTCTGAGCATTAGGTCAGAGGCTTTAGGGTTCCGACATTCAAACTAACTCTCACAGTGATGTCAGGACTCAGAACTTTCCCACTTTCATATTTTAACTTGTCTTGTTTCTCTCAAGGTTGCTGTAACTTAAATGCTGACAGCCCTCTGCAGTTTTCTGTTATTAACATGTTAGCATCTGTGTTCTGGTCTATTTCAAGAGTACCTCCAAGGGAAAATAGTGTATTGAACACTTGTGTTTTTTTTAAGAAAATATTTTTAAAAAGAAATTTCCCCAGTGCTTACCATAATATCACCTCCGTGCAGGATTGTTCTGGAGACAGTTACTGCCAGGCTCTCTTTAATCTGGTAGATTTTATATCTTCCGTGACTGCAAAGTAGTGATTCAGGTTGCTACACAGGAATCCAAATGTGTGGGCTGCGGAAGTCTTTGGATCCTTAAAAGCCTGGTTTTCTTGACCTCTGTGGCCTTCACTAGTTTGAAAATCCTCATAGTCGTCCTCTGTGGGGATTTGCTCAGGTGTCTATTATGACCCATCATCTGTGACTTGGCCTCCAGGATTTTCCTTGCATAAAGGTTAAGCTTCCCTGTCTTTATTTTTGAGTCAAAAAGTCCACAAGGTGTTAGTATTGTCAGGGAGCAGATTGAAGCAAGGTACAACTTCAATCAGGCCTTAAGTCCCTGCCTATGCCAGGGAGCAAACTTTGTGATGCACAAAAAGTTCCATTAGAAGATGGAGTGGTCATTTTTAAACTCCAGAGTCGCCCAAACAAAACCCTAAATGTCCCACCATTCTTAGAGCAGCCATACATTATTTTGCAAACTGAAATTTGAGACTCATGCTCTGACAAAAGCCTCAATGCTCTCAGAATATGGAATGGTCAGGCAGTCTAACAGTATTCAGGCTAGCTTGTTACCATATGTCCCCAACAATGGGACCCAGCATACCAACATACAGGGCAGGTTACAATGAGATTGCATTGCATGGACATTCCTGAGCTTTGTGTCCTAAAAACCAGGGGCCAGCAGGAACCAGGCCGCGTTATGGACCTTTGCTATCTGAGGATACACAGTCTGTCTCTGTAGCTGTGATCGCTGGGGCTTGTCACTCTGTCAGGCTCAGTGGTACTGATATTTATCTTTCAGGCTTTGGCACAGATGTCCATTCTCTTGGCCTATGCTTGCCTCTGGCTCTGACTTCTCCCTGCTTCTGCCCACTGCCAGTAACAAAGCTGTAAGCCATGAGAGAGGGACTCCAGGCAAGAAGGTATGGTTGGGAGGCTCCAAAAAGTACTAGGAATGGGAGTCCCTTGGACCCAAATGTGCACCTCTGATATAAAAGATTTGACCACCAGTCTCCCAGAAACTGGACTGTAAGCTTGACTCCCAGGAAGATGGAGGGAAGGTGGGAAGGAAGCCATCTGCTAAACCTCACCCTTGCAGTTAAAGGACAGTGTGCATTGTCTGTCTCTCTGAGGAGTGAAGTAGGCTCTACATGCCTGCCACACTCTTTAAGGTTTTGCATTAGGAAAGCCCTAATAGTGTCTATTTCAGAACTGCAGCAGAAACACCTTGGGAGTCTCATCCCTAAGTGATGCTTCTCGCCTCTGTGTCCTTTTTAACTGTCACTTATCAATAAAACCAGCAAGGATGGTCCAGATGCAAATGGGTGTGAGGCAGCTCAATCTCATTGTTTTTCATGATTGGCTTAAGTGTTAACCAAAATGTTTCTCACAGACACTTGTTAGTACACGCCTTGTTGGCATGTAACTTACATTTCAGTAGCAAATCTCCCGGTGAGAATCCCCTTTATTTCCTAGTGTCATTCCCAATAGTTTCCTAATAGGTATACCTTGGCAGGGCAAGGTCAAAATGAGAGCAACACAATGTTGTATTTAAACAGCTTATGTAGGGTTTTGTTTTGATTTTAACTCTGAAGGAACTGTCACTGGCTGAAAGAAAGACACCTTCTATCAATAGAAGCAATGAAAGCAATTCTGAACTTTTAGGTATCCTTCTAAATTCTGAAAGCACATTAAGAAAGAATGACAACATTCCATATTGGTTACAAAGTGTTAATTAATAACTAACATTAATTCTCCCAGAGGTAAAATATTAACATTTTAGAATGAAATTCAACTTTACAATCTTCTTCTAATTGCTGTAAAAATATTTAGTAGCAATGTCTGCTTAATTATTTAGGGATCTTTTAGTGGTGTAAATATTATCTACATAGTTATAAATATTTTCTGCTTTGTCCATAGACAATCAGCTAAGGATCTGTTGCTTGTAGAACTTAAATTAAAATCTACTTAAGGATGCCTGCTGGCCACAAAATAATTACTTAGACTTGCTGATGCCTGAATCTGCTAGATTTAGTAGTTGGAAGTGTTCTTTGGTTTCATAAGTAGCAGAAAGTTGCTTTTTCTTATATAAATTTCACCACAGATATTATTAAAGAGGATTAGGGTGGAGTTGAAGTAGTTGAAAATTTAATTAATCTAATCCCTTTAACATGAATTGTTTTCATATTGATAATTCTCTGTAACAACAGTATTACAGATCACACCCATGTGAAATATTTACACTAAATATTTTAGCATATAATCTCTCCTCCAGCTTTCCCTTTGGGGAACAGTAAGATTTTCAGCTTCTTCTGCTCTGTTCTTTCTGTTTCCTTTCTCTCACACCTACAATGCAGGGGACCAGAAT
Source organism: Lepus europaeus (assembly GCF_033115175.1). Lineage (NCBI taxonomy): Eukaryota > Metazoa > Chordata > Mammalia > Lagomorpha > Leporidae > Lepus > Lepus europaeus. Next base: position 101,287,360 of record NC_084831.1, read on the forward strand.
GAAATCTTTTTTTTTTTTTCCTGATCTGCTAATTTTCTCTCAATGTCATTGCCTCTCAGTAAGTTATGTTAATGGCCATCAAATCATTAATCTCCTAAAAGAGGTTGAGTGCTATGAAATAAGGAGAACAGTCCAATTGATTTTTTTTTTTGGTATCTACAGTCATTTGGTGTAGATTCTCATTTGAAATGATTTGTTTACCCATCGATTTCAATAAATTGTTATGCTGCTGAAAATATCACTAAGAGTAGAGTCAGATGAAGGACAAAACCGCCATCCTGGTGCACCTCCTGATCATGTGCAGCGTGGATTGGGAATTGTTCTTAATCTGCTCAAATGTCACACTATCGGGGAGACCTTCTCTGACCTCCCCATATAAAATTACACCCACTACCCTTGCACCAATGCCATTTCCCCCTTTAATTGGTTTTATTTTTCTCCATAATAGTTATCATAACGTGACATTATAAAACATGTTTGTTTGTTTATTGCTTCTCCCCTATCTGAGATGGAAGGCACCACAGAAACCAGACTTGTATTTGTTTCCTACTGTATCTTGAGAAGCGAGATGAGTACCTTGAATGTAGTAATGTAGTAGATAATCAATAAATGTTGAATGCATAAAACTTTTCTCTCCTTATTCAAGTGTCCAGAGCACCAGGTCTGTGCACAGCTACAAAAACTTAACACAGATGTTGACATTTACCTGAGCTGGCTGTTCCACTGAGCCCCATGGAAGGGAGCCACGTAGATCAAAAGTAGAGATCAAGTGTTTTCTGTAATCGCATCTTCATTAAAGAACCAAATCTGGGTTGTGTCTCCACACACATTTACAATTTTAAGAGTAATATGGCGCAGAAAAGCTCCAAGGATGCTCTATGAAACTCTGTAGAATATAAGTAGGGGGCAAATAAGCTGAAAAGCAACTCCATGGTCAGATAAGTTTATGAAACTAGGTATTACATGAAGCTAAGCAAGGTTTTTAATGTATCTCAGACATATGATGATGTTCATCAGGGTGCTCTGAGACAAGAAAATCTTAAGCTCTGTTTCCCAAACTCAATCTCAGAAATTTCCATTCTACCAGCCAATCCTGTTTCTAAGACAGGGTTGGCACATGAGGAACCCCATTGACTAGGGGGTTGAGCAAATCAGGGCAAGGGTAGAGGAGTTGTTCTGGCCATAACTCTTTCTTTTTTATATGACCTCTGGTGGGTTACTCAACATTGTGTACCTGTTTCCTCTTCTTTGAGGTGACAATGAAAAAGATTGCCCTGGATAATGTATGTATAGTGTCCAATGTGGAAGTGCTAACTAAATGCTGGATATTACCAACACCTTTCCCTGAATGTAGGAATAGATGTCTTTTACAGAGATTAATTCAAACGTTCTTTCTAAGACAGATTTGTTAGCAGTGACCCATGCCCTGTCACCATCTGAGAAGCTCTGTGCAGCTAGCTAGGCTAATGGCCCACAAGTGCTGTCTTTCAACACAACTGAAAACAAATGTCTGATAACTCATTTTGGTGTATCCTGTGGAATTGATTCCTCTTGTTTCCATACCCCTGGCTCCTGTCAAGATGAAGGTGGTAGCATCAGTGTTAATGATTGTGCAGATGGCTACCTGTGGACAGATTTTGAAATGACCATATTTTTTCAATAAATCTCAAATGCAGGTGTGATTTGTGTAAATCTGACCCTTTCCAGTAAAATGCACATTTACATATATTTAGAATTTATAAATCCTGACAGATTCCACAACATTTATAGCCCTCCATAAAAAGCTTTTGCAGGTTGCAGAGCTTAGCACTTGGTTCTCTGCTATGCTCAAGAGAGTTTAAATAATAATAAATTTGGTGATTTATTCCACCTGGAACAGAAACTTATCCATGCTCCCCCCCACCCCCGCCCCCTTGGCTCATTGTGAAGGGGATACCTATAAATAGGCACAGACGCTGGAATCAGGAATAGGGAATTGAAATTGGAGAGAGAAGTACAGAAACATTTCCATTATCACTGATTTCTTGAGTATATTTTTAAAACAGTTCTGTTCCTCAAATAATGTACCTTCTCTTCTTTCTCTTGTGCTGTCTCAATTATACTGAGCCCCCAAACCTGTTGCCAACTTTTGGATTTGGTTACATTAATGGGAAAGAGAGAGTGAGAGCATTAGCTGATGAGGTAGGAGAAAGTTGCCTCTGGGGATGCCAAACAATTCTCCAATGTTCATCTTATATTTCACAGGAGTCAGCCAGTAACTGAGAGTCAATATCTAAAGTGTAATCTCGTTATCTAAGACCCAGCTACAGGTATGATGAAAATCCCACTGTTCATGAAAAAGAATAAAGAACTCTTACCGTAATTACAAGGGAAAGCCCAAGGACCATGTCAGAGGGTTGGTTCTTTCACCAATCCCTGTTCATATTTATCTAACATGGGAGAAAGGAGACATACAGTGTTAGGAAAAGAGTTGTAGAATAAAGAAGAGGCAGTGCACAAATTTACAGCCAGACCAAATTTATTCAGAGAAAATAAATCCACAGAGGTGGGTGATCAACTGCCTGCGTGTACAAGATGGAGCATGTGGCAGAAGGCCCCGACCCCAGGGGCCAGGCCGTTTTAAGGAGGGCTAGGGCTGGGGGTGGGGTAAGGGGGCAGCAGGGAGGGGAATTCCAGGAACTGGACGGGACCTTGGGAACCTGGAAAAGAATGCAGAGTAGGGTATGAAGGCAATAAGGTGTGAGACCCAATTGAGTTTCAAGGGCAAGGAATACATTCCTTTGGGCAATGAGGGAGAATGGCTGAGCCTTATTATGTCCTTGTTCCATCAAGGTGTTCCATCACTTAACCACAATTTCATTTTCCATGCATTCAGTTATTTGTGGTTAATCATGATCTGAAAACATTAAAAGGAAAATTCCAAAAATAAGCAATTTATAAGTTTTAAATGAAGCACCACCTGGACAGCATGGTGAAATCTTTCACCAACCCCATTCAGAATTTTTCCTTTGTCCTACACATCCTCCCTGTGTATGCTACCTTTAGTCACTTAGTAGCCATCTTAATAATCAGATCAACTATCAAGTTATTGCAGTTTGTGTTCAAGTAACCCTTACATAGCAGCTTAATGCCACATCATAATGCCTACATCACTCTCATCACCTCATCTTATCCAATGATGTTATATCATCTCATATCTTCCCAAGAAAAAGGGTAAGTATAATAAGATACTTCGAGATAGACTGTGTTCACATGATTTTCATTACAAGTGTATTATAATCATTCCAATCTATTGATATTTTTAACCCTGTCCTGTGCCGAGTTTATAAATTAAACCTTGTCATAGATATGTACATACAGATAAAACATACATATAAGATTCAGTACTATCCATGGCTTCAGGTGTCCAGGAATGCGTCCCCATGGTAAAAGAGAAAGTACTGTACCTCAATAGTTGACTCAATTAAGTTTTCTTAAAATGAAAATGAAAATCTGGGAGCAGGTCTTTCACTATAGAATCTACTGATGAAAGCTGAGAATAGCGAGTTAGTGTAGTACAAGTGGTGTTATGACTTACATCCAGTTTCTTGTTAGACTGAGCTGTAAGGGAAGCAGCCTTTGTTAAAAGAATAATAATAACTGAGGTCCCTGGAGAGCTGCTTTTAGGCCTGCACAGGGAAACAAACCTATCAAGTGGCTGTGAGTTGATGTGCAACACCCTCTTGTTTGAGCAGATTCCAAACTCTGGATCCAAAGGCTCCACACCTAAAAATTCAACTAATCAACCGGAGAGGGAAATGCCTCCCACCAAAAAAAAAATTTCAGAAAGTTCCAAAGAGCAAACTTGAATTTTCCATGTATTGAGCACTAGGCTGAACCCATAGGAGTGAAGCTATGTTAGGCACACCTGCTGTAGCCTCTCACCTTTCACAGCTACTTAGTTTCTCTCCAGCACTCATGTGAGCATTGTTCACCTCTTCTGGTTCATGTACTACATTGTTAGGTCTACAATGGTTCTTTTTGTATTGAACACCTACAGACTATTTTTTTCCTCATCATTATTCTCTGGACAACATGGTATAATTACTATTTATGTGGTACTGGGTATTATAGAAAATCTGGAGATGACTCAAGTATACAGGAGGATGTATACTGGTTACCTGCAAGTACTACACCACTATTTTAGATAACAGACTTGAGCACACAAAGATTTTTGTGTCCCCAGAAGGTCCTGGAACCAATTCCCCATGGATTCAGAGGGACAATTGTAGTGAGTTTTTTGTCCTGATAACTTGGACCACACTCCCAGCTCCAAGAATGTCCTGAGCAATCCTCTTATCTTCAGCTAATAGGATGGCAGATGTTTGGCCCAATACCAGAGCCTGCAGTGTACCACATTTTAATGATTTGTGGTGAAAAAAGTAAATGCTTCAAAACCAGGCTTTATGAAGCAGGGACCCAGTTAAGTATGATGGATTTGAGGCAAAGCCAAGAGAAGCTGAATGTTGTATGGGGACATTGTTTTCTAAACAGGACATGGGTATGTATGGTTCATTGCTAGTTCTAAAGCCTTGCTTGAAAAATGACTTTTTAAAGCACTGTGCTGCTAAGGAGTGTCCTTGAGCCAGGGAGGAAGTCCCTTTGCTTTTCTACAGCATCATTCTCAGAGGAGGCAGGGGAGCTGAGCTGTTAAACAGTTGCTCAGTGTCTGTGCTTCTGTGACCACATTATGTATCTAACATATATGGGATAAATAAGTTATTCTCATTTCTTAAAGCCCATGGGAGGATAAAGCAAGAGAAAATTACCTTATTGTTCAAGAATAAAACAAAAAACAAACACTACTACAGAGGAGAATCCAGTTAGGGCAAATAAAAAATGTTTACTGAAAATGGCTTTGTTTTTTCTCTTCCTGGTCTCTTACTCAGCAATAACAATATGGCAAGACTTGTGTCAACCCAGTGTTTTTACATCCCTCTTTCTTCTTCTTCCACAGGGTAACCCCTATATGTGCAATAATGAATGTGATGCTAGTACCCCTGAGCTGGCACACCCACCTGAGCTGATGTTTGATTTTGAAGGAAGACACCCCTCCACATTTTGGCAGTCTGCTACTTGGAAGGAGTATCCCAAGCCTCTGCAAGTGAACATCACTCTGTCTTGGAGCAAAACCATTGAGCTCACAGACAACATAGTGATCACCTTTGAATCGGGGCGGCCAGACCAAATGATCCTGGAGAAATCCCTGGATTACGGACGAACGTGGCAGCCTTATCAGTATTACGCTACAGACTGCTTGGATGCGTTTCACATGGATCCCAAATCTGTGAAGGATCTGTCACAGCACACGGTCTTAGAAATAATTTGTACAGAAGAGTACTCCACAGGCTATTCCACAAATAGCAAAATAATCCACTTTGAAATCAAAGACAGGTTCGCGTTTTTTGCTGGACCTCGGCTACGCAATATGGCTTCCCTGTACGGACAGCTGGATACAACCAAGAAACTCAGAGATTTCTTCACAGTCACAGACCTGAGGATAAGGCTGTTGAGACCAGCCGTTGGGGAAATATTTGTCGATGAGCTCCACTTGGCGCGCTACTTTTACGCAATCTCAGACATAAAGGTGCGAGGAAGGTAAGCGAACATCTGCCAACCTTGAATGGGAATGGGTGGATCTAAAGGAAACTCCAGCATGTTGGTCCCACAGCTGGGAAGGGACATTTGTCAATTTCTGCTGCAACATTTTCTCAGGAACACTAGTGAGGAAGTAGTTTCTGCAGGCATTTGAAACCCTTTGTACTCAGCAGTAATTTGTAATCCCAGGCTTGCTGTCACTGAACCTGGCAGGATTCTTTAGAACCTAAACAAAAGCCAAAAAGAAAAAAAAATCTCATTTGATACAGAACAACTCCTTAGGTCAGGAGGTGGTTTAAGTCTTTAAGGTAATAAGCCAGGGGAGTAAAGCCAGTTGCTCTCTAAGGGAATGAAAACAAAAAAAATACTCCTTGCCTTTGTATTTTAATGAAAGATAGAGTTTCAATGTGGTACAACAGTCTGTTTATATTTTTTATACTGCACACTAAAACTTTCAGCAGTAAAAATTGTGGCTCCTTAAAATCAGAATCAAAATCCTGTAAGGAAGAATGCATTTGTTGATGTGGAGCAAGTTCTACTTTTAAGTTTTTGAATGTCATTGTACTAAAAAGATATACCATTTAAAATAGGAACCTAAGTCAGGCACTCCTCATAATGTAGATCAGTTATTGACGGACCAGCATTGTGATATTCATAGTCACAGTTTGAGATATCTTTGGTTTTGGTAATATAACTAAAATATAAAACAAGTTTTCTAAGACTTTTGAAGATGTTTAAATGAAAAACTTCAATAAGGAGAACCAGGATCCCTGTCAGAGGTTTTCAACCAACCGTTAGATGTGGTATATCATCCAATAAACCACCCAATGGCAGTGGAAGCACGAGCTAACAAGTGAGAAAAACTAACGGTAAGAGGGGAGAATTCAGGAAATAGAAAAAAAAAAAAAAGGAAAAGAAGCAAAACAATAATCACTCTAAAAATGCCAAGAGCATTAAATCAAAATATATGAGAATAAAAATATAAGTGACACATATTCTTGTAGATTTAATTAAGTAATCATAAAATTTAAGCAGATATGGCAGGATTCATTCAATTTACTGGCTTCCAGCATCCTTTAATGCTGCCTAGAACTCAGACGCTGGAGAAGCATGCTGACTCTGGTTCTCAGAGGGTTACCTGATCTATGTGTAGTATCAGGAAGAAGGGGTTGCCGCTGTTAATGTAAAAGCCACAGTGGATATGCAGCATGGATTCCTGGGTATTACCACTCAGAGTGGGTATTACTGCTCAAAAGTTTCAGTTGTGGAAAAGGAACAGGAACTGGTGGCCATCAATTTTATTCCAGTTTCATGTTCCTCCTGAAAGAATCAAGAATCTTAAGCTATGGAGCCTTTATAAAACTTCTGACCAGATCTTCACGGTGTGTGATGATGTTGTTTTTAAAGGAAAATATGAGAAACATGCATTGATACACTATTGAGCTTGTGTGCTCCAGGATATAGAGGGCAGTTCATGTATGAGCCAGAGTAGCATGATGGGGCCATATGGAGCCATGGTCCCAAACATGAGTTTGCTGTTTGTAACAACATACACCCAATTACACTCAGGAGCAATTCAGCAAAAGATTATCAGTTTCCAGTATCTTATTCTTGGGGACATTTATAAGGTAAAGGAAAATAATTGATGTCAATATTATAAACAATAACATGTCATAATCAAGTAACAGTATTCAATTCATCTACAAGAAAGAAGGTAAAAAAAAACCAATAAACTGAGAATTGAATTTGAATCTTAGTGTGATCTTAATTGTTAGGAAGATTCACATGAGTCAGTTTCCTTGCAGCTTGAGAAATCCTTCATCTGAGGCCAAATCCCAGTAGCCTGACTTCCCCACATGTGCTCATTTGCCTCTTGTAAACTTAGCTTTTTGGCTAAGAAATAACCATTGTTGGGTCATATTGTTAGTACTGGATATGCTTTTTTTCTTTTCTGTAATAATTTAAAAGAAAATATAAAATATATTTTTAAACCTAAAGGCAAGGCAGGCAATTAGACCAGCAGTTAGGGTTCCAGTTAAAATGCCTGCTTTTTTCCTGAGTTTGATTCCTGGCTCCAGCTCCTGATTCCAACTTCCAGCTAATGCAGACCTTGAGAAGCAGTAGATGATGGTTCAAGTGCTTGGGTACCTGCCATACCCATGGCAGATCTGGCTCCCAGCTTCTGCCTCTGACATTCCCAATCTTGTGGGCATTTGGGGAGTGAACCAGCAGACAGAGGTGTGAGGGAAGCTCTTGTTTGCCTCTATCCTCATCTGTCTCTCTGCCTCTCAAATTAAATAAATAAAGTTGAAGGCATTTGTAAGCATTCCCCACTGGGTCAGACCTACTCTCTTGTAATGGTGGCATGTTGCAAATGTAGAATCCTTCCAGGTTTACCACTTTTCTTTTATACCTCATCCTGGTAGTGTTCTCCATCTGCACTGCAGCTTGAGTTTGGAGGAATCTTCCTCCCATCTCCAGGACTCACCTCCACTGTCTTTCCCTGATCACCAGTCAAGTACAAGCAGCTGAGAAGCAGCTGGGCAAGGCGAAAGGTCCAGTAGAGGTGAGCACCTTCCATAAGGTTCTACTCTGTCACCTCTACATTCTGTCCAACTTCCTTAGGGCAAATGCGGTACTGGCATGTACTGCACCAAGCACCAGATGGCTGGAGTATTTTTAGTCTTAGGGGAGGGACTAAAGAATCAAGGCCTGATGGCTCGGGCATATCTCCAGCTTTTGAGTTATATAAGGAAGATCTGCTCCTGATGGAGCCACTAAAGGGAAATGTTGAGCTATTGCCTGGTTCAGGGGCCTTGCAGCGTGGACATTGATATAATCATTTGACTCTTGACAACTTTGATGGAGTGAATGGTTTAGATTATCTTTCTCTTATACAACAAATCATGTACAGGAGGACTAGATAGATTTTAATGGATGACCTCTAAGGGACAGTTCTAAGGTTTCCTTTTCAAGACGATCATGACTGTTAAACTTTCCAAAATATAACTGAGGTCTGTTTCCTATGCTATCCCCGTGTCTCCAACCTCTCCACCACCCCGTGCAGTGCCTGCAACATTTTACATGCCTCTACATGTCTATATCTGATCATGATAATGATATTTTTCTACTTGTGACTTACACCCCCAAGCCCACCATAATGTGGGAGTTTATGTGGGCTATTTTGGGAAAGTGAAATGGAAACAAGATGTAAATATACACAAAATAGTTTTTTCTTAAAATATTAAATTATGAAACAAAAGCAGTTGAAGATCTTTGCTTAAACTGATAGTGAATTTCTAGTCTCTACTTCTTTATGCACATGTATATTTTATACATAGTGTTTGACATAAAAATGAAGCTCCGATTGTCATTAGACTAATGTTGCATTTATGTTCTGTTGGGCATGTGATACATCTGATGGCTATTTTACTGGTGACAAACTATAAGCTGATCATTAAAAATTTCTCTTCTGCTACATACTTACTTTGCTTCCATTTACTCCCTCTCATTGTGTATTTATTAAGATAATGGAGGAAAAAGAGGAAACACAGCTATTGGCAATCTCAGTGACTCCGTAGTACTTACATTGTTCAATAAACCTAATAATCTTCATGGACTAATTCTGACTTATGGATGTCCTGCTTCAGTAAGTCAGGGTGATTTTCTCTTGTGAATAATAGACGAGTGCAGTGTGCCAGTACCTTAATTAAAGAGCCGCTCTCTTAGTCTTGATCTCATTTTAATTTACAGGGTAATACTACAATAATATCACTAATGGAAGGTACATTAAAGGGCATCAAGTAGCATTAACTGTATTAAATTATGGTACTTGTGTTAATTAACTGCTGAAACAAGATGGTTCTAATGGCCAAAAAAGGTCGTCTAGTGCATGAATAAAATGTGCCCAGATGAGGGGTGAGAGGAGAAATGAGGAGTTGATGTTTGTTCTGAGTATCGTTCTGTACAGATAGGGGGTTAATTCAAAAGCTGTTAAATATAGATAATGTCCAAAATGTTTTCTGAGTTACACAGTTGGAAATTTTGATTTGGAAGTACTTTGTTCCCTTCTAAGCTTTCCATCATTAAACGAAGTGAAGAATTGAACATGATATTTGTCAGATACATAGATTTTATAGAGAATAAACAACATTGTTTATTGTTTCTTTGAGGTGCGCCTTTTTGAGGATGTAATGGGATTTATTATGATAAATTTTAAATCTGAATGACAAGTGAATGTTTGTTAATTTGCTCATTTATTTTTAGATATGCTATCAGCAAAACATCAAGTGAGTTGTTTTGGACATAAGACGATAGAGATTCCACTTTAACAACAAGAATTCTAAGGTTGAATTGTAATCAATTTTCTCAGTGGCCTAGAGAACTCTAATTGCCCCCTCCATTAGTTGCATTTTTGTGAAATATCCCTAAAGATAGTCCTCAGTAATTGTTTCTTAATAGAATTTATTAATTTCTTACCCCATGTCACATCCACTCAGGCACCTTTATGGGTAGGCAGTTGTCAAAATATAAATAGAGTAGTTTCCCTGTATCCACGGTTTGGCTCTTGGCAGTTCCACTTACCCATAGTCAATTATAGTTCAAAATATTAAATGAAAAAGCTCAGAAGTAAGTAATTTTAAGTTTTAAATAACTTCTATTATAGTACATTGTTATAATGGTTTTATTTTATTTCTAGTATTGTTCTTAATCTCTTACTTTGCCTATTTTATAAATTATACTTTCTCATAAGTATTTATGTTCCAGAAAAAACATACTGTCAGTTTCCGTACTGTCCACGGGTTCAGATATGTCCTGTAGGTCTTGGAATGTATCCCCCATCAATGGAGAAGTGGGGGTAGGAACAACTGTAATGTTTTTTGCTTCTTCCTCCTCCATTGTTGATCTCTAAGAAGGGAGCCCAGCAGCTCCAGCACAGAAGCTCCACTTTCACAAAGTTTCCAGTGCTTTCCTCACCTCACTACTGTCCCAGCTCAGAACCAGAGTCTCCTTACCTAGGATCTGGACAGGTCCAGGCCCAGAGCATGTCTCTCCTCCTCCCCTCCTCCCCTCCTCCCCTCCTCCCCTCCACCTCTCCTCTCTGGCTGTGAGGAGTAAGAAAGGCCCACTTCACTCTCACTCTCACAAGGAGCCAAGCTTTTATTTGTAAACCCTTCCTGTTTGCATGTTACTGTCTTGATAGTTGCCATAATCAGAACAAGGTGAAGGTAACATTCACTTCAAATGGTGAGCCCTAAAATACATTGTGTCAAGTAAGTTAGAACACTGAGAGAAGTCTAAAAAGTAATAAGGCATTTTTCAAATATGTTTGCAAAATTGTGTAACGTAGAAGTGATTTTCTAACTACAAAAGGTTTCTCAGTTATTCTGCAAGTTCTCTAAGTCTCCTAGCCACAACTCAAATAAGCTTACCAAAATATTTACTTTTCACATCTCATGTAAGAGGCATCCCACAAGACACTTCTAATTTGCTGAACTTGACCATGATCCATTCTTTCCCAATTAGTTCTTCCTATCAAGTTTGGGCTTTTCTACCACTTAACAGATTCTGCTTTTATATCACCTTCCTTCTGTCTGTCATCAGTCAACGTTTGTCCTCCGCCCTGGGACAGATGCTGACATAGTCTGCCAGAGAGAGGCACAGGCGTGGTCTTTACTCTCAGGGAGCTGAGACCTAGCAGGGCCATGGACTCATAAAGAACAAAAAAATGATGACAGCATGGGCTAAGTGCTTTTACTATATGAATGTTTACAGCACTACAATCACAGAGAAGGGGTGACTAATTTAATCTGGGAAGGGAAGTGAAAGCTTTGATGAGAGTGTGACATTTGCATGGTGTCTTGAAATACATGCTTTCCTGTGCCAAGCAGTCAAGAAAGAATGAATATACTAAGCAGACAATTTATGCATTCAACAGCACAGCAGTTGGGGAGCTCTGAATAACCGGGAGTCAGTGAAGTTGAGAGTCCTGGGAGAAGACCCCTCCATGTCTCCCTACGGACCTCCAGCATCTCCAAGAAGCACTACAGGCTCCTTTCATCTTGCTCTTGGTGTCCCCCATGCCATAAGGAATCTACAGCATGGATTCTCACATATCAACAGGTGCAGATGAGAAGTATTTTAAGGCAGTGATAGTAGAGGCTGTTCCAGGGTGTCTGTACAGACTGCAGAGCCACTACTTTGCTTAATTGTGCAGTAGTAACCACACAGTAACTCTAAGCCCCGAGGCTCAGAGTTCAGGAAAACTGTACAAATTCCACAGAAGACAGCATATAACAATCCATTAAGACTTCCTTACCAAATCAATAGGACTTGGCAACCAATCAGATGCTGAGGAAGAACTAAGAGAAAAAAAGTTCTTAGTCAACTGAAGGGACAGTAGAGCCGTAAACTAATAGGCCAAATAAATACAGAAACAGAAATTTAGTCAATCATTTTGTTAATTTTTTCTTGTTGCTTGGCCAGTTCAAGTAGTAGGAATCCAAATGGAAGTTCCAGCTATGAATTTGAAGTGTTAGAATTGCAGAAAGAGATTTGAGTTAAATATACAAGTTTAAAAATTATTGCCTTACATGTGATGGTTGAAATTTGGGTAATAGATGACATCAAAAAGCAGGGTTTTTTTTCCCTTATAGTTATAAATGATCACAGTCATTTACAGAATGCTATGAAATACTGCCATTTGAAAGGTAGTTTCTAAGAAATTGAGAAATAATCTAGGGGATAGGAAATCCGAAGAGAGGGAAATGAGTTATGGTAAACTATATAAGTAATAATCCTTTGTATTTGCATAGCACTAGGTTTATAAATTTGTTGTCAGTTGTCATATTTTCTTTCATCCCTACAAAACGCTTGTGAGGCAGGTGGTGTTAAAATCCTTTTAACAGTTCATAAAACCGAGGACCAGAGAATGTCCATGACTTCTTTTTTCCAACATAACACATAAAGTAGTAAAAATCAGTGTGTTAATTAAAAACCTTATGTTTTCTCCAAATGTTATGCTTTCCCAGCCACACCTCCCTAAAGTGAGCTCAGAACATATAGGAGACTCAAACAGTTCTGAAAGGAGTCATCTTTTTTTTTTTTTTTTTTTTTGACAGGCAGAGTTAGACAGTGAGAGAGAGAGAGAGAGGGAGACAGAGAGAAAGGTCTTCCTTCCGTTGGTTCACGCCCTATATGTCTGCTACGGCTGGCCCGCTAAATAGCAGCAAACAGATCAATCAATTGTATGGTTCTGCCTTTCCTGGAATGTTCTAGAAGTTATACACTCCTTAACTTTTGACTTAGTATTTCATGTTACTAGGTTGCTGTATGTTTATCTGAACTCTAACTTCTTCATTTTTCCCAACTTTACTCTTTTAAAGATTTATTTATTTTATTTGAAAGGCAGAGTTATATAGAGAGAGGGAAAGACAGAGAGAGAGACCTTCTATCCACTGGTTCCCTCTCCAAATTGCCTCAACGGCCAGGTATCCCATGTCAGTGCAGGGGCCTAAGCACTTGGGTCATCTTATGCTGCTTTTCCAGGTACATTAGCAGGGAGCAGGATCAGAAATGGAGCAGCTGAGACTCAAAATGGCTCCCATACAGGATGCCAGCACTGTAGGCAGTGGCTTAACCTATGATGCCATAACACCAGCCCCCATTTTTCTCAACTTAAAAGCATATGATTGGATTAATTTGTCATATTGTATTAAATTCTAGGTGTTTTACTGCTATAATAAAATTATAATGATAGTTTCTCATTTTTTGGAGGAAAGAAAAAACAATCAACTGAATTTTCTCAACATTATTTTTTTCTACCACAACTCTATGTAAGTTTTAATGTCTACAATGGCTTTTAATTGAGGAGAATTATCAGAAATTAAAACAATTCATAGATACTAATGGACAAGCTTGGAAGTGGCCAACTTGAAGAACACTGACCCTTCAAGTGACCATTTTATTTTGCCAATTATTTTTATTTCAGAGACAGACAGAGCTCTCATTTACTGATTTGCACCCCCAAAAGACCCCAGGGCCAGAGGTAGGAGCCAAGAATTCAGTCTAGGACTTCCAAGTAGGACCCAGTACCTGAGCCAACATCTTCTACCTTCCAGGGCCTGGATGGCAAGAAGCTGATAATCAAACTGAAAGTCTGAGAAACAGAAATAGACAGACGTAGGGTTCTTCATTCCTCTGATTCAGTCCTCAGATGTCTGTAGCAGTGGGGGCTGGGCCAAACTGAAGCCAGGAAACTGGAACTCAATCTGGGTCTCTCACACAGATCAAGAAGACTCAAGTACTTGAACCATCACCTACTGCTTCCCAGAGTTCATATGGCAGGAAACTGGAAACTGAAGCATAGCAGGGTCTCAAACAGGCACACCAGTATGGCATGTGGGTGTCCCAAGCAGTGTCTTAGCCACTGTGCCAAATGCCTGGCCTTGTTTTCCCTTTTAATCAAATCTACATTCCCTTTTCTGAAACTGTAGTAAATAATTGCACTGCCTCTTCAGACAATAAAATTTCATAAATTGACAGTCAATGAGCTTATCCCCCAGGTCTTTTTTCCAAGCTGAATGGATATCTCACCATTCCACTATCTAAAATTTAATTTGTTCTTCTCTTAAAAAGAAGGTTAAGTCGAATAAATAAGAATATTTAAATGAAAAGCTTAGTAACCACAATTAAGAAGAAAAGAACACAAAGCAATGCTACTTAGCTGCAGTGGAAATGCTTAGAATGGAGATCTATGGGGTGCTCCCATTTTAAGTGGGCTACTGCATGCCATTCTGATTTGGAACTTATTTTTCAAATCCTTGAGAATTTCTTGAACTATAAACAGAATATATGCATAAGCAGATCATTTTCCTCTGAGGTTTGTATCATTATCAACAGAGAAGGTATCTAATAATTCCTCCATTTAACTTACAAACTTCATTAGCACTCAGAAAAACAACCCTGTGTCTTTTTATCCCTAATTCCCTTGAGCCATAGATATTTTCATGCTAGTGGGTTATTAAAGGAAAAATTTATCTTTTTTAAGAAGCATAAGGATATTTAGGGGAAAATACTACCTAATGAAGAAATGCAATAATTTCATCTATTAACTTAGAATTTATAAGGGAATCAATATTCGAAGTGCATCTGCATGCCCAAACAGTGGCATATTCTTAGCTCTTCTGTCTCACTTCTGGAGCCATCTTCTTTATACTAATTCTGCGATCGATCAGTTGGGGAGTTCTTACTAGGCTTGTTTGTTTTATTTCTACAATCAGAGGCATATAGTTATATGTTAGAAGGTGATGGTGATTGATTTATATTTAGTGTAAGTTTTTGTGGATCCATGCTATCAATGGTTCAGTAAAGAGACCATTTCCATTCATTCTCCAAATGTAAGAACAAATGTGTTTTGGAATCCATGCATAGTTTTCTTCATAATAAGCGATGAATTTGAAGACTCATCATTTGCATGGATTTCAAAGATCTTTGTACCAAACCGGTGCCACGGCACACTAGGCTAATCCTCTGCCTGTGGTGCCGGCACTCTGGGTTCTAGACCCGGTTGGGGCGCCAGTTCTGTCCCAGTTGCTCCTCTTCCAGTCCAGCTGTCTGCTGTGGCCCAGGAAGGCAGTGGAGGATGGCCCAAGTGCTTGGGCCCTGTACCTGCATGGGACACCATGGCTCCTGGCTTCGGATGGGTGCAGTGCACCAGCTGTAGCAGCCATTTGTGGGGGGTGAACCAATGGAAGGAAGACCTTTCTCTCTCTCTCACTATCTAACTCTACCTGTCAAAAAAAAATCTTTGTACCAAAATAAACTTTTATTCCATATTTCCACAAATTCTGGAAATGCCATCCTATTTATTCCATTGCAATAGTGGTCAATATTCCACTTCAAGAATTCACTTGTAGAAATATGTTAGTCAATCTAAATGAAAGACCCTGGTGAACAAGACCCCAGCAGAAGGAACAGGCCATCAAGGAGAGAGGCGCCTTTCTCTGAAGGGAGGAAGGAACCTCCACTGTGACATGGCCTTGACTAAACAAGTTCAGAGTTGGTGAACTCAAGGGGCTTCCATATCCTAGACAGCTCATAGCAAGAGTCTCGGGTGATTGCTGACGTCATAAATAAGAGTGCCAATTGTTAAATGAACAACAGGAGTCACTGGGTACATGCTCCCCACGTAGGATCTCTGTCCTTAATGTGTTTTACTATGAAATGTAAAAACACTACTAGTCGAACAGTACCCTATATCTTGTGCGGTTGTGTGAGTGCAGCCTGTTGAAACCCTTGCTTAGTATATACTAAGTTGATCTTCAGTATATGAAGGTAATTGAAAACGAAACTCGATAAAAGGCGGGATGGGAGAAGGAGAGGGGAGGGCCACGGGAGGGAGGGAGGTTGGGAGGGGAAGCCATAATAATACAAAAGTTGCACTTTGTAAATTCACATTTATGAAATAAAAAATAAAAAATAAATAAAAAAATAAATATGTTAGTTTAACCAGAAATCATTGCTTTCGTTTAGACTCTTAATTGCTCTTTCTGCCTTCTTTGAATAGATGGAGAAACTGCTCCTAAACAAGATCAATCAATCAGTGGCAAAGAGGAAGAGAGAAAATTTTAAAAGATTTAGGTTGGCATATGAATTTGTTTCAAAATTTTTACTGGAAGAACGCTGAATGAATGTATAGACAGACTGGAAATATGTAACATAGGTGCCTAACAAGTCAATTGGTCTGAAGATCTCAACCTAAAATATTACACAATTACTTCAGCTATTGTGTTGGCTCTTTCTGCCTTGTGTCTGATACCCAAGACATTGTACTAGAAAGATGAGAGTGCACAGAAGACAAATCATTAGGGTTTCAAATCATTATCTATCTTATTTTAAATGAACACAACTGACTAGGGATCAAGAAAAATAATAAGTTATAGCTCTGTCTGTGCTGACAACTCTTTGTGAGCATAGAGCAAATCAGTGTCAGTAGTCTCTTCCTCCACAAAGCAAGAGTAGTATGCTAGATTAATGTTTCTTAGAATTCCCCTTCAGATAAGTACCTGTAATTCTGCAATACATTTGGATGTTCACAACATTTCCTTCTAGTTGATTCCCGTGCCTATGACTATAGTAAAAGCTCTGGGTTACACTAGGGTAAAGAAATACTTCCATTCAATTTAAGCCACAGCTTCCCAGATTAGGTAAAAAACATCTGTTAATATGCCCAAAGAAACAATAGTCACAGAATTCATGTGGGCAGCAAGATTTCTTCAAGTTCCAGCATCAATTGGGCTCTTAATATGTAGAAATAAATGAAAGTGTGTGTGTGTATGTTTAAACTATTTGCAGTGCTAAGAATGGATTGATTTTTCATGGCAAAGTCTAATTTTAGATGTCATCTTTCCTATATTGCTGCTACATTGAATAAAAAACTTAGTACCTTAGAGAAAGACTAACCTTGATAGGGAATATCTTTCTTTTTAAAATGGTTGCTGTTAGTCTTTGAACCTTGGGAAATACTGTGTATCATTCTTTATGAATTATAGGAAATTAAGTATTATATTGAAATAGTTGTTTTGTTTTGTTTTAAGCTAGAGAAATTATGATGGAAGAGTCAGCAAAGATGTGAAAAATGAAATGCCAAGTGGTACAATCTGGTGCATTATAGAGATAAATAGAGATGCTAAAGGATTTCTATTTCTCCCATATGTAAGCTCCTCAAACTCTAATTACAGCAATAAAATAAAATCATGTATTTAAAGAAAAGTGAGATTAACTAATGTTTAATATACTTTTTTCATTTGCTTTGGAGGATATTCTTGAAACTCCAGTCTGATTTTAGTTAATTGCACTTTGCCTTCCTTTTGCTCCATAAGACTGTTAATGAAAAACAAACTGAAATTTGGTAAAGTAAACCATTGTATAAGCTAAGGATGTTACTTTGTCTAAGAGTTATGTTGCTGACTTGGCTACTTTGGCTCATTTGGTACTACCAGAGTATCAGGGAAGCAAAGTGGTTACAACATACTGGTGACATCCATGTGTAATTATAGATTCTGTAGTGCTTCTGGGAACAGAAAACAGATTGGAAGGGGGAGCCTGGAAATGACAGAAGCAGGGACCCTAAGAGGTCAGAAATTTGGCAGGTTGGGAGGAGTCCATACCATGAACTCCTGTATTGGATTTATATAAACAGTGTACAGACCAAATAAAGAGTCATTATATCACAAAATCATTACTTTCAGAACCAAAACAAAGCAGAAGACTAATTTCATCTTACTACCTCATTTTCAGATGTGAAACAGGATGGTTAAGTGAATTAGCTAAGGATTACACTCTTGTGTAACTAGAATTTAAACTTGGCAAGACTTTACTCACTGGTCTGCCCCCAGTGCCTAGAACTGGGCCTCACATGCATTTGAGGTTCAATAAATATTTACTGTAGGGATGAGTGCATGCCTGTGGAATGGGAATGCTTTTCTGAGCATGGCCGACTCTGTTCTGGTATCTACACTCTTCCCCACTGGACATCCTCTGGCCGCCTCTGTGTATTTTCCATCCAGGCCTCCCAGAAAACTGGAGCTAAGCCCAATATTTTTGGTTATGCTACTTCATCAAACACAGCAGAATTTCAAATCGTGAGGCTTCAATCAATTGTCCAAACTTAAGGAATACATTTTATCTGGCCCAGAAAAGAGTAATACATGCATTCTGCAAAAATAAATACCTTCCTACCAAGCTACACATTATTTGATCAGTCCTCCCAAGAGTAGAAATTATGACTATTAATTCCTTTTTTCCTGGATGAACAGAAGTTTGTGAAAAAAAAAAAAAACACTTTAACTCTTCATTCACCCCTAAACGATATTTAGTAAAATCCCTACTATCACTATATGTCCCAAAGTTGACCTCAAATGATGTTTACCTCTTGGGCTCAGTAGCCCAGGAGTTTCTTTTTTTTTTTTAAAGATTTATTTATCTCACTTGAAAGTCAGAGTTACACAGAGAGAGAAGGAGAGGCAGAGAGAGAGAGAGGAGTCTTCTATCCGATGGTTCGCCCACCAATTGGCCACAATGGCTGGAGCTACACCGATCCGAAGCCAGGAGCCAGGAGCTTCTTCCAGGTCTCCCACTTGGGTGCAGGGGCCCAAGGGCTTGGGCCATGTTCAGGCCCAGGCCCAGGCCATAGCAGAGAGCTGGATAAAAAGTGGAGCAACCAGGACTTGAACCGGTGCCCATATGGGATGCTGGCACTGCAGGCA
Organism: Lepus europaeus; assembly: GCF_033115175.1. Classification (NCBI taxonomy): domain Eukaryota; kingdom Metazoa; phylum Chordata; class Mammalia; order Lagomorpha; family Leporidae; genus Lepus; species Lepus europaeus. Next base: position 101,306,265 of record NC_084831.1, read on the forward strand.
GCTGGCATTACCTGCTACGCCACAGCACCATCCCTAATAGTAGCCCAAGAGTTTTAAAATATCTTAATTTTTAAGTGAGGTATATAAATGTTGGTGGATTCAGAGATGGAACTGGAAAGAGTTTGAGGTAAGAAGACATGGAAACAGGCAGTGACCAAACCCAACTATACAGATTAAATAGCTCAGCCTCTTAGGAATATATAAATTAAATAATTAACATTCATTGTGCACTCTTATCTGGTAAAATAGAATTTTAAATCATTAATATATGATACTCAGTATGAGAAGGAGAGACAGAAACCATGTATGGTTATTTCATAATGGTAGAATTATAGATAACTTTTATTGGTTCTTTGTGATTTTCTATTTTATTCACATTTTGGTCATTGACTATATCTTTGGAAAAAGAAATAATTTAAATACTAAAGGTGAGATGCAACCAAGTTTCAGGATATAAAATCAATACATAAAAATCAGCTGTGGTTTTATATACTGACAATGAGCATTCCAAAAAGAAAATTAAGATAAAAATTCCATTTTAATAACATAAAAACAATAAGCCAGCGCCGCAGCTCAATAGGCTAATCCTCCACCTGCGGCGCCGGCACACTGGGTTCTAGTCCCGGTCTGGGTGCCAGATCCTGTCCCGGTTGCCCCTCTTCCAGGCCAGCTCTCTGCTTGGCCTGGGAGGGCAGTGGAGGATGGCCCAAGTGCTTGGGCCCTGCACCCACATGGGAGACCAGGAGAAGCACCTGGCTCCTGCCTTCGGATCAGCACGGTGCACGGGCCACAGCGACCATTTGGGGGTGAACCAACGGCAAAGAAAGACCTTTCTCTCTGTCTCTCTCACTTTCCACTCTGCCTGTCAAAAAATAAATAAATAATAATTAAAAAAAAAAAACAATAAAATAGGAGTAAGCTTAACTCCTGGCTTTTGCCTGGCCCAACCCTGATTATTGCAGCCATTTGAGGAGTGCAGAAGAAGATGGAAGATCTCTCTCTGTGTCTCCCTCTCTCTCGGTAGCTCTGACTTCCAAACAAACAAATAAATCTTAGAAAGAAAAGAAGAGAAAAAAAGAGAAGAGAGGAGAGGGGAAGGGAGGGGAGGGGAGGAGAAGAGGAAATTGGATATCCACATGCCAGAAAAAGAAACATGTTGGACCTTCACCTTACACCATATTCAAGAACTGACTTAAATGGATTAAAGACTTAAATGTAAGAGCTAAATCTTTGAAACATTTAGAATAAAACATAGGAAAAACTTCATGGCATTGATTTTGGCAATATTTTCCTGTATGTACACCAAACACACAGTTGAAAAAAAATATATGGATTGAATATTATCAAAATTAAAAAGTTTTATGCATCAAAGGACATTATAAACAAATTGAAAAGGCAATCCATGGTATAGCAGAAAATATTTATAAATCATATGTTTGAAAAGAAATTGTTACCCAGAATATACAAAGAAGTCTTACAGCTTGAAAACACCAATGGCAAAAGCCAAATTTAAAAATGATCAAAGGACTCTGATAGACATTTTTCCCTGCAAATAGCTAACAAGCACATGAAACAATCTCAACATCACTAGTCATTAGGGACATGAAGATCTAAACGACAATTTGATACCACTTCACAACAATTGCAGTGGTTGTTAATACGAGAGAGAGAGAGAGAGAAGGGAAAATAAGTTTGGGCAAGAGTGTGAAGAAACTGGAACCCTTGTGCTTTGTGCTCCTGAAAAGGCACAATTGCAATGGAAATTGGTGTGTTGATAATCCCAAAAATTAGAGAAATACTTACTATATAATCCACCGATTTCACTATGGAATTTCTTTTGGGTACACCCAAAAGAAACAAAAGCAGAGACTTGAACAGATACTCACACATCCTTTTTCACAGGAATATATTTCACAACTGTCATCTGTTATCTATTGATAGATGAATGAAAAAGGCTTGATAAATACACAATGGAATTTTACTCAGCCATAAAAAAAGACAAATTTTGACACGTGTCACAACATGGATGGAACTTGAAGGTGTTACATTAAGTGAAATAAGCCAGTAACAAAGGGTAAATACTGTCTGATTCCACTTGTATGAGATTCCTAACATGGTCAAATTCAATGAGACAGGAAATAGAATGGTAGTTGTCAGGAGGTGGGAGAGGGGTAAAAGGAGAGCAGTTGTGTATTGGTGCCAAGTTTTAGGTGGGGAAGATGAAGATTTTTGGAGGTGCATGTTGAAGATGGCCATTCAGCAGTGTGAATGTACTTAATGCCACAAAGCTGTATGCTTAACCATTGTTAAAATAGCAGATTCTCTACTTTATCAAAATTAAAAATAAGTTAACAGCACAGATGTAATACTCTTTTACCCAATGAGTAAAGCATAGAAATTCCAAGATGTATCCATGCATCTTTCCTCTGTATCCTTATTTAACATCACTCTAGGTCTTACTCTTAATATTTTCTTGCCTTTGTGATGGAGCATGGTGTTAAGGTTTTTGAGTTTACAACGGGCTCCTTGATGAGGGGACTGACTGGAGGAAAGAGGATTTTGAGAATCCATGAGGAATCAGACCATAAGTTGCATAGAAAGTATTTGAGAATCAGATCAACTTAGAAAGAGCTCGATTTTTAGAGGAGAGGAGAAACACAATCAGACAGGAGGGGAGCTTAAGAGACAGATCACATAATAAGAATGGGGGGTCTTTATTATCAGTCTGTATTTTGATTTCATACTATAAGTAGACAATGGGGAACCACTTTAGGTCCTTGTAAAGTGTTGGGTGTTAGGGAAGATGGCAATTTTTCAAAAACTCTTAGAAGATTGGGCTGCTACATGTGTATAAAGTGTCTTGGAATAGAGACCTTCCAGAGTTTTGAAAGATAATGGCCATGGATATAGAAAGGAAGAAGTACATCTGAAAAACAGGTCTTCAATAATGCAAGAAAACAGGTCTGCCCCTAATATTTGCAAGGTTGAGGAAGGAATATAAATAAAGGCATGCGTACAATATGCTAAACTTTTATAAATTATAAATTGAGCTGTATCACTGACTGGCTCATATTCCAAAGCCAACTCCCCAAAGTACAGCAAAAGGACCCATTATCTACTATAGCCAGTCCTGCTGTGTGTAAGCTAGAGGACAGCAGAAGCTGTTTCCTTGGCCCAGTCTCCTAAGTGGTGATTGGATCTGCCGGAACTTGAAAGGCCATGGCAGAAAAGTTCTCTAGCTCACTTCTCCATCAGGTATTTCTAGGCCCACCCCCCATGCCCCAAATCTACACCAAAAATTGTTCTTCTGATAGTGACCAAGTCAATTTCCTATTATACTGATCTTCATGCACATAACAGCTGTGAACCCTGAGCTAAATACAAAAACAATTACTTGAAGGTCCCCAAGAGTCATCAGAAGCAGGCAAATACTAGAGGGGAGTCAATCCTTGGAAGAAATTAAGGAAGAGTTCTACTTTTTTCTACTTTTCTCTAGGACAGACTGCAGTCTATTCCATGCATGATGGAGAAAGGGAGCTATATTAGAAAATGAAAATCTTCTTATCTTATTGCCTTAAACAACCAGAGGATAGAGTTGGGACAACCACAGCAACAAAATGTGAAGAAGGAAATACAGAAAGGAGAGAATCTGAGAGGGAGGAATCCCAATACTCTGTGTAATCCCTGCCTAACTCTTTGCTAACTCCTCAATCATCAATGTGTGGAAAAGTCTCCAGAACTGAGTTGAGACTTTAGCTGCAATTATGGAGGAGACAGAGTGTGCAACTTGAATTTAGCCATGTTCCCTGCCTACTAAAACAAAATCAAAACTCTTCAGAAGTACAGAATCCAGTCTCTAAAAAGTGCCATTCATAAGGTACAGATGCAATTCCAATTTACTCAATGTTTGAAGAAAATAGAAAGAGATGACCAGTACTCTAGAACAAAGAATTAAATCCAAGTTCAACATGACCTAGGTATTGGAATTAGCACACAAGAATTTTAAAAGTTATTATAACTATGCTGATAGATGCAAGAAAATGCGTTTTTAATAAATGGAAATATAAAATATCTCCAGAGAAGTAGAAACTATAAAAAGGAACTAAATGAAAATTCTAGTACTGAAAAAATATATCTGAGATCATTCATAAATTTCCACCAGATGTAATTAAGAGTAAATTGGATCTGACAGAAGAGTCAGTGAATTTGAAGATAGATATATAGAAAATATCCACTATGGAGAACAGTGAGAAAGAAGGCAGAAAAAATGAACTAAACTTCAAATATCTCCAGGATAATATCAGAAGGTCAAATAAATGTGTAACTGGAGTCCCTAAATAAGAAAATCGAGGGAATAGGACAACAAAAATATTTGAGGGCGTATTTTCTGAAATTTCTCCAAAAACATAAAGATACATGAACCTAAGTAAGAGGAATATAAAGCAACCCCTATGCATGTCATGTATCAGCTACTGAAATCCATGATGATGAGAAAATATTGAAAGAAGCAGGAGAAAAAAATATACTTTACATATATGTAAAAAAGAGTTCAAATGACCATTGAATTCTCATCAGAAACAATTGAGATCAGAAAGTAGAACAATACCTCTCAAACATGAAGCGAGAGAAAAAATAACTGTCAATACAGAATTCTATGTCCAGTGAAACTGTCTTTTACATATGAAGGATTATTATAAACATTTTAAGATAAAAAGAAATGTGAACTTATCACCAGCAACCTACACCAGAAGAAATATTAAAAGAAACATCAGGCTAAAATGAAATGTTATCAAATTAAAATTTTGAACTTCAATTGAAAACATATGGGTAAATCTAAAAGACTATTTTTCTTTCTTTTAAATAAATATCACTACTTAAGACAAAATTTATTTTACTGTATTGTGATGTTTATAATCGATGTAGCTTTAATACGTATGACAGCTATAACAAAAAGCACAAGAGGAGAGGATGCATTTGAACTGCAAATGGTCCCAAATTCTTATATTTACCCTGTAGTGGCACAAATAGATGGTGAAAGATTAGAAATATATATTACAATCCCTAGAAAAATATCTTTCCCCCACTCCATCCCTCCCTTTCTCTCTCTCTCTATCCCTCCCTCTCTGTTTTTCTCTCACTCCAATGAGGTATATGTTAAAAGACAATGTATAGGGGCGGGCACTGTGGCGCAGAGGGTTTAAGCCCCAGCCTGCAGCGCTGACATCCCATGTGTGCACTGGTTCCAGTCCTGGCTTACTCCTCTTCCGATCCAGGTCTCTGCTATGGCCTGGGAAAGCAGTAGAAGATTGCCCAACTCCTTGGACCCCTGCATCCACATAGGAGACCTGAAGGAACCTCCTGGTTCCTGGCTTCAGATCAGCTCAGCTCTGGCCATTGCAGTCATTTTGGGGGAGTGAACCATCGGAATGGAAGACCTCTCTCTCTGCCTCTCCTTCTCTCTCTGTGTAACTCTGACTTTCAAAATAAATAAAATAATTCTTTTTTTTTAAAAAAAATGCCAATTTTTAAATTAAAGTGAGAATCTTAAATACTATACCATCAAACCAAAGCTACACCACTCAAGCTCAGGGAAGGGAGAATGTACAGTTATCTGAGGAACCTGTCTTCTTAGTTATCTACTTTTGGTGATTTAGGATGCCAAACATTTTTTTTTTTTTAAGTACAAAACAAAAAGCAAGCACAGTCCTAATTTTTTCTTCCCATTTCCAATGCCTCCTGCCACACCCTTGAGCTCTCAGCTGTACACATTCTGATAGGATTTGGAGGAGTATGGAGATCCGGGGTGTTAGATTTAGCTTTTTTCTCAAGTTCCCTTTCCATAACTCATATCTGCTTAATCTGTTGCCAGACTTTCAAAAAATATTTTTTTAGAGAACAGAAAAAAAAGAACTGTTGCATATTTTTGATATATGGGACCCTCTATAGTGAGGGTGCAGAGCTGTCATACCTCTTGCAGAAACATGAGAACGGCAGTAGTGGAGGATAAAGGAGGCAGGTGTGGGTATCCATAAAGTTTAAACAAATTTTTCATCTTAGGGTATCAGAGGAGTGATGTACCATTACTAATGTTAGAAATCGAGAGTTATCTGTCTGAGAACACACTGAATTCATGTTTTTACCAAAGTGCTAAAGGAGATTTAGAGAAAGTATTTATTAGTGAATGTCTGAGTAAATCGGCCTATAGATGGTTTATAAATAAATCACTACTTTATGTGCTTAAATTGTCATCCAAGTACAAATATTTTTTTAGAAACAAGTAAATGGCAATAATTATTACCTGTACTGATTGTAGCCTGTTGTCTCTGAATCACACCAGAATATCTAGTAATTATTCTCACCTCATATCTGAACTTGAATGTATTCAGACCATTTATAAGTGGTATTATAGGATAATGGTTCAACTGTCTAATGAGTTTTCAAGCTCTCTGGGAAATATATAATATATATAATACATAATATATATTATATAATATATAATATAAGTGTAGACAATATGGGTGAAGTGTATATTACAAACATGCATTGAAGTTATTTTATTCCCTTTGTGAGTGTTTTAGAAAGGAAGAAGGAAGGGAGGAAGGGAGGAAGGTTGTAGTTGCAAGAGCGCTCCTTAACAGAATGCTGCATATGTTTACACTCCCTCCCAAGAAGAGAAGATCAGTTGATAAATCTCACCCACAATTATCTTACAAGCATGCGAATTGCCCAGTGCATGCCTGACTGTAGATGGGGAGTAGAGGATATAAGGGCAAAGTGCATGCCCTACTTGCTTCAAAGCATATACCCTCCAGCTCAACAAGGACCCTCTCGTGGCTTTCTGTTGTTCCAGTTCTGTCCACTTCTCCAGCCATTGTGAATTTGGGAAGTCAACAGGTCACAATTTGTGAGATGCAGTTTTTCTGTGTTCTACATGACTCATTTAGAAGAAGAGATGAGGTGTGCAACTAAGAACGTAGTGTTAATGTCAAAGGAGACAGTAGTAATAACTTTTTACATGATGTCAAATGTAAAATACTCAAGAACTCATAATGTGTAACAGATCTGAAAAACAGGCCAGGGAAAGTCAGGAATATGTTATAACCTAAAAAGGAAAGAGGTCCATTTTGTAAATAGCAATAATCATTTAATTAAAACTGTTAATAATATGCATGTTTTTCTATTTTGTGAATGAATTATTTTTGAGAATTAAGAAACAAAAGAATATCCAATTCTGTTTAGTTTACTTGAAATGATCTTATAAACTTTGCAAGAACGTGGCAACTTGCAAAAATTTAAAGAAATCATTTAACTAAGAGTCAAAATTACATGGATTCTAATCCCAAAACTGTTACATTGGAAATAATAGTATCTACCTACTTCCTTTTAAGAATTCTCAAAAATGCAAAATACAATACAAACAAATGCAAGCACTTAAATGTTTAGTGCTTACTAGTCCCTGGCAGTGTGCCAACGTCTGGAGATACAAAGATGAAAAACCACAGTTCCTGTCCTCAAGTTGCTACCATCTGGATGGACTGACAGGCATTTCAAGAAGAAATTGCAAAGCAACGTGGTCTGTGCAGTGATGAGGATGTGTGTAAGGTTGCTGTGGCAACAGCAGGGAGAAGGAAGAGCACCAGACCAGGCCTTCGGAATGTGAGAAGCTTTCTGGAGACAGACTGATTTTTCTCATCTTCATCAGGGTTATCTCTAGCCAGTTCCTACCATGTGGTTGGGCCATATGAAATTGTTGTTATTGGCCGGCGCCGTGGCTCAACAGGCTAATCCTCCGCCTTGCGGCGCCGGCACACCGGGTTCTAGTCCCGGTCGGGGCACCGATCCTGTCCCGGTTGCCCCTCTTCCAGGCCAGCTCTCTGCTGTGGCCAGGGAGTGCAGTGGAGGATGGCCCAAGTCCTTGGGCCCTGCACCCCATGGGAGACCAGGAGAAGCACCTGGCTCCTGCCATCGGAACAGCGCGGTGCGCTGGCCGTAGCGCGCTACCGCGGCGGCCATTGGAGGGTGAACCAACGGCAAAAGGAAGACCTTTCTCTCTGTCTCTCTCTCACTGTCCACTCTGCCTGTCAAAAAAAAAAAAAAAGAAATTGTTGTTATTAATCATTTGAAACAGTTGAATATTATCTAATGGTAGAAAGTAATGCTCTATTTTAGTACCAGATCTATACATGCACTTAGAAAGACACGTGTTCCTTGTCCTTCCCCTAATATTGGTATATCCAGAGAATTGATCCACAATTGAGTTGGTTTCAGACACATACAAATATTGAGTAAAATGTGGATTTGCCAGACTGCATGTTGTTTAATCAGGCTGAATGATGGGCTCAATTTTCAATACAAAGTTAATCCTTTTTTCATTAAATATAAATGTTATTTATAGAAAACAAGACTCCTGCAGAAGCAAAGAATATCTTTCAGGGTTATACATTTTATATTTGTTTAGCATTGATGAGTTTAAACCAGGAGGCTTCTTTGCAATTTGATTATTTTCTCTTTTCCTTGATATTGATTATCCTATTAGATTTTTGCTGCTAACAACAGCATATGTGGAGATCCCAATATTATTTTACTTTGAAAATAAGATGCCAGCGGAAATTACATACCACAGCTGAGCTTTTGATAGAAGCCAAATAAGTAAATAGCAATTTGTGGCATATATTTGTTAACCAACTGTAGTTCATACAGAGAATCAGCCTAGGGTATACCCGAGCCAATAGACCTGAGTTCAAATCCCAGCTCCCCGACTTGCTACTTGCATGACTTTAGAAAAATTACCAAATTTAAATGTCTTAGAGTTTCAGTTCTCTCATCTATAAGATGGAGCAAATGCTACTTACATTGATAAGTTACTTCTAAGATTATTAACATGTACAAAGTGTCAGTACATATTAAATAAATGGTAGTTGTTACAGTGGGGCCCATGAAGGGAAGCAATATGGCTTTGAAAGAAGCTTTGTTTTCTTTTTGATATTATTTTTTATTAGTCTCACCACATAATGGCCTCATCAACTTTCACTATAATATTTTTTCTTGCTCTACTAACTCCAGTTTCCCATATTGATGGACTGAATTTATATTTGTACTACTACATAATTCATACCCTGTTGCACCTTCTTTAAGGTGCACTTACCTGTCTTAATTGTTTCCTTCCCCCTTTAAAGACCTCAGCAGGCTAAATTTATCATTACTGTATTTCTAGAATTCTACATTGGTAGAGATTCTCATGAAAATTAAAATGGGAATTGCAGAGAGAGAGAAGCAAGCTCAGTGTGCTTAGGCTAGCTCCTCGAGTCCTGGGTAAATGCAGCTCTATTATAGCCCATCTCCTCTGGGTCGCCGATGTGCTTTTATTCTCACTGATGATGGATGGCCTACTTTGACATTTTGCATGGACAGCTCTTGAGAATGAAAATCAGACTTATAAAAGATTCATTGGTTCATCCTATAGTCCTAGCATTGTCACCTTGACACACAGTGACAGTATCGTAATGTCCATTGACCCTGTTGGTCTGTACAAAGGAGAAAATATCTCAGGATCATCTAAGAGAGAAAAAGAGTTGGGACTCCTTTTCCTAAGAATGCAATAACTAATGCAATTTTTAGTTCTGTATCTCCCTTGGCTTCAGAAAAGCTGCCTCTGAAAGGCAGTAAAACCCCAGTGCCCTAAGGGGGTTCAGAGGTCACCAGTTGAGGAGGCACGTCCAGTTTCAAGATGAATCTATGACTTAAGAGGGAATTACAACTGAGGTTTAAGCAGGTGAAGGGAAAAATTATGATCGCCTTAGAGTGGACAATTTACTGAGAGAGAGATGATAAAAAAGGAATTAGATATTAATAAATATGACATTAAAAACCCAATTAAATTAGCTATTCTTTGTAAATCACTATTTTATTAGTAGTCTTATTTCATATCCAATTTATATTGAATAGGTTTTACTTAAAAAGCAAAGTGAACTTCTTAAAATAAGCATTTAGGAATTTTTTGTTAGTGACTTACAGCACTCTATTTAAAAATAAAATGTGACTGACCTATCAGTGTCCAGGGAAATTCTTTTATACAAATGGTAACCTCTTAAATTAAATTTAAAAAAAAAAAACAGAATGACTGAGGCATTAATAGAACCATAATTATAAAGGCATTACCATAATCATAAGAGGAATGCCATAGTTCAGATTTAACTGCTTTGCACAAATAAAGCAGTAAACTATAAAAATGTAAAACACAGTTAGAGGAGGGCTCTGTACATTGAGATATGTGTCTTTACACTCAACTAATTAGTTGCTACTGAATGTTTTTGCTTTGCTCCATGGCATGTGGTACATAAATCATTGCAATATGTTAAATGCAAATGGTTGTTAATAGAGGAACCATCTGCTCCATGCTGGAGAGTTTGTTAAAAAGAATGTAGTGAACCTACTTTGGATAGTGTTGAAAAACTCAAATACCAAATTTCTAAAATGAGCTGCCTCTGTTAACCCCAACATTACTAATACTCCCCTGGCATCTTAAATTCTAGAAATTTATTGCTAAACCACTCGTAGCAGAGTCTGTGCTATTTTAAACAACCCCAATGGTCACTTCTAAAGGCAGACTAACCTACAGAAGTTTCACACTGCACAGAGACCTGTAATGGCTTAAATTTGCATTCAGGAATTTAGAACAACCAATAAATAATCAAATAGTTCTCTCTAAAACATCTTTGCTAACATGAAGAAGACAGACTCTTCATCCCTGTTTCTCGTGAAAGTTATTCCTTTGTAGCTATAGATCACTGGCAAGTTGCAGACTTATGATGAACTGCCAGAGATATCATCAGTTTTTGCACCCTCCACCTCCTGTAATCCACAATACTGTATTTCTCCAAAAGATCATCAGTGCAAAGGGGAGCCATGATTTCTCTCCCAAAATACTTTATTAGATGCTGTCACATAGCTTCCTAATAATGTCTGCTGGACTCACTGGTGCCAGTGTAAAACATGGGGAAATTAGTACTAGGACAGGAATCAGAGCCTTCAGGTTTCCAAGGTCATGCTCTAGTTTCCAGCAAAAAAAGGGAATGCTGCTTATTCCTGCTCTTCCTAATCAGTTTCTGGTCAAGGTTGCTATCAGTATACATAAGAGCAAGCTGCCATGATGATCTATTACATTAATATCCATTGGAGGTGTGCTCAAATGATGCAATACTCAAAACAGAATCTTGCTAAGAAAGAACAAGTTTAGAATCAACTGTGCAGATGAATATCTTCAAGCACACAACTTCACTGAAGTCAGATGCAAAGTATGATTATTGACCTACTGTTAACTCGGCATTCTTGACCTACCTTTTTCTTCCCCTTTCTTTTCCCTCCTCCAGACCCCTTTTTGACTTTTACAGTATCTGATTTAAGACTGTGCTTTTGGGGATTCGCCTGCAGGAGAAGAGACTGCAGGAGAGCTCATTAGCCCAGCAGACACTCTATCCCTGGATGAATTGCACAATGAGAAGCTGGCTTCTGAGGACCACCAAAAAGAGCCAGGGCTTTGTGGAGGTGTGCAGCCCTGCAGTGCAATACAAGCTTTTTATTTGTCAAAAAGGGATTTTGTACTAAAAACATTTCCCTTTGTTTGTTCTCATGAAAAGAGGAGCCTCCTGAAGGCGCATGCATTTGATGACTCCATTTCAAAATGAACACTTGTCAGTTTCCAAAACGGGGCTGCTGCACTTGAAAGTTACACAAAACCATTTGGAGATGGAGAGACTGGTGTGATAATCAGACAAGTGATACCTTAAAGGCAGAGTGCACTGGCTGTGAATTTGAGAAGCTGGAATATTGAATTGAGTTCTAACAATGATCCTGAGCCTTTACAAAGCTCATGTTTTAGACTTGGAGCCTAGGGAAAAAAAAAAAAAAAACTTACATTGCCTAATTATGTTACTCTATTGAACTGTAATTCCACTTTGGTTCCCATAGCTCCATTTTAATTTAATTTAGATTTTGTTAGTCCTTCCTCTCCAAAAGGAAAACTTCACCATAGAGGCATATTTATTGTTTTTAATGTTTATGTTTGGAAACATTTACTAATTCATTTTCCCATTTAATTACAGGAAAAAGGAGGACTGATTCTTTAAACTTATAGATGGTACTTACCAAAGTTTTAATGGAAACATAAATGAAAAGTTTCTTTTTATCTAAAATGATGATCTGATTTTTCTGGATTCTTTTTGGGGAGAGAGTGCAGGGGGGAAACAGGGCACCAGGGAGCTGTGAAGAGACAAGAAAAGCCAGCTGCACTCATCAACCTTGAGTTTTTTGTATAGGGAAGTGCATTTGGGTCATTGCTGCTGCCTTGGCAGGCTCCTGTGGGACCTCCCTGGTTCACACTGATGATATTTAGTGACATGTACACCACCAGGGAGGGGATCCAGACACATTCCATCTGTTGGTCTTCTAAGTTTTTTCAAATCTACTACATGAAGTGCTCTCCTACAAACTTACCCATCACTCTATTGTCTTTTTGAGGAGGTTGAGGTCATTTCCATGGACCCAACAATATCTAAGGGATGTGAAGCAGGGTTTCTTAACTGTCCTATAATGCTTTTATGCTCAGTTACACTCAATTCCAAAACACATATCTCACTTGTGTTCAAAAACTCATCTGGGTCGTAAGTTTCAAGCTGTTTAGTTGTGTGGAGGGAAGAATTTATTTCCAAAGACAAGAATGACGTTTTTAAACCTAGTCTTCCTTTCCTAGGCAATGTGAGACTCTAAAACAGCAGAAAAAAAGTTGATTTGTGAATAAAATGTCATTTACTTGAAAACAGATCAAAACAATGTACCTCCTTATATTGTCACAGAAAATTGTTCCACACCATTCAAACACTAATATTCCTGGAATAGATCCAAAATATCACTTACAATATTTTTGTGTTTCTAAGAGTAAGAATCAATAACTCCAAAGAGAAAAGGGATCATTTTCTGTTGTTGATCTGACTATGAAAATCTCTCCAAAAGTTTAAGTTATTGTAATTTATTTATCTGAGAATTGAAATCCAGTGTTCTTGAGTTATATGGAAAGTCTGAGTAGTAGCAGACAGCTTTACACTTCTTGATACTGGAATTAGTTATTAAAACAAAGGTGAAGGGTAGCCATTGTGACACAGCATATTAAACTGCTGCCTGTGGCACTGACAATTCCATATGAGTGCTGGTTCATGTCTCAGCTACTCCACTTCCAACCCATCTCCCTGCTAATGAACCTGAAAAAGCAGTGGAAGATGGCCTGTGTGCCTGGGACCCTGCCACCCCCATAGGAGACCCAGATGGAATCCTAGGCTCCTGGTTTGGCCAGGCCCAGCTCAGCCTATTGCAGCCATTTGGGGAGTAAACCAATGGATGGAAGACAGCCTCCCTCTCTCTCTCTCTCTCTCTCTCTCTCTCAACTCTGCCTTTTAAATAAATAAATAAATCTTTTAAAATAATACAAAGGAGCTAACCTGTTCAAACAGGTTATATGATACAACTATTTCTTTCTTAGCAAGTACTCAGAATAACCAACTTTTATTGTTGGTTATTAAAAACAACGTTTATTGTTTTTTATGTGACTCTGAAGAGCCCAGAGGATGATTCTCTAAGTTTTCTGAACTGCTGGAAGGCAGCATGCTCAGCAGGTCACTAGACAGGTGTGAGCCACGTTGGCACATAAGTTACAAACACAGCAGCAAAGAGAAACAGTCTCCTTTGGTTTTCTCCCTTGAAATGGTGTTATCCCTGGATGGAAATGTCAGATGGCATTTCATATTATTCAAGATAGTCACTCCTTGACCCACAAACTACTGCTGTAAAGAACTCACCTGCAGACTGATAACTGTCCTTATCCTAAGCGATCTGAGTATCACCCACTGTATCTTACATGAAGCTTTTGCAGTACCTTAGGGATTTCTTTTCCTCAAATAATCCCCAAATGAAAAGTGTACCCTGTCCTAGATTTTTGCTGCTTTTATTTTTTCTTTAAAAAGGATTTTGAATTGAAAGATTTTCATTCCTAGGTTATGTAACTGACACAGTGGGAAATACCCCTTCCTCATTTCAGAACTGAGAATGTTGATTAGTTCACTTGGCATCTGTTGCTAACCTTGGGAATCTGCTGTCTGAGATGGGGTTTCCTGAGGCTGCTGAGGCCCCAGTGTATCAGAGAAAGTCTGCTTTTACCAACCAACAACCAACAGTAAAGGTTCACCTGCAAAGCCTTTATTTGGACTGGGATGTGGTATCTCCAGCCCGTGTAGTGAAAACATCGCAGTCTGCCTTGCTCAGGCATTGCAATTTCCATAGGCTTCAAAAAAGGAAGAGTGCATGAGACTAAGAAAGAGTGAGCTACCACCAGCCAGAAATGACTCGAGGTTTTCTACGTCTGTAACACAGCTCTGGAAGGCGAATGCTCCCTGTACACTCTGCTCTATGAAGAAACTGTATGTCCTTTGCTCTGGGTTTTAATATTATAGTCAACTGGCCAGGGGAAAAAATGGTGCTTGGGTAAACCATTTTGGTATTCTCTAGGTTGCAGGCTGCAGAAAAAGATCACACATTTGAGAGAAACTCTTATTATCTGAGGGGGACTGTACCCAGGAAGCAGGTTCCAGGTAGCAGCACAGAATTGACCCGCAGTCCCCTTGCTAGGGCGATAGCTTGAATACATGAGCTCTGAAGGCTGTTCTGGATCTAGAATACATTTCTCTCAAGGTGCACTCACAACTCTGTTATATATTTAGATTTTTTTGGCAAGTTTTACAAAACTCTTCAGAGATGTCAAAACAAGTGAAAAATTTATATCCAAGATAAAATGTTCAGTAGCTAGTTTAAAAAGAAGCTTTGATCAGGCTTAGGGTACCAGAATAGCTTTTGGAGGTTTATTGCAAGGCACCCCTTATTTAACACACTCTTTCAAAATGGTTTAAAGGTGTCTTTAATCTTGCCCCCGTGACAGCTAGGACGTTCTTACTTTGCATCTACATGTATAAAGAATCTGCACATAGTAGGAACTTTAAAAAGCAATGATTCCATTTTAGTCCACCCACCTTTGCCATCATCTCTTTTCTAGCCTAGATTTTTTCAAAGTTTCTATTTTTCAAGAGTGCATTCACCCTGGAAAAAAATGGTAGCAGAAGCAGTGGGAGCACGTTTTAGAGACGGTGGAATGAGAAAGGTATATAAAGAACAAAGCAGAGCAAAAGCAGGAAGAGCAAACTTGTACAGGGAGAACATAATAAGAACAGCAGGGCTCCGCACTGCTTGGTAGGAATCTTTGTAGCCAGACAGGGGTTCAAATCCCTCTCTCCATCATCGTCATCTCAGTAAAGGGCAAATAATAGCTGGCCTCATGGGATTGTGGAGAGAATTGGTGCATAACATCATGTACTGCAATTGGTGACTGGTACATCCTTAACAAAGAATTGTTATTTGTTAGCACTCCATTATAATTCTGTCATCCTGTTCTCTGACTCCCAGTCATCTCTTCTGGTTCTGGTGCCCTTGTTAATGAGTATGTTAATCTATTTTCTCAGATTTCATGTGAGGTCATTTTTCTTATGGTCATTCCTGCACTTCGTTGTTTTCATTTTAATTATTAATTTTAAGAGAACATGTTTCATGTATTTCATAGATATAATCAATAAGATAACCATACTTCCCTCCCTCTCTCAATCCCCTCACCTTCCATCCTTTCATTTTTTTCTTTTAATTTTTGCAATAACATACTTTCAATTTACTTTATAATCACAGACTTGATGCACCAATAACCAGATTGTTCAACAAGTGAAAAGTAGAAAGACTGCTGTTCCATAGGGATATCGACAAGGGCTATAAGCAACATTGAAATCATAAGATGGCAGTTTCATTCTTATATGTTATTTGTATTCTAAACTGTAACATATCAGATAAATCGTATGATGTTTGTCTTTTGGGGACTGGCTTATTTCACTAAGCGTAGCGGTCTCCAGTTTCATCCATTTTGTTGTAAAGGCAGGGTTTCTTTGTTTTCATGGCTGAGCAGTATCCCACCAAACATATACCACATTTTCTTTATCCAGTCTTTAGCTGATGGACTCTGGGTTACATATTATAGCTACTATGAATTGAGGTGCTATAAACATGGGGGTACAGATAACTCTCTCATATGCCAATTTCATTCATTGCCTTTGGATAAAGTCCTAGTAGTGGGATGACTGAGTCATATTGTAGATATATTTTCAGATTTTTGAGGACTCTCCATACTGTTTTCTATAATGCTTGTACTAGTTTACACTCCCACAAACACTATATTATGATTCCTTTTTCTTCATGTCCTCCAGCATTTGTTAGTTTTTTATTTTACATGATAGCTATTCTAAATGGAGTGAAATGACCTCATTGTGGTTTTAATTTACATTTCCCTGATAGCTAGTGATCCTAAGCATATTTTCATGTGTCTATTGGCCATTTACATGTCATCCTTTGACATATCTTTTGCCTATTTCTTAACTGGATTGTTTGTTTTGATGTTGTTGAGTTTCTTGTGTTCCTTATTTATCATGGATATTAATCCTTTGTCAGATGCATAGTTTGCAAATATTTCTCCCATTCTGTCAACTGCCTCTTCACTTTGTTGAATGTTTCTTTGCTGTGCGAAGTTTCTTAGCTTGTTGTCCCCTGCCATGCTTAAACTGTCAGAGGAACCACCCCAGGCTGAAACCTCCCTCCTACCTCTGAATATAGTCTTGTTCTGAATTACATTGCCCCTACTTATGACAATGAATTGTGATCATTTTATCAAATTAATTCAAATTTGGTGTCTAGGATATTAACTTTCATAACCCAACTAGAACTCTGCCCTTCTTTAAGAGATTTAAGATAATGTTTACAATGCTATATGCCAAATACATAGTATGTGCACTTTGGTTGCTATTATCATTATTTTGATAGAAAAATTAGTATATTGGTCTCTGTGCTTTTGCTTAGGATGCTCTAAAATCTATTTTCCAATCTACAGCCAAAGTTACCTTTGGAAACTTTAACAATATTACTTTATTTATTTATATAAAAGCAACAAATTTCATGTACTTCATATATACAGTTTTAACAATGGTACTTCCTAACCTCCTCTCCCTCTCTCACTCACTTCCACCCTTTCCCTTCTTCCTTTCTTATTTTCTTTCAATTTTTACAATGACATAATTTCAATTTACTTTATAATCACAAGTTTAACCTTCCACTAAATAAATAATTCAACAAATAGTAAACAGAACACTGTTCTTTTCACACTTAATATTCACCAGGGGCTTCCCATTGCATCTGAGAAAATGTCCAAACTCTACTTCTTTTTTTTATTTTTATTTTTTATTATTTGACAGAGTTATAGACAGTGAGAGAGAGAGAGACAGAGAGGAACCTTCCATTGGTTCACTCCCCTAATAGCAGCTATGGCCGGCACTGTGCGCCGATCCGAAGCAGGAGCCGGCTGCTTCCTTCTGGTCTCCCGTGCAGGTGCAAGAACCCAAACACTTGGGCCATCCTCCACTGCCCTCCCAGGCCACAGCAGAGAGCTGGACTGGAAGAGGAGCAACCGGGATGAGTATCCAGCACCCCAACTGGGACTAGAACCCGGGGTGCTGGTGCTGCAGGCGGAGGATTAGCCAAGTGAGCCACGGAGCTGGCCCAAAGTCTACTTCTGTGGCAGCCTCCATGGCTGGTCTCCTACCTGCTGTGTCTGTCTGTCTGTCTGTCTGTCTCTCTCTCTCTCACTCTGGCTTCCTCCAGGATCGTTCCCTTCCTGATTACACAGCTGTAGCCACAGAGCCTTCCTTCCAGTCCTCAAATACCAAGCTTGTTCCTCTTCACAACCTCATCATGAGCTTCTGATTCCCCTGCCTGGAATGCATTTTGCCCACCATTTCATGGACTCTCTCACATCACTAAGATCCCTTTTCAAATGTCATCTTCACAGAGACAGCTTTCCTACTGGAATTATACTATCCCAGTTCTTTTTATAGTACTTATCTCCATATAAAATGATCCTAATTATGTATTTATGTCATTATATTTAAAATTTATATTTACATGTGTAATTCAACTTACAAGTATAAAATAATTTTTATTTGACATGAAAACAGTTTTTATTAGAATCATTATAATTCAGATTTTAGCAACCATTGACCACCAATATATTCATATAATCTCTTGGCCAGAAGTATTGAATCACATATAATATGATATAAGTATTTTCCCAGGTAATAAAGAATTATGCAAAGTAGCTCTGATGGAATTTTTCTATAAAACATGAATTTCTTATTTCCTATGTCAAATGTGTCTTTAAACCATTATAGTAACACATACATATTCTACTTAGAGAAAGTAGATATCTCAAATTATACAGTACCAAATGTGAAGTAAAATTTTAATCTCTATCTGCTGTGCTTTAAGAAGCTATCCATTCAAGGAGTCACAATTAAGTCAATGCAGGACTACATATGCATACATAATCCCTATGATCTATACATTTTACATTTTTGCTAACTGGAAATATATGCAAAAATGATACCACAACAAATAATTAGGTACAGCAATGTATGTAAAATGTGAGTAGCTAAAGAACTGAAAAACAAAATTAGTCACCTATGAACCCTTCACATAATTTGAGAAACAGAACACTGGCAATATTGCCAAATTCCTTGATGATGCATGTCCATGACTTTGTAATCTCCTACATTAAGATCTGAAGTAACCAATGTCTTAAATTATGTTTCCCTCATTCTCTTGCTTTTCTCTGTGGTTTCAGCTTGTAGACACGTACCCAAAACAATACACTGTTTAGTCAGTTTTCAAGCATCATGTTTTTTTCTGAGATTTGCTTTTCTCCACTCAATATTATTATCTGGAGATTCTTAACTATTAATAATATTTCCATAACTGTCCCACAGTTTATCCATATTCTAGTCAGTGGACATTTGGTTTGTTTTCAAGTACTGCTTTTACAGATATCCCTGTTAAGAATATTCTGGTATATTTATGCAAAAAGGTCTACAGGAAGACATTTTTTTTTAACTTTTATTTAATGAATACAAATTTCCAAAGTACAGCTTATGGATTACAATGGCTTCCACCCCCCCATAACTTCCCTCCCACCCACAACTCTCCCCTTTCCCGCTCCCTCTCTCCTTCCATTCACATCAAGATTCATTTTCAATTATCTTTATATACAGAAGATCAGTTTAGTAAATATTAAGTAAAGATTTCAACAGTTTGCCCTCACATAGCAACACCAAGTGAAAAATACTGTTGGAGTACTAGTTATAGCATTAAATCACAATGCACAGCACATTAAGGACAGAGATCCTACATGATATTTTTTTAAGAATTGATTAATTTTCTATGCAATTTCCAATTTAACACCAAGATTTTTTTTCATTTTCAATTATCTTGATATACAGAAGATTGATTCAGTATATACTAAGTAAAGATTTCATCAGTTTGCACCCACACATAACCACAAGGTGTAAAAATACTGTTTCAGTACTAGTTATAGCATTACTTCACATTGGACAACACATTAAGGACAGATCCCACATGAGACGTAAGTACACAGTGACTCCTGTTGTTGATTTAACAATTTGACACTCTTGTTTATGGCGTCAGTAATCTCCCTTGGCTCTAGTCATGAGTTGCCAAAGCTATGGAAGCCTTTAGGGTTCGCCGACTTCGATCTTATTCCAACAGGGTCATAGTCAAAGTGGAAGTTCTCTCCTCCCTTCAGAGAAAGGTACCTCCTCCTTTGATGGCCCTGTTTTTTCCACTGGGATCTCACTCACAGAGATCTTTCATTTAGGTCTCCTTTTTTTCCAGAGTGTCTTGGCTTTCCATGCCTAAAATACTCTCATGGGCTCTTCAGCCAGATCCAAATGCCTTAAGGGCTGATTCTGAGGCCAGAGTGTTGTTTAGGACATCTACCATTCTATGAGTCTGCTGTGTCTCCCACCTCCCATGTTGGATCGTTCTCTCCCTTTTTGGTTCTATCAGTTAGTATTCACAGACACTAGTCTTGTTTGTGTGATCCCTTTGACCCTTAGACCTATCAGTGTGATCAATTGTGAACTGAAATTGATCATTTGGACTAGTGAGATGGCATTGGTACATGCCACCTTGATGGGATTGTATTGGAATCCCCTGGCACGTTTCTAACTCCACCATTTGGGGCAAGTCCGATTGAGCATGCCCCAAATTGTACATCTCCTCCCTCTCTTTTTCCCACTCCTATATTTAACAGGGATCACTTTTCAATTAAAATTTAAACACCCAAGAATAATTGTGTGTTAATTACAGAGTTCAACCACTAGTACTGAAACAAAAAAAAATACTAAAATGGATAAAGATTTACATTGTACATCAACAGTCAGGACAAGAGCTGACATACTACAGGGCAGTAGTTATCAAAACAGCATGGTACTGGTACAGAAACAGACGGATAGAGCAATGGATCAGAATAGAAACACCAGAAATCAATCCAAACATCTATAGCCAGCTTCTATTTGATCAAGGATCCAAAACCAATCCCTGGAGTAAGGACAGTCTATTTAATAAATGGTGCTGGGAAAACTGGATTTCCACATGCAGAATCATGAAGCAAGATCCCTACCTTTCACCTTACACAAAAATTCACTCAACGTGGATTAAAGACCTAAATCTACAACCCGACACCATCAAATTATTAGAGAGCATTGGAGAAACCCTGCAAGATATAGGTATAGACAAAGACTTCTTGGAAAATACCCCAGAAGCACAGGCAGTCAAAGCCAAAATTAACTATTGGGATTGCATCAAATTGAGAAGTTTCTGTACTTCAAAAGAAACAGTCAGGAAAGTGAATAGGAAATTGACAGAATGGGAAAAAATATTTGCAAACTATACTACAGATAAAGGGTTGATAACCAGAATCTACAAAGAGATCAAGAAACTCCACAACATCAAAACAAACAACCCACTTAAGAGATGGGCCAAGGACATCAATAGATATTTTTCGAAAGAGGAAATCCAAATGGCCAACAGACACATGAAAAAGTGTTCAAGATCACTAGCAATCAGGGAAATGCAAATCAAAACCACAATGAGGTTTCACCTCACCCCAGTTAGAATGGCTCACATTCAGAAATCTACCAACAATAGATGCTGGAGAGGATGTGGGGAAAAAGGGACACTAACCCACTCTTGGTTGGGAATGCAAACTGGTTAAGCCACTATGGAAGTCAGTCTGGAGATTCCTCAGAAACCTGAATATAACCCTACCATACGACCCAGCCATCCCACTCCTTGGAATTTACCCAAAGGAAATTAAATTGGCAAACAAAAAAGCCATCTGCACATTAATGTTTATTGCAGCTCAGTTTACAATAGCTAAGACCTGGAACCAACCCAAATGCTCATCAACAGTAGACTGGATAAAGAAATTATGGGACATGTACTCTATAGAATACTATACAGCAGTCAAAAACAATGAAACCCGGTCATTTGCAACAAGATGGAGGAATCTGGAAAACATCATGCTGAGTGAATTAAGCCAGTCCCAAAGAGACAGATATCATTTGTTTTCCCTGATCGGCAACAACTAACTGAGCACCAAAGGGGAAACCTGTTGAAGTGAAATGGGCACTATGAGAAACAGTGACTTGATCAGGAAGACACTTTAGAAAGCAAGGATGGGGCCAGTGCTGTGGCGTGTCAGGTAAGGCTGCCACCTGTGGTGCTGGCATCCCTTGTGGGTGCCAGTTTGAGTCCCAGCTGCTCCACTTATGACGCAGCTCTCTGCTATGGCCTGGGAGGGCAGTGGAGGAAGTCCCAAGTCTTTGGGACCCTGAACCCATGTGGAAGACCCTGAGGAAGCTCCTGGCTCCTGGCTTCATATTGGCACAGGTCCTACTGTTGCAGCCAACTGGGGAGTGAGCCAGCAGATGGAGGACCTCTCTCTCTCTCTCTCTCTCTCTCTGTGCGTGTGTGTGTGTGTGTGTAACTCTGACTTCCAGATAAATAAATAAATCTTAAAAAAAAGAATGAAAGGATTTTGCATTTGGCATATAACACATAGTCAACATTTTAACAATTCCAACTTTTCCCCAAAGCACTTGTGCTAATTTGTATTCTTATGAACAGTTCTAAAAGTTTTTGCGTCTCACTTACCCTCACTATTTTGAAACTCAACAAATTTTTTCCAGTCTTATGAATATAAAATTAGTTGTGGTTTTAAATAACAGTCTCATTACTAAAGTATCATATCAAATGTTTATCATCTAAGTTTTTTAAAAAATTAATTTATTAACTTATTTAAAAGGCAGGATGACAGAAGGAGAGAGGAGAAAGGGAGAGACAGAGAGTTTGTCCATCTATTGGTTCACTTCCCATGTGGCTCACAGAGACCAGGACTGAGCCAGGCAGAAGACAGGAACCCAGAACTCCATCCAGGTCTCCCATATGTCTGGGTGGGAGATGCTATCTGCTGCTTCTCAGGGTACACAGCAGGAACCAAGATGGGAGGCAGAAGCAGGACTCAATCCTAAGCCTTCTAGAATGGGGTGAGGCAATCCCAAGCAGAGGCTTACCCCACTGTGCCACAATACCTCCCCTTTGTTCTTATTTCTTATTGATGAAATGTCTTTTCCTGTGTTTTGTCCATTTTTCTATGAAATGGTTTATCTTTTATTTTTAATTGACTCATAGGAATATCCTCATAGAATAAGGATTCTAATACTTCAACAGTTTTATCTTGCTTTCTACAATTTATAGTTTACATTTTCATTCTCTTTATGGGAGCTTTTGATGGACAAGTGCTCATAATTTTAATTGATACAACTTCATCATAATTTCCTTTATGAATAGTATGTTTATGTTCTTCACTTAAGAAGCCAATCTTTGATGAACTATCATATGATGGAGCATTCCTATTTCCAGGTATATATCTAATGAAATGAGATTCTCAAAGAGATAGCTACGTTCCCATGTTCATGGAAGCATTATTCACAATAGTCAAGAAAGGGAATTAACCCAAGTGTCCATTAACACATGAAGGAATAAAGAAAGCATTGTGTGTACATATATAATGAAATATCATTGATCTTTTAAGAAAATGAAATCTTGTCATTTGTGACGACACAGAGGAATGTAGAGAACATTGTACTAAGAGAAATAAGCCAGGAACAGAAAAATAAATACTTCATGATCTCTCTTATTAATGGAATCTAAAAAAGTTGAGCTAATATGCCAGAGAGCAGTATTGTGGTTCCACTAGGACCTGGGGAGTGGGGGTAAATGGGGAGATGTTGGTCAAACAGGATAAGGTTTCAGTTACTCAGGAAGAATAAATTTTGAAGATAAATTACAGCATTTGTATTATACAGAGTTATATTGTATACCTGAGATTTCTTAAGAGCATGGATATTAAATGTCCTCAACATACATACACACACACACACACACACCTATGTGAAGTGATGACTATGCTGAATATCTTGATGGCAGTAAGCATGTCACTATATAATCATTTTGTACCTCTTATAATATATTGAATTTTTATGTCAATTACTCCTCAGTAAATTCAGAAAAAATTTAATCTTCATTTCTCCCCCAAGCCATAAGGACATTCTGCCATCTTCTTCTAAATGTTCTAGAATATTGTCACTCAAGTGGAAATCCAAAATTTAAGTGGGGTTGAATTTTGCATATGATCTGAGATTATGACCTACTTAACTTTTTGAGTTTAATAACTGATTAGGCCGGTGCTTCGTCTCAATAGGCTAATCCTCCACCTGTGGCGCCTGCACACCGGGTTCTAGTCCCAGTTGGGGCGCTGGTTCTGTCCCGGTTGCTCCTCTTCCAGGCCAGCTCTCTGCTGTGGCCCGGGAGTGCAGTGGAGGATGGCCCAAGTGCTTGGGCCCTGCACCCCATGGGAGACCAGGAGAAGCACTTGGCTCCTGGCTTCGGTTTGGCGCGGTGTGCCGGCTGCAGCACGCTGGCCTCAGTGGCCATTGGGAGGTGAACCAACGGAAAAAGGAAGACCTTTCTCTCTGTCTCTCTCTCTCACTGTCCACTCTGCCTGTCAAAAAAAATTTTTTTAAATTAAAAATTACTGATTAGTCCAATACCACTTATTGAATAGTTGTGGAATATGGAATTAAAGCACCCCAAGTGTAATGACACTAACTAAACCATTAAACACCTGCCAGAATGAATGGAGCTCCCCAACCCTGCTCTACTATATCTATCAGTGAAACCCTATAATTCAAAGCTGTATAGGGATTATCAAACGCCAAGTTCACTTGTCTCTACTGCAGTTACCTGCTCTGGGGACTTCCTCCCAACTGCTGTTGGCCCTTGCCAAGGTGGTCCACCAGAAAGAACCTGGTCTACTCCCAACATCACTGCAATACCCTCCTGTGGCCTGCCCACCTTCCCATTCCCTTCCACTGGACATTCCTAAAGCACCCTTTTGTGAGTGGGTTCCACCCACCACCCAGGGAATATCTCTTGCCTGAGTGAGTAATAAACATTCCATTATTTATGATGCCATACTTTGGTGTGGTGTGTTTTAACACTGTGTACTTTAAAAAGAAAAGAAGCAGTGTGCCCAGCAGTTGGCATCCTAAAAATAAGCCATTCCTTCCTGTTGATAAGCCACGCTACTTCTGTCTTACACTGGGTTTCTCTTCACATAAAGATCTTACATTGAATTTTTTAATTTAGTAAGTGAATGTTTTATTTCTAGAATGTGTTTAGTTTTTTTTTTCCTTTTCAACCTGCCTGATTATTTTTGATAGTCATGTTTCCAATTTCCTCTTTATTTCTTAAGGCTATCAAACATATTTATTTTATATTTGACTTGATTATTCCTGTTTTTAACATCTGTTCAGGTTTAGTTCTTTTTACTTTTTCATTTTTATTTTTAATGGTTTGGGTTTTTTAATTGACATGACTCTTTGTACTTATCCCATGGGTTCGCAAAGTTTCCAGATAGCATGTATGCTTTTAAAAATATTATTAGCTTATAACTGATGGCCCTATATCTGTACAGATTCTTTAATGAGGTCAACTGATGTTTGCTGCTTCTGGACTCTAACAACAACATGGCCTACCTCTTTTTAAAGTTATAATTCACATATTCTAGTTTTAAGAAGCTCTGATAGGGTAGGGTATATTCAAACTTTAGGCCCATAAGAGCTGGGAAGCAGCCACAATCTGAGATATTTGTTGGTTTTTAACCATTACTTAGAATAAGCCAAGGAAAATAACTTTCCTTACTGTCTCAAGATTTATTGGAAGTGTGGATGTCAGTATGAATGTGTCTATATGTACACATGTTAATTTGCCAGTTCTTATAAGACCTTAACCCTTCCTGGGTTCCTCTTTATTTAGGATGCTCTCTGATCCATTGGACTCAAGGTTTGTTCTGGTACCAGTCCATTCAACACTACCCTCAAACTCAGGGCCACAGAAATCCAGCAATATGATGGCTTCAATGTTTGCTTACTTCTCTGGTTTTGTTTTTTTCCTTACTTCAGTGGATTGTTTGCACTGTATTACAGCTCAAAATTGTTTTTCAAGAATTGTATTGCAAGCATAACTGTTAAGATGCCATTTGGGACACCTGCATCCCTTATCTAAGTGCATGGCTTCAAGTTCCCAGCTCTGTTATCAATTCAAGATTCCTGAAATTGAATACCCTAGAAGGAATCAGGTGATGGCTCAAGCAGTTGTGTTCCTGTGTCCCTGACACCCATGTGAGAGATCTGGATTGAGTTCTTGGCTCCTGGCTTTGGCCTGGCCCAGGCTCAAGCATTGCAGACATTATTGGAGTGAACCAGCAAATGGGAATTCATTCTCTCTCTCTCTCTCTCTCTCTCCCTTTCTCTCTCTATCCCATGATTCCCACCCCCTTTCAAATAAATAAATACGTTGTGAGAAATTTCTAATATGTTCTAGGTTGACATACTGGCAGAAACAAAACTCTTTACAAGTGTTTGAGTCCTTTCTTCACTAAAATATAAGTACTCAGAGTAGGGGTTTAGTCTTTTCTGTTCACTTTTATAGCCTCAGTGCATGAAATATGTTTTTCAATTCTGTAACACTTAAGATCATGCTCAATGACTGTGCACCTGGCATGGGTCCTGGCAAGCATATTTTAAAACTTTTTAAGAAATTTTAATGATCTGGGATTGAAGAACATGCATCTAGAAAATACTGGGTAGAGAGCATATTCTCAAAAATATTTATTGTATTTATTAACGAATTCTTAAGAAAGCTGGTTTTTAAGGTAGAATTAGGCTATTTGCTGAAAGGAGTTGGGTCATTGTTAGAGATATATTGACCTCGTGGGTACAGATAGAAAAGGCCAATCTGGTGACAGGAAGGACTTTACCAATACTCTCTCCATTAGGGCCTAATCAGCAGTTCCCAGCCAGAAAACATGTTCACCAAGAATAATTTGTAGATGTGTTCTCTAGCATGCCCCACCATGGTCAGAATTGGACCATATAATTGCATGCCTGGATTCCTTCCCCGAGTTGCAGGGCAATGGCAAGCCTGTAGTGGATTAGCATTATTTGAAAGGCATTCTTCTTTTTTCCTGGCCAGATCCATTGTAATAGTTGACCTCACTGAACCATGATCTCATTTTAAAAATGTCTAAATTTATACTTAAATAGGCCAGAGAAAATGAGCAGGCATGCAGTGAACATGAGCCAGGAAGGGGATGCTAAAAGTGCTTCATTCAGGGATATAACATCATTTCTGGATGCCTTGCTTCTAACATCTCTTTGTCAAAACCTTGGGCTCCAGAAGTTCCATAGAGGTAAAATGTTCAGACACATTCTAACAGTCCATTTGTTCCAAAAACACTTCATAGGCCCTTAAAACTTGAAGTAATTTCATGAAATAGTTGAGAAGTGACTAGAAATTCTGAATTCCAAAGTTAACACTGAAAGAAAGAGGATGGGCTAATTTTAAAAGCTAAAAGATAGGGAGAATAACAGAAAAACCTATTTTAACAAGAAATGTGAATGTTAGTATTTTATTCAACTGTATTTAACAATTTGTTTTCCACAATAGCAACTATAAATTACATACTCATACCACACTCTCTGGTCCTTTCAATATTTGGTTCTAATGGTGAGTTGATACAAAAATGAAGGACATTATTGGTTGGAAATGTTTGAAATACAGATGAAGTTGTTTGGTTATGTAGAATGTTGAAGGTGCACTTTGTTTCCTATATCTAAGGAACATTTAAAAATTCTAACAGAATCTTTAGCATTATATCCCACTTTCTAAGTCAGATTACTTTTACATTTATGATTGGTCTTAAGTAAAGGATCATTCTATGCAAATGTATGAGTAAGTTTTCAAAATATATTCATTTTAAAAATATTTATTTATTATTTTATTTTTAAAAGCAGAGAGACAGCCTTTACATCCACTGGTTCACTCCACAAATGGGGAAACCAATTCAGATCTCACACATAGATGGCAAGGACACAGCCATTGAAGCCATCATCTGCTGCCTCCCAAGGTACACATTAGCAGGAAGCTGGAATCAGGGGTGGGCCCAGGACTTGAACACTGGTACCTAAACCTGGAAAGTGGGCATCCTAACTGGTATTTAGCCAAATGCCAATCTTGAAATATATTAAATTTAAAACAAACTTTTACTATGACTACATTTTACATACTATGAGAAAATGTTTACATGTCCTAAGACTGCAAAACAAAGAGATTTTTATAAACAACAATATGCAAAATCTGAAAGTAAATACTATAGGTTTTTTTTATCTTTATGGGGAAAATGTAACTAGGAGAAAGTATTTCCCTCTTTACCAAGATAATAGGTGTCATGTCTGAATTATTTTAAAGTTTAGTTCATCAAACATTGTTAATAAAGAAGATCCTATGATTAAGCACTAGAAAATAGTTGAGTCTGAGGGGGATACAAAGTATTCTTGACATCTGTGATTCATCTAGTTTCAAGAAACCAGAATCATTCAATTACAGTTGGCCACTTGCACTTAGGTTTGGCCACCAGTGGGAGTTTTCTGTTCCATTTTTCTGGATGAATACATTTTCCTTTGCTACTCATTCATTTGCTGCATTCTATCATTGATCTAGCCCACTGAAAACTTGATCATCTTTTCCCAAACTAATATCTTATGAACAAAAGTTTACATTAGAATATCTACTTTGAAAGTAATGAATTCTAAAGAGCACCTTAAGATGATAATCAAATCATTCCAGGAAAAAGAAGCAGAGAGTTTAACAACTTCTACAAGCTGTTGTTGCTTAAAACCACACTGTTTGAACTGCAATTTGAGCATATTTCTACCCTTTAGACATTGCAAACATGCCATAACACCCTGCTGTGAGGACAGCTTTGGTGCCCCAGAAATAAAGAGTTTAGCTGTGATTAAAGGATTGAAGTCTGTGCCTTGAATTGACAGATTAGTTTCTCTAGGTTTTTGCTGTTAATTCTAGGCTTCACAGCTTCATTGCGAATTAATCTGAATCATGGCAGACTCCATAATTTGCAAGACCAAGATCAACAAGGCTGATGATGGTATTGCAAAAAGTCACAAAATTTTGCTAAAAATGTTGACATCTCTATCATAAAATATTATTGTAATCTGATAGAAATCTGAAAAGGCAACAAAAAAAATAAATAAATTGTGATTCCTTAGATGTTGGTGGAACTATAGAGATTCAGACGCACAAATTCATCTGTGGGGAGAATGCACCTGACTTCCACAGGCAATGATGCATGTGCCTCCTCATTCACTGTCTGTAGTAGCTCATGACAATGTAGTTACATCCTGTCTGTCCAATTTTTCTCATAACTGAAGTTGATAAACATATACTGCAGTTAATGATTATGAATCACAACCTGAAGCAACGGGCCATAGACGTTGGTTGTAGAGAAGCATAGATAACAAAGAGGAACAAATTGGCTGAATCTGAACCCTATCACAGACCAGTTAAGACATCAGAGTATCAGAGAATTGCCAAAGATCTGCCTTCATTCCCAAGAAAAGCCCATGAATACAGAGTAGTCAGCGTAGTGGACAGATAAAGGCTTTATAGTCTCTTTAGCCTTATTATTCCTTACAGGATGACCATCCCTCTGAAATTACCCCTCTCTACAAACCTGAAAATAAGCTTCAGAGGTGAGGGGTGACAATTTCCATTTCTGTCAGCCCTTGGCACACCCCTCCCCGCAACTTGTTCCACCAATTTTCGTCAAGGAGTCTATGTTGTTAAAGTTAGAGCTTCCTGTTTCTGTGGTTAGAAAGCTAGTGGTGGGTTTTCATTTGCATCCCCCTTTCATATCATTAGGGAACTGAGCAGTCAGAATTAGACACATAAACCATGCTAATTCAGATCTTCAGGGGAAATGCTAAGGGTGATAAGACAAAAGAAAGTGAAGGAGAGAAGAGGAAATAAATATTTATTTTATATTTCCTCCAAAACTATCATTAGGTGATCATTGCTGGCTGTAAGTGTATTATCTATGTAACCCCAAGGCAGCTGAGCCCAGTCTGGTCCTCATATGGTGTGTTATTTGGTCAACACAACATTTTTTTATTTGAATATATTTCTAGGGGACCTAAACTGTCCCTGTAGTCGCAGCTCCTACTACACTTTGCTTTAGACAGGGTTCACTTACCTGCCTTACAACTGACAGTGTTTGAGTTGCAACCTCTTGGTCTACACCGCCTGACAAATTGATTAGGAAACTGATTCTTTGAGGAAAAGGTTTACTAGGCAACAGTTTTGTGACACATACTGAACTTAGCACAAACCAAACAATGAATATGACAATCACAAGCAGTACTATATACCATGAAGAAAAACAAACCAGATTGAGAGGAAGAGAATAAGAAGTCAGCCACTTTAGAAGGATTGGTCTAAGAAGGCTTCTCAGGACAGGATATCAGAGCGAAGGAGTAAGCCATATCAATATCTGCAGAACATTCAAACAGAGGAACAGCAAGTGTAAGGATGCTGAAGAGAAAAGCAAGTACAGTGTGGAGAAGAACACTGAAGGTGGAAAGGCATAGTGTCATATTGTTTAAGTCTTAGAGGCGCACTGTATGCAGTGGGAAACCACTGGAAGATTTTGAGCAAGGTTACATCTCATAATTTAATGTGTGTGGTATTGAACATTATTTCTAACTCACAAAAAATATATGGTTTACTTAAAAGAAGTATATGCAAGATTAAATAATTCTCCTAAAGGTTTATCTGCATTATTGATCCATGCAGCTAATCAGTATACATTAGATAACATTTGTTGAACATGTACTCTATGCAAGAATCCTATGCTAAGCTAACGATCAATTAACACATAGTCTTTGGCTCAAAAATTTAGACATTGCTTTCTAACATCTAGACACAAGTCATGAAGTATCTCTTCTCTATGACTCCAAAATGCATGTTACATTTTTGTTCCCAAGGTCTTTAAAGACTTCAGAACCTTAGTTTTGTTTTTGCTGAATAGATAATGTCACATAAGTCTGCTTCCAGCAGAAATCCTGTGTCACTTCTTTAACTCTCTTATTAAATGTATCACTTTAAAGAAAAATCAGTTTTCATGTTGCAGTATGGACATTCACAACTCCAGGGGAAAAAAGCAAAAGGTATTTGAAATGGGTTTGAGAAAACAAACCTTTTCATTGCTGCTAACACCTCCTCATCCCAGTGAAAATGGATGTCATTTCTTGTCACTCAGGAAATGATTTCTGTATGGAAGAAATGATAAACCAGCCTACATCCTGCGGCAATAACCTGATGAAAGCATGTTTGTTCTTTCAATTCTGAGGATGCCTTCATAATTGTGGAGTCATATCAAATTAACATCTTGGCTTCTGTTACACTCGTTTGTAGAATCTTAGAGTGTGACTGGCAGGGTCGGTGGAACACTCAGCAGGAACAAGCTGCTTTAAATATGGCAGAGGCAATGACAG
The DNA here is from genome assembly GCF_033115175.1 of Lepus europaeus. Classification (NCBI taxonomy): domain Eukaryota; kingdom Metazoa; phylum Chordata; class Mammalia; order Lagomorpha; family Leporidae; genus Lepus; species Lepus europaeus. Next base: position 101,337,278 of record NC_084831.1, read on the forward strand.
GAGCCTTGAGCCAAGTCACAGAGAGAGTAGAGCTCACCGCCTGTCCACTGGTCATTCATCTAGTGTTCTTGTACAACCATCACAAATTCCTTAGGCACTCCCCAAGGCACCCATCCCTCCATCCCTGAAACCCACCTGTCAGAATTTCCATGACCTCTATCTATGTTTCTTGGAGCTCTCCCTCTCACAGATTTTCCCAAATCTGTGGGCTGTGATATTTCCATCATGATAATATAATTATTTTGCTAAAACAGTGGTTATACATTACCCAGAAGAATAAGTTGAATGGTGGAAATCCGAGTTGCATTAGCAGGTAGTGTGTGAGAGTTATGAAGAAAAGACCTTTTATTCCCTTGGAATGTTGCCACTTAATGCCTAATGTGAGGTATACCAGGTACCTGCACCCAGGTTGGTACATGTTTCTGATTAAAACCCTGGCTGCTTATGGTAAGTGCTACTCCAGTGTCCCATTGCTTTCATTACTGGAAGGTGCAGTGCTCACCAGTCAATCCCTATTTTAGCCACCATTACAGTGACAGGATCTAAGTAGGAAAACGAATTAGTCTGTGTGTTACCCTGGCACACATGAAGCCAAAGTTGTACAGTGGAAATAATGAGTTTTGTACTCTGAAGAGCTAGATGCAAACTCAGTCTCCCTGCTTATGGCAGGGGAGAGAGGCGTGGGCAGACCCCCAGCCTCTGAGACTATTACCTCATCTGCGAAATCCCATGATTGCTGTGGGATTAAACACGAGATATATGTTACAACACTCTGCAAACTGTAAAGCACAAGGCAAATGATGCTATTTTCATTTGAAGCCAAAATAGAATAAGGGCAGATGCAGATTTCAAGACCTTTTGGAGGTTCTTTTTTAAAGTTCCTGTACCTTTCTTAGCAATCTGCTTTTATTTTGCCTAAGCACTTGCAGGTGAGCTCAGAGAATGTTCCAAGCACAGGTCTGGTTTTGGTCTTCGTGCTCCTCCTGTCTGCTGGTGGCATCTCAGGGCTTTCTCCTGTCGCACCCAAGGTCACCTGCCTGTGTTCCTGAGGAGCCTATTGTGTAACTTGTCAAGTTAACTGTCAAGGTTTCGTGTCACTTCTTCTTTTGAAAAATTATTCAAAGGACCAGGGTTAGGTTTTCTTTTCTTTATCAATATGAAATAGTCCAATCAAACTTTTTAAAGTAGCACATCATCTTATTTGAATTAAGTGAAAGTATGGCAGAGTGAAGATGAGGCTTAGTTTTCTGACAGAAAAAAGCCACATCGCAAGTACAAGTATAATAGGATGGTATCCCGCTGTAATGCTGTGAAGGGACTACAGCATTGTGCTGTCTTCATGTCTTTTATGTCATCACAGAATCTCATAATCAGGAAGGACAAGGGAGGGCACCCATTCCAATCCAGCTGTCATCCAGAGACAGGAAACAATCTGCAAGGTAGCATGCTTTCAACATTATGCCTAGTCTCATCTCTGCATCCGAACCAAAGTTTGCACTTAATCCATGCAAACTGCATGAAATAAATAACTATTCCAGTACTGTGCCTCCCCCTCTCCAAAAGAAATCTGCTAATAATATCACTCTCTTTTCGGATTAATTCCCTACACTATATGCTTTTATTCATTTTGTCATTTCTGTAAAATGGATCCTCTCTTGCCACTTACATAAAACTGCCTAGCTTTCCTATTTCAGCTCAAAGCCAGTCTCTGCTGAGAGGCAGTTTCTTTTCATCGATCGTCTTCTCTCTTACCTGAATCTGAATCTATTTGGTGTTCAATCATTCCATGTTTTTACATGTATATTTCATGAGATGTTGCAAACAATGTCTTTATAACTAAAGCTATAATAGGACACAGTTACTACTTAAAGTTGTAAATCATTGTTTTGATCAGTTATTTCCTGTTGTTGATCCAGGTAAGTTTTGGGGTACAAAGAGCTGTTCTCTTTTCTTCTGGGATGCTCTAATGTGAGGCACATAGAGGAGATTCTAAATATTTTTAATTGATGGGATAATTAGAATGTATTTCTAGAATACACTGCTTATTTTTTCAATATTATATAACAATATTGAATAATAACTTAAGTCACTTCACCCTAACATAGTTCTTTCTGTTTGTGCAAATTACCTCCCCAACTTTTTTCACATCCATATATATAATTGTTATCAAAGTACACTTGCCATTTCTGAATTTTCACTTCTATTTGCCATAATTATTTTATAAATTTCACGTAATTTTCATGATTATTCCTATTGACTGCATAATGATATAACATTTTTGTGTAAGGTAGACTACATTTCTACTAAGCTAATCATTTATTATTAAACTTGGCATTTTTCCATTCATTTCTTTTTGATAGGGAGCACTGCAACAAAGACTTTCATAATAAAGCTCTTTTTATTCACTTGAATTATTTCATGCACATATGTTCAAAGAATGGGTTGACTTGGTTAAACTACACATTTATTTCTTATTTTTTAAATAAAGTTCAATGTTTTAATTTTAATCAAAAGGCAGAGGAATAGAGAAAAAAACAGAGACAAATAGAGAGACATCCCTCTATCCTCTGGTTACTCTCCAAATGCCCATAACAGCCAGGGTTGGAATATACTGAAGCCAGGAGCCAGGGACTCAGTCTGGGTCTCCCTTATGGACAGCAGGCACTCAGCAACTTGAGTCATCACCTGCTGCCTCAGGGTACACATTACCAGGAAGCTGGACTTGAACCCAGCTGCTCTGGTATGGGATGTAGGTATCCCAAGCCGTGTCTTCACTACTTTGCCAAATGCCTGCCCCATTATGTTTATATTTTTTATGAAGTTGCATAGTTTTTCAAAGGACTCTTAAAATCATTTGTAACATGTCCAGCAGAATACAGAGTACCTTCCAGTGAGTTCTTAGTGAGTTGAGCAAAACCATACTTCTTGGTTTCACATTTAAGAAAGCATCACCATCACCATCTTCCTCCAAGCATTCACTGAGCAATTTCTCAGTGCCTAGCAATGTACCAAGTGGTTTGCCTGCCCATCTTATTTGAATCAGGTATTATTAGTCTCCCTTTACAGATAAAATTGTCTCAAAATACTGTTACTTGTAAAGTTAATTGTATATTCAAATACAAAACCAGAAGTCCCAAACCACATCTTTCTGACACAAACCCAATTTGTCTCTCTAATTCTTGTCTCTCAATCATCTCTCATTATTTAAAAACATATTTCCGCTGGGGCCAGTATTGTGATGTAGTGGGTAAAGCCACTACCTGTAACACTGACATGTCACTGGTTCAAATCCTGGCTGTTCCACTTTCAATCCAGCTCCCTGCTGATGGTCTGGGAAAAGCAGTGGAAGATGGCCCAAGTGTTTGGGTCCCTGCACCTATATGGGAGATAGATAAAGCCCCCAGCTTCAGCCTGGCTTAGCCTTGGCCATTGTGACCGCTTGGGGGTGTGAATCAGCCAGTGGAATCTCTCTCTCTCTCTCTCTAACTCTGACTTACAAATAAATAAATCTTTAAAAAAAAAATTTCCCCTAATGCAATACCTATAGTGTTGACATAAAGCAAGATAATTTTATACTACTCACAGCTATATATTAATTTTGATAAATGTTGGAAAAAACATTGGAGCATAATGTGTTTTGATATACTGGATTTAAATAAATACAAATATTTTTATTGTATTGTAAGTATATTGTTAAAATTAATTTTATTTGGGGCTGGCACTGTGGTTTGGTGGGTAAAGCTACTCCCTGCAGTGCTGGCATCCCATATGGGCACCCGTTCAAGTCCCAGCTGCTCCACTTCAGATCCAGCTCTCTGTTACGGCTTGGGAAAGCAGTGGAAGATCGCCCAAGTCGTTGAGCCCCTGCAGCCATTTGGGAGTTCTGGAGGAAACTCCTGGCTCCTGACTTCAGACAGGCACAGCTTCTGCCATTGGGGTCATCTGGGGAGCAAACCAGTAGATGGAAGACTTCACTCCCCTCAATGAGTAAATACATCTTTAAAACATTAATTTTATCTGTTACTTTTTAAAAATGTGGCTTCTGAGAACATTTAAACTTACATATATGGCTCATATCTGTGGCTCACAATAATTTTCTATTATAAAGTGCTGAATTAAAAGGCAGCTAAGATTAAGTATGTTGTCTAGGACTTTGAATTTCTTCTCTAGGAAGATTTCATTAAAATGGTGAAAATCAACCCTAGAATCTTGTCTTCATTCACACTGTGACTCCACGGTGCAAGCTTATAATAGGAACAGTTCCACCCCTCCCAAAAAAATGAATAGTGCTTATGAAGAAAAGGCAACCAAAGGATTAACAATGTTGTGAATGATTTACTAGTGGTACACAACAAGCCCTGTTTGCACTCAAGGGCCCATAAGAAACAGCTGGACTCCAGTGCCACTTTTTAAGAAGTTACAGGATAATAAAAACATACAAACACATGAATATATTTATTCATTTGCATATAGGTAAGCCAATATAATTTTATACATGCATATTTTACAGTCACTTACCATATGTGATGTAATGATGCCGATAAATATAAAAATTCAAATTCAGCTATAATACAAAATAGAGAGAATCTTCAATGAAACATAATCAGATTTTTGCATATTTTTTCTATATGCCACTTGGCACAAGATATGATTTGTAGCAGCTACTTAACATAATCCCTTAGAATGTGAATTCATAAGAATTTAAAATCCATTTTAAAAATCTAAAACGATTTTGAGTTTGTTTTGCTTGCGGGAGGGCAGGTCTTAAGCATACCACTATTATGCTCAAGCATTATTTTATTGTGCAGTCTTTGAAAGCAATATTAAACAGTATGAAATTAACCTCTCTTGTTTCTCCAGCAGCAGTAAACAGTTCAACAGAAACTCAATTTCCTTTCAGATCACAAATGCACTGTATTCCCCACTGTGTCGAAGTACCTTCTCTAGTTTGCCTCTCCAGTAAGCTGATGACAGATAAAGAGTTTGCCACCAGTGGCTGCTCCAAGAAACAATAGCAGTGACACAGAGCTGTAGCGACTCACCTAGGAGTATGCGGGGGAAATAATGTAGCAGAGTTAAGTGATATTTTTGAATGGTGCTGTAACCGTGTCCACTCAGATGGTAATTTAATCTCCAGAATTTGAGATCTCCCACACAACAAATTGTTCCCCTTCAGTGGCAGAGGAGGGAGAAAAGTGCAGAGACACCAGCTGGCAGGTGGCTGCTAAGGAATGCCACCTGCAAATATAGATCGGAAGTGGTGGGTCATCACTCCCATCTCAGAAGGACTGCTTTAGGATGGTGTCTGAGCAGATGTAAGGGCACTTTGAATTAAATATAGACCCAAAAATCTGTCTCCAAGTTTATTGTGACACATTCTCTCCAGAAAACTGGAAACTCATAGCTAAAATTGACTTTATAACAAAAGGGTGTAGAGTCAAGGATGATGCTCCAAAAGGCCTGAAACTCCAGTGTCCTAAAGTCACAGGGCTGTGGACAAAAGTTGTTTCTAGGCCAGTGCCGTGGCTTAACAGACTAATCCTCCGCCTATCCCGGTTGCCCCTCTTCCAGGCCAGCTCTCTGCTATGGCCCGGGAAGGCAGTGGAGGATGGCCCAAGTGCTTGGGCCCTGCACCCGCACGGGAGACCAGGAGAAGCACCTGGCTCCTGGCTTCGGATCAGCACAATGCGCTGGCCGCAGCGGCCATTGGAGGGTGAACCAACGGCAAAAAGGAAGACCTTTCTCTCTGTCTCTCTCTCTCTCACTATCCACTCTGCCTGTCTAAAAAAAAAAAAAAAAAAAGTTGTTTCTATAAAGCTGAGTGTGTGAGTGAAAGGATAAAGTTGGACTTCAAATTTTTCCCAAATTTTTAATGAACAAGTGATTGAGATACAATGGAATCTTCCACATCTCTGTCTAGATTAAAAAGATGCAGCATAAGCTCATCTTGCTTATTAAGACTTAGGATGTCATTTGATTTTCAGATTTTTTTTTTGAGAAATTACATAGAATACTTTTGAAATATCCATTTTAAGATATTTAGATTCATTGTGTCCACAAAAAACAGCAGGCCTTTAAATTTGTAGTCATTTTGAATCCTATTTTAATGTATTCCCAGAAGCCTAAGTTTCTCTGTCAGAATTACTGTATAAAATCTTGATTAAATATTTATGGATTTCTTAAAATGTATATTGGTTGCTTGATCTACTGAATAAGCATACATTCATTACTCTTCTTTTACACAGGGCTGCTAAGTAGGAACAATGCCTTTATCTGTTTCTCTGTGTCTTGCACACTATGGGTGCTTAATAAATGTTTAATGACCTCAAGGCATATGATAAATCAGTCCTGTGCTACAGATACAGTGGGCAAAGAGACTGAATCCTGAATAGAGACCTGGGCATTCTAAACTGGTGCCTGCCAACAAACGGGAAATGCATGTCTTAATATTAGCCAGAAATTCATTGTTTTTGTTTTTGTTTTTGTTTTTGTTTTTGTTTTTTCCTGAACCCTAAGAAGTGGAGTTCGGACTGAGAAACAGGCAGATCTGAAACTCCTTCCGGAAGCGCAGAGCCTACTGATTGACACCAGCACACCTTGTTCATTACAGACACCCAGGCAACAGTGGTGGAGTGAGGGATCGCTGCTGTAGCCCAACAGTCTTCACACACAGTGTGATCAGTGGGACCCCCCAGGAAAACGTTTCCCTGTGTGGTTCTTAAATCCTGGAATACCTTTGTGTATGTGGATTCCTGCTGCATCAAAGCCAAGCCTGAAATCTCCATTGTATCCTTAGAGAATGGCAGCTGTTCTCCATTTGTAAAACAGGAACTTTTGCCAAAAAATACATATTACCAATCTATGAGCCATCCAGATTTCCCATAAGACCTAGCCTACTGGAGTTACCATGTGTTAAGGTTCTTTAAATAAAATTAACTGGAATATCCATTTCATATACAATAGGAAACCTGTTATTCTAACTCCACATCCTCATTATTTCCAGGGTTCTTAGAGGATTTTTCTACTTCCTCATTACCTCTTGCTCCAGTTTCCTGTATCTACTCTCTTGGTTCTGCCTCTCCCCCATCTGCTGTTCCCTTCCCTTTCTCCTACGAGAAACTAAATATGTGGAGCAGGAATGACTCTCAAGTGTGCAAAAATATCACATTTCTTTATTTCTCTATCTAACAAAAAGACCTGGTGTCAGATTCTTCAGTACAGTTTTCTCATTTCACCTTCCTTTATAGCAATTCTGGGTGTGCTAGGTACTGTTGCTGTCCTCATTGTACAGATAGGGAAACTGACACTGACGGAAGTTAGTGAACTTAACTGAAGTCTCACAGTCAGCACACAAAGTGCTACCAGTTGCACTTAAGACCCGAAGTCCACTCCCACATCTGACTTTAAGTCTACTGCAATTCACTACTCCATGCAAAGATATCTCATTGTGATTTAAATTGGCACTTTTCTAGCAACTAAGGACATTGAGCATCTTTCATTCGCTTATTTGCCATAAATCTCTCTTAGTTCAAATCTTTGGTACAATTTTTAAATTATAGATTGGGTTATTTGCTTTCTTATTATTGAGTTATATTGCAGATAATTTTTTTTGTCAGATTTGTGTTTTGCAAACAACTTCTTAAAATCCATGGATTTCTCCATCTGTCTTTTTTTATTCTTCTTTACATTGTCTTAAAAGTAGAAATTTTTAATTTTATCAATTTGTTCTTTTTTTAAAAAATATTTATTTATTTATTTATTTATTTGAGAGGCAGAGTTACAGAGAGAGGGAGAGACACAGAGAGGTCTTCCATTTGTTGGTTCACTCCCCTAACGCCCGCAAAGGCAGGAGCTGTGCTAATCCAAAGGCAGGAGTCAGGAACTTCTTCCAGGTCTCCCACCTGAGTGCAGAGGCATAAGCACTTGGGGTAACCTCCACTGCTTTCCCAGGCCATTAACAGGGAACTGGATCAGAAATGGAGCAGCCAGGACTCCAACTAGTGCCCACTTAAGATGCATTGCTGCAGGCGGAGGCTTAAATTCCTGTGCAACAACACTGGCCCCACTCAATTTGTTCTTTATGGTGCATATTATTGATGTCATACATAACAAATCTTTTCCTAACCCCAGATCACCAAGATTTTCTTCTATGCGTTCTTCTCAAAAATGTAAGCGTTTGTGCTTAATATTTAAGATAATGATCAGCATTGAGTCAACTTTTATAAAGAATGTTAGGAATGGATAGAAGATCATTTTTATATGACTAATTTTTCTACCATTTTTTTAAAGATTTATTTATGTATTTGAGTTACAAAGAGGCAGAGCCAGAGCCAGAGGTCTTCCATCCACAGGTTTGCTCCCCAAATGGTCACGATGGCTGGAACTGGGCCAATCCAAAGCCAGGAGCCAGAAGCTTGGGCCACACTCCACTGCTTCCCCAGGCACGTTAGCAGGAAGTTGGATTGGAAGTGGAGCAGCCCAGACTCTGACCAGCACCCATATGGGATGCTGGCACTGCAGATGGAGGCTTGACCTGCTATGCCGCAGTGCTGGCCCCACTACTACCATTTCTTGAAAAGACAGTCCTTTTTCTACAGAAATGCCTTTGAGTTTTTGTCAAAATCAGTTGTCCATAGATGTATGGGTCTATCTGTGGACTGTTTATTCTGTTCTCATTTATCTTTATACCAATTTTACACTGTTTGCATTCCTGTAGCTTTATAAGGCTTGAAATCGCCTAATTTAATCTTCCATCTTGCTCTTTCTCACACTTGTTTTGGTTATTCTAGACCTTTTATATTTCCATATGAATTTTGGCATAAGATTCAATATTTAAAGGAGAAATAGAAGTCTGATGAGCTTTATGCTTGGCAGGTGGAAGGAATTAATTTGGAATGCATTGAACCCATTGATAATTTGGGGGAGAATTGACATTTCAACAATTTTTAGTCTTCTGGCCCATCAAGAGCATCTCTCCATTTATTTAGGTCTTTTTTCTTTCAGCAATGTTGTGTCTATTTGTATACAGGTCACGTACATATTTTTTCAGATTTATCACTAAATGCTTCATATAAATTATGTAAGCTTTTAGTTCAATTTCCAATTTCTTGTTACCAATCTTTAGAAATATGATTGATTTTTATATATTGATCTTTTATCCTCCAACCTTGCAAAGTTAGCTTTTTGAGATCCTTTTAGATGTGTTGCACAAACAAGGAGTCAGAAATAATGAGAATGGGAAGAGTGCGGGTATATGGCAGTGAGAGACTTTGATGGGCATGGCTCCCAGTGTGTTGGCAACCAAACTCAAGTATCTCAAAAGCATCCAGGCCATGCTGCTGGGCCTGCCAGAGCCTGGCAAAAGGTACCTTGGTACCTAGACTGGCCCCAGATTTCTGTGTCTGTCATTTAGCCATCAAGGACATGCTCAGGTCCATGGTAGCTTCTGGCTCAGAGCTGGGAAAAAGGCTGAAGGGAAACTGGTGAATGATGAAATGGTCATGGAGCTCACTGAGAAGTATCTAGAGACCCCGTCATGCAGGAATGGTTTCTTCTAGAGGCTTCCCTCAGAGTGGGAGGCAGGCAAAATTGCTGGCTGTCCTGATGGAGAAGAGGAAAGAGAAGCTTGGTTCTGTTGTTGAATTCAGTATCCCAGACACCCTGCTCTTCCAGAGCATCGCAGAAAGGCTGATTACCCTCAACTGTGGCCATTCCTACCACAAGGGGTTCAGTTCCCTAGAGGGACCCATAAAAGATGACATCACTGGGGAACCCTTGATCCATCAGTCATGAGAAGGCCTTGGAAATCCACATTCAGACCACCCCACTTGTGGAGGACCTCAGGAAACAAGGACTCTACTCTGCCATTGATGCATCCCAGACCTCTGATGTATTTGTGTGCATCCTAGCAGCCTTCTCCAAATCCACACCTTAGGAACAGAAGGCCAGACCAGACCACACCCCTGCTCATCACCTTGCTCTTAAGTGTTGGGCAGAGTGGAAGGGTGGTCCAGGCAAGGATGGGGAGGGAGAGCTGAGGAGGAGCTTGAGTGTTCAAAAGAGCAGCGTTCCTGCAGTGAGGCACTTTTTTTTTTTTTTTTGCACACAGGTGGGAGTTGTAAAAGTATATGTAAAGGGGAAGACTAATTTTTAAAATACACTGACTGGACTGATTAGGTTCAAATACAGAGAGCAGTCATATTTCAAAGGAATGGAGATGGGGCCAGTACAGTAGGTTAATCCCCTACCTGCGGCGCTGGCATCCCATATGGGTACCAGTTCTAGTCCTGGCTGCTCTTCTTCCAATCCACCTCTCTGCTATGGCCTGGGAAAGCAGTGGAAGTGGCCCAAGTCCTTGGGCCCCTGCATCTGTGTGGGAGACCGGAAGAAGCTCCTGGCACCTGGCTTCAGAACGGCACAGCTCTGGCCGTTGCGGCCATTTGGGGAGTGAACCAACGGATGGAAGACCTTTCTCTCTGTCTCTCCCTCTCAATGTCTGTAACTCTACCTCTCAAATAAATAAATAAAATATTTTTAAAAAATAAAAAAATAAAAACAATCAAAGGAATAGAGTTTTCATTTACTTGAACTAGTCATGATACTTTTTAAAGCCCTTGCCCTATGAACTCGGTTTTTATCTCAGAACCTCATGGGTTGCCAGGCAAAGAATGCAGGAAATAAAACTGTGGCCCCATTGGTCCTAGAGCTTGGGACAGGAAACATTTTGAATATTGACCTCCCTTCCTCACACCAGCAGACCAGAAAATCATCTCCACATTGGAGAGAGAGCCAGGGGTTCATTCAGGCCAGTGGTGGCTCAGCAAATCAATTCTGCTGATTTTACCAGTCCACCTGCCCTCCTGACTAATCTCTAAGCAGCCACCCAACATTCTACACTACACTCTTGCCTTCTCCACCCACAGTGCATAAAGGGTCCTTTGGAAATCAATGAGAAAATGTCCTATGCTATATCATCCAGTGACTGGAATTTCCATCCTGCAATCCTGCAACTCGGATCACTCAACATTACCATGATGAATTGTCTTCAATGAAATCCCTTTCTTAACTGACCAAATGCTGCCTTGTTGGGCCCTTAAGTCAATAAATTATATGAAAAATTTTGAGGAAAAAAAAGTAATAAGAATAAACTTTTTTATGTTTTTTTTTTGAGAGGTAGAGTTACAGACAGAGAGAAGGAGAGACAGAAAAAGGTCTTCCATCTGCTGATTCACCCCTCAAAAGGCCAGAGCTGGGCTGAGCCAAAGCCAGAAGCCAGGAGCTTCTTCTGGGTCTCCCATGCACCTGCAGGGGCCCAAGCAGTGCACCATCTTCTATTGAGGCTGCCTGCAGTGCTGGCATCCCATTTGGGCATTGGCTGGATTCCCAGTTGCTCCGCTGTCAGTCAAGCTCCCCACTAGTGCACCTGGGAGGGCAGTAGGGGATGGTCCAAGTGCTTGGGCCTCTGCACCCATGTGGGAGACATAGAGGAAGCTCCTGGCTCCTGGCTTTGGCCTGGTCCAGCCAGGAGTGAACCATCAGATGGAAGATCTCTCTTTCTCTGTCTCTCCTAGGTAAACCTTAAAAAAAAAAGTCTTTTTTATCTTTTTCCTGACCTTAAAGGGAAAGCACTCAGTCTTTGACCATAGTTAAAATGTTAAATGCATGTTTCATGTTAACATGTGCGTAAAGTGCTCTTCTAGTGCTAATCCTCTGAGAGTTGTTATCAGAAACGGATGTAAGATTTTGCAAAATATTTCACCTGTGTCAGTTGAGATGATTATATAATTTTTCTTTTAAGTTTGTTAAAATGGTGAATTGCACAGACATATTTTTACTAGTAAAGCAACCTTGCATTTCTGGGGTACATTTCACTTAGACATGATATATTCTCTTCATTAAATATTTTTTAATTTGATTGGCTAAATTTTTGTTCAGGATTTTTATATTTATGTATATGAGGGTTGGTCTATCATTTTCTTGTCCTGTAGTGACTTTTCTTGGCTTGATGCTAGAGTATTTTGGGGTTCAAATAATTAGTTGGGAATTATTCTCTCCTCTTCACTTTTCTGACAGAGTTTGTGTGACATTGGTATTTCTTTCTTGAGTGTCTCCCAGAATTCTCCAGTGACTGCATTTGGACCTGGAGTTTTCTCAGTGGAAAAAGTTCTAGTTATAAATTCTATTTCTTTAAGAGATAAAAGGCTATTCAAGCTAACTATTTCTTCTTGAGTAAGTTTCAGTAACTTGTAGGAATTTGCCTATTTAATCTAAGTTGCCAAATTTATCCACATCAAGTTGTTCATAATATTCTCTAGTTATCCTTCTACTATCTATAGACTCCATGGTGTCCAGACATAGGTAGTTTGTGTCTTCACTATACTTTTCCCCAGATCAGTCCAACTAGAAATTTTTCATCTTCAAAAATGTGAGAAGTTGGGTGTGGTTCATTAATTGTGACAAAGATAGTATTATGAGGGGCCGATGCTGTGGTGTAGCAGGTGAAGCCACCGCCTGTAGTGCTGGCATCCCATGTGGGACCCAGCTGCTCCACTTCTGATCCAGCTCTCTGCTATGGCCTGGGAGAGCGGTGGAGGAAGACCCAAGTCCTGGGGCTTCTTTACCCATGTGGGAGACCCAGAGGGGGCTTCGGGCTCCTGGCTCCTGGCTCCTGGCTTCGGATGGGCACAGCTCCAGCCATTGCAGCCAGCTGGGGAGTAAACCAGCAGATGGAGGACCTCTGTCTCTCTCTGCCTTTCCTTCTCTCTCTGTGTAACTCTGACTTTCAAATAAATAAATGAATCCTTAAAAAAATTTAAAAAGATATTAATATGTCAGTAGGAGAACTGGGGAAAGGGGTTTATGGAAACTCTGTGTTAGTACCTCACAATTCTTGTCTTGTAAATTTGGAACTATTTTGAAATAAAATGTTTTAGAAAACTTCTCTATGAACTGGATTTTGGTCTTGATTTTTCTCTATTGTCTTTCTGCTTTCCACTCCTTTGGTTACTGCTTTGGTATTTATTAAGTATACTTTGGGTTTAACTGACTCTTCTGTTTCTGGTTTCTTAAAATGGAAGCTGAGGTCATTGATGAGCGTTTCTTCTTCTTCTTCTTCTTCTTTTTTTTTTTTTTTCTTTTTTGACAGGCAGAGTGGACAGTGAGAGAGAGAGACAGAGAGAAAGGTCTTCCTTTTCCATTGGTTCACCCCACAATGGCCGCTGTGGCCAGCGCACCGCGCTGATCCAAAGCCAGGAGCCAGGTACTTCTCCTGGTCTCCCATGGGGTGCAGGGCCCAAGCACTTGGGCCATCCTCCACTGCACTCCCGGGCCACAGCAGAGAGCTGGCCTGGAAGAGGGGCAACCGGGACAGAATCTGGCGCCCCGACTGGGACTAGAACCCAGTGTGCCGGCTCCACAGGCGGAGGATTAGCCTAGTGAGCCATGGCGCCGGCCAACATTTCTTCTTTTTAAAAAGTCTTAGCATTTACTGCTATGAATTCTTCCTCTATCCAGTATTATTCACTGCTGTCCCACAGATTCTGATTTATGTTGTCAATTTAAAATACTTTCTAATTTCCTGCTTTATTTTTAATTTGATTCATGACTTATTTAAACATGTATATTTGCTTTACTAAATGTTTGTGGATGTTTGAGATATCTATTGTTGATTTAGAATTTAATTTCATTTTATTCAGAGAATAATACTGTGTGACTTTAATCATTCTAATTTTATTTTGACTTATTTTATGGCTCAGAATGTGGTCTTTCTTAGTAAGTATTCTGTGTATACCTAGAAAGGTATGTTTTCTGATTGTTTTGGGTGGAATGTTTTATAATGTTAGCAAGATCAAGTTGGTTGATGGTGTTGTTCAAGTCTACAATAAGCTAATTTTCTGTCTTCCTGTTCCACCAACTATTAAGAGAGGAAATTGAAACCTCTGGTCACAATTACAGATTTGTTATTTCTCCTTATAATTCTATCAGTTTTGTTTCATGCATTTTAAAGCTCTGTTTTTAGGAGCATTAACAATTATGACTTTTCTATTTCCTTGATCAGTTGAATCCTTTAGCATGATTAAATAACCCACTTACCTGAGTGATAGTTCTTGATCTGAAATCTACTTTTTTCCTGATATTAACATTCCATTCCAGCATACTTTGTAGTGTTACCATCATCTGTTTATAGACATCATGTAATGATATTGCTGTTTTGTCTATGTCTACTTTTTAAAGATTTATTTATTTATTTAAAATGCAGAGTTACAGAGAGAGGGAGAGACAGAGAGTCAGAGAGAGAGATCTTCCATCTGCTGGTTCACTCTCCAATGGCTATAAATGCCAGGGCTGGGCCAGGCAGAAGTCAGGAGGCAGGAGGCAGGAGCTTCATTTGGGTCTCCCATGTGAGTGCAGGAGCCCAAGCTCTTGGGCCATCTTCTGTTGTTTTCCCAAGCATATTAGCAGGGAGCTGAATCAGAAGTGGAGCAGCTGGGACACAAACCAGCACCTATATGGGTTTCCAGCATCATAGGCGGCATCTTAACCCATTATGTCACAATGCCAGCCACTTTATCTATGTCTTAATTAGAATGTTGAGGTAATTTAGATTTATTGTGATTATTGACATAATTAGATTTAAGTCTAAATCATGCTATTTATTTTCTATTTGTCCCATTTTTACGGTTCACTTTTCCTCATTTTCTGTGTTTGGATTTATGAATTTTTTAACTGCTTCTTATATCTTCTTAGTTTATTAGTTGTAACTCTTGTTATTGTTATTTTAGGATCACTTTGGGGTATATACTATGTAACTGTAACTTACTAATCTCAATTCAAGTGATACTGCACGACTTCAGATATCTAATAAAGGGTCATACCACTTCAGATAAGAAGCTTAGAATACTTCTACTTTGCCCTTCACATCCTTTATGCGTTTGTTTTCCTGTATTTGGTGTGTGTGTGATAAACCTCACAATATATTTTTATCATTTTTATTTTAACAGTTTTTTTTTTCATTTATTAAACTTTTATTTAATGAATATAAATTTCCAAAGTACAACTTATGGGTTACAATGGCTTCCCCCCTCCCATAACTTCCCTCCCACCCGCAACCCTCCCCTTTCCCGCTCCCTCTCCCCTTCCATTCACATCAAGATTCATTTTCAATTCTCTTTATATACAGAAGATCAGTTTAGTATATATTAGGTAAAGATTTCAACAGTTTGCCCCATATAGCAACACAAAGTGAAAAAACTACCGTTGGAGTACTAGTTATAGCATTAAATAACAGTTATTTTTTAAATAAGAAAAACACTGTATGCTTACCACATAGCAGCCATTTCTAGTACTCTTCACTTTTCTGTGTGTAAATCCAGATTTCCATCTGGTATCATCTGTCTTTTGCTTGAGGACCTCCTTTAATATTTCTTGTAGTGCATCTGCATGTGATGATGAATTCTTTCAGCTTTTATACGTCTGAAAATTTCTTTATTTTGCCTTCATTTTTGATAGGTACTTTTCTGGGTCTAGCATTATAATCAACAGGATTTGTTTTTCTTCCATTACTTTAACCAGTTTGCTTCTTTATCATTTCATTTGCATTGTTTCTAAAGGGAAATCCACATGTAACGTGCCTTTTAAGATACTCTGTTCCACTGGTTTGGGGCATTTTGTTGATGATGTGCTAGGTGTATTTTTCTTCAGATTTCTTATACTTGGGATTCATTACACTTCTTGAACTTGGTAAAAACTTGAATATTTTTGCTAATTATTTCTTCAAATATTTATTCTGCCCACCTCTGTCTCTTCTACATCGGCATTTCTACTTGCATGTCTTAGATCACTTGGTTTGGCATGCATTTCACTGATGCTCTTTCCATTTATAAAAAAAATCTTTTTTCCTCCTTTCTGGGTATTTCATTTTAAATAGTTTCTAAGGCTTTGTCTTTAAATTTACTAACCTTTTCTTCTGATGCCATCCAGTTTATTTCACTTTGAAGAACTGCATTTTTTTGTATCAGGAAATTCAAGTCTTTCATTATGTCTTCCAATCCTCTGGTTAACTTTTGAACATATGAATACAATTATAATAATTATTGTAACTGTTTTAATGTTCTATCTCCTAATTCTAATATGCATACGAAGTTTGAGTTGGTTTAGATTGATTGATTTTTGGTGCCATTTTTCTTCTTTCTGTGGCTGGTATTCTTTGTGTGCCAAATATTGTCAATTTTACCTTGGTGAATGGTAATTTTGTATTCCTATGAAGAGTCTTGAGGCTTGTTCTGGGATTTATTAAGTTATTTTGGAAATATGTTAATCCTTTTGGGTCTTGCTTTTGTGATTCATTAGGCTGTCTGGAGCAATACTTAGTCTAGGGTTAATTATTTTGCATTAGTGAAGCAAGACTTTCCTGAGAATTCTATCCAGTGTCCTGTGAATTATGAGTTTTTCTTGTTTGGCTAATGAGAATAGGCACTATTCCTGGTTTTGTATAAATGTTAGACATTTTTTCTAATCCTTTGGATACTTTGCTCTCTGGCCTCATGTATTTCTTTTTCTTTTTTTTTTTTTTCTTTTTTCTTTTTTTTTTTTTTTTTGTACACAGGCATTGACCTCCACTGGACTGAGTAATTAAGGGTCCCCTGTGCAAGTCTCCAGTGTTCTTACTTGTTTGGTTCTCTTCTCTCCACTCTTTCGACTTAACTCTTGAACCCTCACTTCCATCTTCTCTGATGGTGGAGGCAATGGGGCTCTTCCTGGGTTCCTCCTTTCTACACTATGTCCACAAAACTTTATGAAGGCAATAAACTAAGGTATTTGTTGGAGTCACCTCATTTGTTTCCTGTCTATCAGAGATAATTGTCCATCCTTGCCTGATGTCATAAAAACATTACTCAGCTGGCGCCACAGCTCAATAGGCTAATCCTCCACCTGGGGCGCCGGCACACCGGGTTCTAGTCTCGGTTGGGGAGCCGGATTCTCTCCCGGTTGCTTCCCTTCCAGGCCAGCTCTCTGCTATGGCCCGGGAGTGCAGCGGAGGATGGCCCAAGTGCTTGGGCCCTGCACCCACATGGGAGACCAGGAGAAGCACCTGGCTCCTGGCTTCAGATCAGCGTGGTGCACTGGCCGCAGCGCACCAGTCACAGTGGCCATTGGGGGTGAACCAACGGAAAAGGAAGACCTTCCTCTCTGTCTCTCTCTCTCACTGTCCACTCTGCCTGTCCAAAAAAAAGAGAAAAAATTCTCGTATCATGTTTCAGCTATTATTTTGTTTTTATAGGGAGCAGGGGAAGGCAGTGTTGTTGCATCAGTTAGAAGGGTATATGTAGGATCTGTTTTTCCATCTTGGTTGAAAGTGGAAGGTGGAGTCCATGTTCTTAATACATCTTCCAGTGATGTCTGAAAAAATCTAGAGTACTACTGAGCTGGAATTTGTAACTAATAGATTCATTGGCTAAAATGACTATTTTGGATATGAATGGTGTATATTATTGTCTTTTATCCCCAAATGTTGATGTATTTCTTGACTCTGACATAAAAAGAGACCACTCCTCAGAATAAAATCCACTGTAGTTCTCCCACCCTCACATCATAGATTGATAATTAGTAATAAGCATGATTTTTAGCACACCTCAAGGAAACAAATGTGAAATTCACAAACTTCTGTTATTTTAGCCATTTGCTCTGCTCTTTAAGTTCTTGTACCCAAACCCTCCCTTCCTTCCCACTTATTTCTTCCTTCTTTTGAAGAGAGGAAGACAGAGGACAGGTGACTAGTCAACACATTTGGTCATTAATTGTTTGGTCCTAGTTCATATTTGTCTAGAAAACAATAGCAATGATAGTAATAGCTAATATTTATTGAATGTTTATATTGTGCTAAGAATTCTTCTAAATGTCTTACTCTTCCTTACTCATTTATGATCAAAACGTTCATATGATAATATTGCTATAGTCAGTATTTCCATTTTATACATGGGGAAGCTTAGGAGCTTAGGATTTTTAATATTGTCCAAGGTTATATATCTTGTTAAATGGACAAAGTCTAGAATTCCAATCAGAAAATCTTGCTGAGAAGCCAAATCTCTTACCCACTTTACTATGGTAACTTTGTTCCACCCACTGTCTCTCAACTTTGAATTTACATCTTCCCTGAATTCTGTTTTATCCATGAATTTTTGACCTACTTTACTCTGACCTTTAACTTGTATAACACAGGGATTTCTAACCTGGTTACCACCATATCACTTAGAGTGAACTTTACTGGGTAATTTCTTGGCTGTCTTGGTCCCAGCTCCAGTCTTCTCATATTTCTTTCTAACCACTATCCTTGCCCCTTTCTCTCCTACTTTCTGTGATCACAGCTCTGTTCATTCCAAACTGAGTGATATCTCTTTTTACATGATCATGGCTCATTTGTTCATTGGCTTAGCAGCAGAATCTCCTATGGAATAACAGTGAAACAGGAGGAACAAGGAAATACAACCCTACCAAGGGGCACTGAAGTGCCTCCAGGGGTCCTCTGATTCCTCATGCTTCCTTCCAAAGGGACTATTCGGCCTTCTTATCACATATCTGTTTCTCCCAGTTGAGGACATATTTGTCCTTAGAACAAAGTGGTTAAATATTTATTTATTTGAAAGGCAGTGACAGAAAGAGAGGGAGAAAGAAAAGTCTTCTATCTGTTGGTTCACACACACACCCCACCCCCCCAGCCACAAATATCCTCAAAAGTCAGAATTGGGCAAGGCTAAAATCAGGAACCACGAACTCCATCTATGTCTCCCACATGGGTATCAGGAACCCAAGTACTTAGGCCATGATCGACCACCTCATAGGCACTTTCAGCAGTAAGCTAGATAGAAAGCAACGGCAGGACTGAATCCAAGGCACTCCAATATAGGATGCAGACACCCCAACCTACTGTGCCACAGTGCCTTATCCAAGGTGATAAACACTACTTGGAGGAAGGTTTGTGGGGCACTGGAGGACAGCACTGAGAGTCAAGGAATGATTCTAAGGTGACACATTGAATGTCCCAGAAGCCATCATCATGCAGCTGCAATGTGGTGGCTGGGAAGAAAGGAGCATCCCAATCACCCTAGCTGGAACCTCCTACCACCACCATACTTCCAAGTCTGGGAATCCTACTTGATGGCTCCAGAGAAAGAAGAAAGATTTCCCCTCTCCTTCCAAAGCCTGTCATGATCCCTGCCTCAAGATGACTGTCAGGGAACATTCCAGACCTCCTGACCTACATGAAACAACCAACAATGTCTTTGTGCAACAGAACATTTTTTCACATCTGTCTCATCCTTCATCACATCTCTTTAAGGCATCACAGTCCTCTGCAGCCTGTGTGCACTGAGCTTAAACTGGTTGCTTTTTACACTGTTTTTCCCAGAGTATAAGAGATCAGACTCCTCGCTGTTCCTTGTGTCATATGTAATGTCCTGTGAGCAAGTACTTGGACCAAAACATGCATATGTCTCCCGAGGGCAAGTGAGCATTTCAGGCATTGGGCAGCATCATAAATTGGGATTTCCTGAGGCATCTCAGAGACTTGGCATCTGCCAAGGAAGCACCAAATTTATGTCACTAATCCAGAAGGCAAGTTGAAGCATCTGCATTTGGGGATTCCACAGGATCACAGCATTCCCAAGAAGAGTAATTAGGTATTTGCATTACATTGCATGAGTGAAAACCTCACCAAAGTGTGGTTTCCAACACTATTAATAGAGGTAGCCACACAGATACAATATATTGCTGCTGTTTCTAGCAGAACTCCCAAGTGATGGTTTTGCAGCTTTGATTAATATTGAAATACATTCTTTGCCAAGTATTCAGATTTAATGTAAGTTCTTTTGTTAAAAAAGCAATGAAAAGTGGAATTATTTACAATACTTATAAAGTGTAAACTGAAGTTCAGAGAAAGTAAGTACCATGCCTACAGTGGCACAACTTCTTCAGTGGTGAGCGATAAACTGATGCTTCCCCAGGTGAAATAATGACAGGTTTCCAGGAGGTCCCAGGTCCGCAGCAGAGGCATGCCTCCTCCTAGCTCCCAAACAGTGCCTGTGACCCTGAAGGATGCTTATGATGAGTTGTGAAACAGAGGACATGGCCAGGAAAGAAGATATAACAAGAGGCATAACCAGGTGATTGTTTTAAGGCAGAGAGCCCTTCCTAAACAACTGATCAGATTGCAAAAATCGGGGTCACAACTCCAAATCAAATCATCAACAAATGCGGAAGCTAGGATTGATGCACATTGATCCTGGTTCAAAGCACAGATGCAATTCTGGAATGCAAAGGGCAGGAGAACAGTCTTGGAAGTAACAGTCACAGCCACAGAGGTGGGGAATAAGGTTAAACCTGATGCTTCAATGCAGAGGAGCAGAGCTGGGCGCTGTACCAATGTCAGGACCAGAAGAATGTCTGGAAAGAGGAAGAGCTCAAGGGACAAGTTCACAGGTCAGGGCAGACTCAGGACCCAGGACCGAGAGGCTGGTCTGGCCCGGCTGAGCGTGTCTTGCCAGCCTTATATAGCTACAGCTACCCACAGAAGCACCTGTTCCTCCTGGCTCTGTCTGACAGGGTGTGAGGCCAGCCTGCCTGCTTCCCGTCAGGGTCCTGACACCAATCAATGGTGACCACACTTCCCGTCCCACACATCGAACAGAGGGCACTCTGTCAAGCAGATTCACTGTCAGTCTCATATCTTATTCTTTGTCATAAAGCTCTTGTGTTTACCAGTGCATTAAATATAACCCTGCAATAGAAAATCCTCATTTTCATGCTTGAAATACATTATCTAACAGAATATCTATTTGACTTTTACTACATGCCTTTCATTCCTCTAAGTGAGGTAATTGACCTTTACTTTGCTACCCTGTGGATTCAAAGGCTGCACCACACTCTGCATGTGATATTTTCAGTCCTGCAGGAGAGGCGATTTCCATTTGCTTTTGTGGCAGGGTTGCTCTTTGGGCGGGCCCTCAAATGAGGGAAAACCTCAAGGCCAGGGACTGCATTGAGGCAGTTATTGTCACCATCAGATGGTTTTTATTAGAAAGAGTACAGGTCACTCCATCTCTGTGGCCACCTCTATGGAAACCTAAAGACCCCGGGTCTGTTAGGCTTCCAGCACCTTCCTTCTTAGTTTCAGATGCTATATCCTCCATTCCCTGAAGATCAGGGGTCAACAGCATTCTTCTGATTTGGCACAAGTTCCTGAAAGTTTAAAATCATAACCAAACTAAACAATCTGTAAGGGAGGAGAATATGGCTGTTATTGGTAATATCCAAAGCTTTGTGTCAGCCAGATGTACCTGGAAACCTTACATAGGACCTTTCAGTACGGACATTACGTGGACATCTGCAAGTCAGAAACTTGGAAGTCTTTGCCCCTTCTAGTGCCTCCCCCCTTATTTTTTCATTCCTGCAGCCAAAGTGATGACAGACTAATGAAGCTGAGGATGAGGATGAGGATGATGAAGAAGAAAATGTTGGCAATGTTAGCAAGTACTATGTGCATTTTTAAATGCTTCAAAGATATTCTGTTGTTCTGTGTCACAACCTTATGACATGGGTACCACTATTATACAGTGGATATCCAGGAAAACTAAAGAGCATCTGAGTCAAAGCTAGCTTATCTATCCAAGGTCACACTGCAAGCAAAGGTAGAGCCAGAATTCAAGCTGACAAATTTTGGACTTAGGAGATAGAAGACTTGGATGTATGTTTTGATCCTAGTATATTTGGACAAATTATATATATATATATATATATATATATATATATATATAGAGAGAGAGAGAGAGAGAGAGAGAGAGAGAGAGAGGGGTGATTCATTATCTATCAGTTACCTTCTGGAAGTCCAGTGTTCCTTTCCCAACACCCCAGGAGGAATTCAGGCACTCCTAGGAGAAGCAGCCAGTAGGGAAGCCCCATTACATAACTCCCTCCCTCCCACAGGCCCAGTAAGAGGCCAGCAAACATGGATGATGGGCTTGAAAGCATCTTGCCCCGGGGAGGCCAGCAGTTGATCACCGATGCCTTTGACTTAGCATCCACTGTACAGTTGACCAGGATCCCATGGCTGGATTCTTCCCTTCTGTACTCCTACCTCTGAGGCCTCCTGAGACAAGGATTTGGGTATAAATACTACATATGGGAATAAGCCCAGAAAGCACTCCACAGTGATACGATATGGGGAGTAACCCTAGCAGGAAGAGAAGTCAATGACAGTGCTGTTCTACAGAGCTGTCACCTGAGGGGCAAGGATGTTGGAGTGTTGTCTTCCAACATGCATCCCTTATCATTTAGGGGGGCTCTGCCTGACACTATCTCACCCGTGGCTTGTTCAACTTGTTGCTCCAGCACTGAGCATGCTGAGGCAAGAGGTGAGAGATCAGGAAGCTGAATGGGAGGACTGTCTCCAGTGACCTTCACGGGAGACAACAGCAGAATTTGAGAGAGGCTATACATTTTCTTGCACAAAACCTCCTTTTCCTTTCCCTTCCATCACACGACTCTGATACCCCATGGAAGTTAGAACAGAAATGTTTTGCAACTAAAAACAAGGCCAAAAGACTACAATTTTTAAACCTGTGAAGACACAAAAGTTGCCTGAGTTTGTGTAAAGTATTGCTAGTGAGAGGATGTGTTGTCAAACAGCCATCCATTGATTGGATAAATAAACTATGGGATATGTACTCTATGGAACACTATACAGCAGTAAAAAACAATGAAATCTGGGCATTTACAACAAAATGGAGGAAACTGGAACACATCATGCTGAGTGAAATAAGCCAGTCCAAAAGGGACAAATATCATATGTTCTCCCTGATCGATGGCAACTAAATGAGCATCTAAAATGATACCCATTGAAGTGAAATGGACACTATGAGAGACAATGACAGGATCAGCCCTTGTCTAGACTGTTGAGGAACAACTTACTATTTTATTCCTTTTAGTATTTTTGTTGTTGGTGGTGGTGGTGTTGTTGCTCTGTTTGTTCTACATAAGACCACTGGTTGAACTCTGTAATCAATGCACAATCATTCTTAGGCATTTAAAATTAACAGAAAAGTGATCTCTGTTAAACATAGGAGTGGGAATAAGAGAGGGAGGAGATATATAGGTTGGCACATGCTCACTCGGACTTACCTACAATGGTGGAACTAGAAATGTGCCAGGGGATTTCAACTCAATCTTACCAAGGAGGCAAGTACCAATGCCAGCGCACTTGGTAAAGTGATAAGTATAAATACACAACCGATCAAAAAGATAGGGTATGTGTCGAAAAGATTTCACAAATAAGACCAGTGTAAGCAAATAATGAAGGATAGAATTAAAAGGGAGAGAATGATCCTGCAGGGGAAGCAGGACACACAGCAGACTCATAGAATGGCAAACGCCCCAAACAGCACTCCGGCCTCAGAATCAACCCTTGGGACATTTGGTTCTGGCTAAAAGGTCCATGAGAGTCTCACAGGCATGGAAAGCCATGACATAGTGGCAAAAAACAATCTAAATGAAAGACCCTGGTGAACAAGACCCCAGCAGAAGGAACAGGCCATCAAGGAGAGAGACGCCTTTCTCTGAAGGGAGGAAGTTGATAAACTCTAGGGGCTTGCATAGCCTTGACAGCTCACAGCAAGAGTCTCGGGTGATTGCTGACATCATAAATAAGAGTGCCAAATGTTAAATCAACAATGGGAGTCACTGGGTACATGCTCCCCACGTAGGATCTCTGTCCTTAATGTGTTTTACTATGAAACGTAAAAACACTACTAGTCGAACAGTACCCTATATCTTGTGCGGTTGTGTGAGTGCAGCCTGTTGAAATCCTTGCTTAGTATATACTAAGTTGATCTTCAGTATATGAAGGTAATTGAAAATGAAACTCTATAAAGGACGGGATGGGAGAGGGAGAGGGGAGGGCCACAGGAGGGAGGGAGGGAGGTTGGGGGGAAGCCACAACAATACAAAAGTTGCACTTTGTAAATCCACATTTATGAAATAAAAAAAAAAAAAGCCATCCATGCTAATGATATTTGAGGAGAGAGGGGATACGAAGGTGTGTGGAGAAGTGCTGAGTCATTGTTAATGGATTAAAACAAGAATAATTTTATGTCTTACATGTACCCTCTCTAGGGCTGGATTTTCTTTGTATTTAAAATGGACGGGCAGCGCTGCAGCTCAATAGGCTAATCCTCTGCCTGCAGCGCCAGCACACCGGGTTCTAGTCCCAGTCAAGGAGCCGAATTCTGTCCCGGTTGCCCCTCTTCCAGTCTAGCTCTCTGCTGTGGCCCGGGAGTGCAGTGGAGGATGGCCCAAGTGCTTGGGCCCTGCACCCACATGGGAGACCAGGAGAAGCACCTGGCTCATGGCTTCGGGTCAGCACGGTGCACCGGCCACAGCGCACCAGTCACAACGGCTATTGGGGGGAGAACCAATGGAAAAAGGAAGACCTTCCTCTCTGTCTCTCTCTCTCACTGTCCACTCTGCCTGTCAAGAAGTAAAAAAAAAAAAAAAAAAAAAAAAGTGGAAATAGTGATACCCTCCTGCCTTCTCTCACAAAGTTGCTGTATAGATGAAACAAAACACCACTAGGAATGTGTACTCTTAGGAGTATGCATTTAAACACAAAGTAAGCTCAATAATACCAGCTAATTTATATTGTTATGCTCACTGTTGCTGATCCTGTATTTCTGCAATTCCACAGTGATCAGTTGGTATTAGATAACCCTTCTATCAAACATTTATTAAAAGCCTACTGCATGATAGGCACTATGAAAGGACCTGCTCAGAGAGATTTAGCCTGCCCCTCCCCCTGCCCCTGTGAAATTCACAATTCCTGTGAACATTGTTTAATTAAAGAGTTTGTTTACTTGTTTGCTTTGTTTTGCTTGTTTATTAATGAACCAATGGTCAGCTATAGGAATATCTTAACCAGAAGGGTTTTATATATAGTGACTATTTAACAAATATTTTATAATGGTGGATGATGAAATCATGTGAGAATTAAAGCTAACCAAGACCTAACATAGGAGCAGTTCATGGCATGCTATCTCATCAAAAGTCACAGTAAACAGTAAAATGAATAGTTTCTTGTTATCTCCATTTTATAAGTGAAGAACTAGTCTTAAAGAAGCAAAGTCACTAGCCTAAGGATCAGACAGTTAAAGAGTGATCAAGAGTGGGTTGAGTCAGATTTGTCTAACTCCAAAATACAGTGCTTTTTACCATAACTAAAAATGTCAGTTCATTATATAAAAAAAAAATTATAAGCAAAAGTTTAGAAATTCAACAGGATTTGAAGCTAGCTATTATAATGACCCCTCCTAGGGATTAGTGCTAAATCCTTGGCAGAAAAATCTGGTTGGTCTAGCTCATTTTTGCAAGCCCAGATGATAGCTTTCAGTTTGCTGTCCAATTCATAAAATAACTGCTTCGGGGGCGTGCATCCAGTCTAGCTCAGTCAGCTTCAGGAGGTGGGGGAGTCATGGAGAAGCAACACAGTATAATCTGCGCTGCTGTTTGGCGTGTCAGAATCGTTTGGTTGCAAGTCATAGGAAACCACTTCAAACTAGTTTAAACAAAATAGAGACAACTCTGACTCAGATAACTAAGAATCCAGGTCACAGCTAGATTCGAGCACCTAGATCATGGTCTCTACAAAGTCTTTAAGTCACTGTCCCTGTCTCTGGGTTTGGCTCTCCTCTTGTCTTGGCTTTGTTCATATTCCCCATGCTATGGCAACCATGGCCAAGAGCAGTTTCAGATTTACTTCCTAGCAGTTTAGCAATATTATCAGAGAAGCACTTACCATTCCCATAATTTCTGTAAAGGCCTGCACATAGACGGCCTCATGTTCCTATCCTTGAACCAAGCATTGTTCCCAGGAAGATAAAATCGGTTGGGTTGATTGACCAAGCCTGGATTTCCTGCTCACTCATGGATCTTGACTTCAGACTCCCCTACCTGAATCATTGAGCTTGAGAATAAGAAGAGTTGATCACAAAGGGTTGTTACTAAAGAAGGAAAAAGGGATCTAGGGAAGGCAAAAGCTACAGCATGCATAGTAATTATAATTTAAATATTACCAGAAGGTGGGGCCTGTCAAGCAGCCAATATGGGACATTTTTTCAAACAAGAACTAAACCTTTTAGCCTCAGGAAACCAGCCTAGCCCACAGAAAGTAAATCAGTTGGTGACTGAACTCATATTTCTCGGTCATATATTACTTGACACTAAATTATGACATTGACTCATGTTAAATTATTTTTAATTTCTGAGGCTGGCATTGTTGCGCAATGAGCCAACTTGCTGCCTGCAGGGCTGCCCTCCCATATCAGAGCACCAGTTCAAGTCCCAGCTGCTCTGCTTCCTGTCCAGCTCCCTGCTAGTGTCCCTGGGAAGGTAGCAGAAGATGACCCAAGTACTTGGGTCCCTGACACGCATGTGGGAGACCCAAAAAAGGAGCTCAGGGCTCTTAGCTTCAATCTGGATCTACCCCTGGCCATTGTGGCCATTTGGAGAATGAACCAGCAGATGAAAGATCTCTCTGTCTCTATCAGACCCTCTATCACCCTGCCTTCCAAATAAATAAATAAATCTTTAAAACTGTATCTTATTTTCATTTTTTATTAAACATTCTGCTGTAATATTGTGGCACATCCCTCACCTCTGAATATCTAACCATACAGATAGAAAGACTGCATCGTTGACTATGCTTAAGATAGTGTCAATAAATCCCATAGCCACTATCTAGTTATTTTTTTCTTGGTCATGTCCTATCTTGTGGATTATTTCAGAACTCGTTGCTGTTCTTCATTTCTATTTTCAGGGTCCTTTGTTTCTTTGCTTTAGAGTCTTCATTTCTAATCTTAAGTGGCACAGTTTGGGTCATTGGTCATGACAAGAAAGATCAAGCTCTTTTGGTGGCTATGGGGTTTTTTCATCTCTGTCTCCATCTTTTTGTGGGTTTTTTTGTTTTGTTTTGTTTTGGCCTTTATACTTCAGCTTTTCCAAGGTCTGTTTAACAAAAGTAGGACACCAAATAAGAGGGAAGAAGAAAACAAAGGCTTTGCTAGGCACACTCTTCTCTATTGGATATTATTTTATTTCTCAGAATAGGGAGAATTAGAAGAAAGCTATTTCCCTCAATTTTCCATACCACCCATGGGAATCTAATTCAATTTCCTCTCAAATTTTGTAGTGAAAACTAAAAGTGTAGAATAAGGTTGCTGTAGTAGAATAGTTTTCTTTGACACAGGTTTGACTTTTAAAAAAATCCTACTCATGGAACTATTTAATCAGTCTGATCCATTTTTAATCAGATTCTAATAGAACCATTTGAAGAAATAAGACCATTCTTAAGTGGACAAGTATACATATTTAAGAGATATCAAGAATTTACCTGATAATCTAACCTGATAAAGGAATGCCACAGTGTCTAATGGTTCACAGCCCTCTAGCCAGAAACAGACTGAACTCTGGTTTTTTAAAACCAGCAAGAAAGTAAGGTTTATTCCTTCTCTATTTTTATCACATAATTCCTTCGAGAGAAGGGAAAATTATATTGCTTAATCCAAGGAAGTATATAAGAAATTATCATTGTATAGTTCACAATAAACTGGAAATAAAAACCTAGGTGAAAAGAAAATTCACCTCTATGGTTCTATAAAAAAGGAAAAAGAAAAGAAAGCTAATGTAGCTGTTGGTTACCCTACCACACAATGGGTGTGATATGTGTGAAAAGCACTTGACGACATTAAGTTGATAACTGCTAGGTTACTTCATTTAATCTTCATAGAAATCCTATGTTACAAATATGAATAGTAGCCCAGGTTACAGGTGAGGAGACTCAGACTCAAATTAGGCGAACACAGCAAGTTCCCAGTAGAGCTAGGACTTGAACTCAGGTCCTCTGTGTCTAGAGTCCAAGCTTTTAACACAAAGCTACCCCATCTCTTTTATGAAGCCTGGTGGCTTGAACTCTGTTCATTTTTATTTCTGGGACTGAAGACCTTTGAATTTTCTATTTTCTCAAAAAGGTTATAAAAATTTACCATGCCTGGGTATATATTAAGCTTCTAGGGTCACTTATTAGACTTGGCTCAGCTTAGTTTTACTTTAACAAGGTAGAATTCTGTATTACTGACATTATCCTATTGGATCTTTTACCCTTCTGTGACTGTTATCCAACCAGTTGCTTCATGAGTTTAGTAAACAGTTACAGAGTACCATCATGTCCCTGAGCCAGCCTCACAAAGTTAGTGCATTTATCTCAGATTTATAGGATCCTACATTCAATTTACAGTCATAGTACCCTAGTTTCCCTTGCAAGATTAGAAATAGAAAAAGACCAATTTTAATATTATCTAAAAGAACAAACAGTTTAGTGAATCACATGATCTGATATTTCACTATAGACAAGTTTAGTGTCTCAACTAAGCTTTCAGTGGAACTTTTAGTGGGTTTTTTTAATGCCAGGATAATTCATTTATTTCCTAAATATATAAGACTTTCTGATCTTTGTCCCATAAGACCTGGGGGCAATTAAATTGTTTTATATATTTGTTAAAAGACCCTAGGATCATGGTATCCTTTGAAGAACTGATCAAAATCTCTGTTTTTATTTTATACTCCTAGAGAAAACAATGTAGCAATATAGTTATCTGGAAGGAAAAGGCTATATAAATCAGTTTTTTAAAATTATTCTCCCAAAAACAGAACCCAAGCTAGGAAAGCCCCATCAACCAGGTTTTAATGCATTTATGAAAGTAAAAGTTCAAAACCTTGATGAAAAACTACCATCTAGATTTGCAGGACAACTTCCTAGGGTCCTCGTGCATTTTCTTGCCTGCATGTGTGTCAATCACACAATAAACCCAACAGAGGCAAGATGTCCAGATTTTCTGTTGGTCCATTTATTAATGAAGGAAAAAGAGAATTCTGAAAGACTGGAATCTTCTTTCTCCTTGAGGGATCAGGATCAGGCCAGGCTCATTTTTTATTTGATGATCTGGCCTTTTTTTGTAATGTTCAAATTATAATATAAGAGATAATAATATTCTGTATCTATTATGTGCTTACTGTAGACCAGGTCCTATATTCAGGTATAAATCATATGTAAGACAAACTTAACAGTGCCTTTTAAAAGTAGAAGTTTATTTTCTTCTCTGGCAGCAGGCACGTAGGTACTCTAAGGTAGTGGTGGTGTCCTCCACTCCACACCCACTTTGATCCACTTTCACCAAACTGCAATAGATATAGTCCAAGAGCCTGGGTTCATTGTCCATGTTCAGGTTTGTTCCTAAGTCCAGGTACAATATGGCTCTAATGTAACTCAATACTGTATTCATGTTCTAGAAATTAAATGTGAAATAGAGGAGAGTCCATGCCACCAGTTCTCCAGGGCACAACAGGAGTATCACAGACACCATTCCCACTACTATCATGTCCAAAGAAAAACTGAGGCCCATTAAATTTTAATGTGGTTTACTTGAGCAAGAGCAAAATTTATGGAACCAGGCAGTGTTCCACACTGAGGATGGTTCAGAATACTCCACCCCACCACACGTATAATCTGAAGATTTGAACAGGAATTAGCTCCACAAACGCATGCAGATATCTAAGCCCAAAAGTGTTATACTGATTATTAATGGATTAATGTTCATGGTTGATGGATTAAGAGCGGAGACTTGATATGATTATGGCAAATGGGAGGTGAGCCTGGGGAGAGTTCTTTAGGTCATTGTGGGCTTACCCTCCGAAGGTAGTTCTCCCGAGAGGGCTCTCAGGCACTCTCTACTTCTCTTCTCACTGTGTGATCCTTCCTCTTCATGGATACTGCCATCCTCCATCCTCATCAGACCCCCAGACTCATGCCACTGCTCATTCTTAGACCGTGAACCTTGAAACTCTAAGCCAAAATAAGCATTCCTTCCTAAGTAGCCTCTCTAAGTAGCCTTCAGGTTTCAGCATAGGTGTTACTGGCAGCTGTCAGTTTTACAATGAGAATCAGGAGTAAAAATTATCAGAGCAGAAAGATTTGAAAAATTTACAGCCTGGCCAGAGAAAGGAGGAAGAAAAAGCTTGTTAGGAACGGGAAAGTGAGAGGGAGCAACCACTTGCTAGAGAGACTGGCACATGTAGAAGGGAGCCATTTGCTAATGGATGAAGCAATGGAAGAAATACCCTAAAGTTTTTTCAGGGTTCTTCAAGGCAGCCCCTCTCCTAACAGGCCCACCAGGGTTTAGAAGCGAAATTGTATCTTAAAGATCCTTCTAGGGCAGCATCCTTTCAGAAGGGAGCCCGAGGGTGTCCTGCTGGTCCAGGACAAGCTCTGGATTCTGGCTTGCTAACAAAGTGGTCTAAGACTGCTAACGCCAGAGTTCACGTGGGCCCAGATGAGGTTTATGGTGACAGCAGACGTCAGTGCCATCTGTATGATGCTGGTTTTGCACATGTACAGAATGTCGCAGTTAAGGAGTCATGGTGGCTTCTACTGAGATTTCAAAGAAGTGCATGGACGGTCAGGCAGAGCTGTGCTGCAGGGCTGGAGACCCTGCATAGAGTGATGCTTCAGTGGAGCCGTGGGAGTGAAGCTGCTTTGGAGAACCCAGAGGGGTAGAGATATCAGTAACATGAGACCCCTGCTGGGAAAACTGCAAGCAGTGTGCCAGGCAAGCCTAGGAAAACCATACACATCAGCATGCAGCCTCAGAGAATACCCACACGCGCACAGGCCAACAGAGCATCGAGGCATGGAGGCCTCCATTTAAATTTCAAAGAACATTTTGAACAAACTAGCAGCTCAGAGATTGGTCACAGGGACACAGCGCCTGCAGAGCACCTCCACTAGGGCAATGCCCAGCTGACATGTGGGGTCAGAGCTGCCGCAGAGAGTCCCCAACAGTGGAGCTGCAGAGATGAGATTCCAACCAGTGAGAAATGATTCAGGGGCTATGACCTGCAAAGCTAAAGTATAGGGCTTCACAAGCCTTTGGGAGTCCAGCCCCCATCACTGTGTGACCAGGATGCTGCACATGGAAGTTTAAGATTCAATGTTTTTCCTGCTGAGTTTTGGTCTTACTTTGACCTGATTAGTCACTTTTATTTCCCTGTTTCCATTTTTAGAATGAAATGTCTATCCTATGGCTATCCCACTATTGCATCTTAGAAGTGGGTACCTGCTCTTTAATTGCACAGGAATTCACAATTACCCAAATTTGCCTTGAGTCTCAGATAAGACTTTGGATTTTGAACAACATTAATGTTGGACTGAGTTAAGCCCTTGGGAGTTTTGAATGATTGTTTATTTTATGTGAGGAGCACGTGAGCTTTGGGGAGCCAGGGTGGAAATATTATGGTTTGAACAGGATTTTGCTTCCCAAACTCATGCAGACATTTAAACCCCAAAATATCACTTTAAGGTTAATGGAGTAATGTTACTGGTTGATGGATTAAGGATAGAGATTTGATCTAATGATGGCATCTGGGAGGTAGGTCTAGTGGGAGGTCTTTAGGTCTTTGGGAACTTGCCCTTTTTGGAAAGCAGTTCTCCTGACATGGTTGATTACATAAGGCGAGCATGCTTCCTGACCATCTCTGCTTCCTGGTTCTCCATGTGATGTTTCCTCTGCATGGGATCTGCCATTCACCATCTTCAGCAGATGTCAGACTAATGGCCCACCTGCTTTTGGGCTGTGAACCTTCAAATTGTAAGCTTAAATAGACCTTCTTCCTTCCTTAGTAGCCTCTCTCAGGTATTTTAAAGTAACAAAAAGCTAACATATACCAGTTATATTCATAGCCAGAGTAAAGGAAGTGACATATAAAAAACAACATGTGGGGCTGCAGTTG
This sequence comes from Lepus europaeus, assembly GCF_033115175.1. Taxonomy (NCBI): domain Eukaryota; kingdom Metazoa; phylum Chordata; class Mammalia; order Lagomorpha; family Leporidae; genus Lepus; species Lepus europaeus. Next base: position 101,369,156 of record NC_084831.1, read on the forward strand.
GCATTTGCCTTATACTGCTATTAACATGTTTTAGCAGTTTTCAGTCTCTGATTGGCTGGAAGTTAAGCTGGTATGATTGATTGAGACTCAGTTGCTTGGTTACAAGGGTATACTCCTAGGCTAGGTTAAAATTTGTTTACACATAAAGCTAGGGGACTGGTCACTATGTAAAAGTTGCTTCTGATCAAACTTATTTAAAAACAGAGACTGGTTTATGCCAAAGATATTTTCATTCAGCAATCCCATTGGCCAGAACATAGTCACATGGTCATATCTATCCAGAGGAGGTGCTAGGAAATGTAGTATTTATTCTGGCTGAGCGTACACCTAAAACTGTATTGATGTACCTTAAAAAAAAAATGGAAGAATACATCAATGAGCAGACTCAGACTCATGGTGTCATGTAATTTAATTTTCCCAACAACCCCTACAGTAGTTATTTTATTACCCAGGTTTTACAGTGAAAGTAAACAGAGCTTAAGGGGATTTCCTGTTTGCTGCTGAAGCAGGGCTATGTGACTCCAGAGCTCAAACTCTTTTCCACTGTTTTCTGTTCTATTTTGGACAAATACCTTATTTTGTTTACATTTTCATTTTTCTAGACATACATTTAATAGTTGTTAGTATATTAAAAAAGTTGGACAACCATCAGCAGTATCTAATTTTAGAACATTTTCATCACACTAAAAGACAGCCCTGAAAAGGGCATTGTGGCATAGCAGGTTAAGCTGCCATTTAGGACACTGGCATCCCATCAGAGTGCCAATTTGAGTCCCTGCTACCCTACTTCCAATCCAACTTCCTCATAACATGCCTGTTAAGGCAGCAGAGAAGATGGCCCAAGTACTTGGGTTCCTGCTACCTACATGAGAGACCAGAATGGAGTTCCAGGCTCCTGGCTTCGACCTAACCCTGGCACGGCTGTCACAGGCATTTGGAAAGTGAACCAGCAATGGAAATATCAAATAGCTCTCTCTTTCTCTCTCTCTCTGCCTTTCAAATAAATCCCATTGTTTGACTTGAACTATAATAATTATTTTATGTATATTTTTTCACTTGACTCCCATTACCACTTTCACTAGGAATAATTATCTGTTTATTTAGGGTGTAGCAAGTACAATCAAGTACTTTGTCAAAGACTTCTGCTGGTAAGTTTTAGGTAAGAGTCAATTCTAAAGACTGGGCTCTTCCTAAGACATCCAAAGCCAGAAAAAGTGAACTGATTCAATTGAGAATGACACTCATGTTTCTGGGACTGCTAGAACTCTTGCTACTCAAGTGTAGTCTATGGACAGGCAACTACAGTATCTCCTGAGAGCTTGTGAGGAATTGCAGGTCTCCCTCAGACTTATTGACTCAACAATCTGTATTTTAACCAGAACCCTAAATGACTTCTGTGCAGAGGAAGGTTCAAGTGTGTCAAATTCAGACAGACACAAAGTCTAAAATATGAGAATGATTCTAATGCAAACCTCACTTCTACCAGTAATCCTGTTTGGAAATCTTTGGTCTAAACTGAACTAGCCTGAAGGTTTTATCTGAACTCACAAACTAGACTGACCATTTTGTTTGTAAATTCTGTTAGATCTACTGATTAGCATATTAAAATGTCTGGTTTATATTTTTTGGTCAAAATGGTGTTTACCTTTAGCATATATAAGAAAATCTAACAAATCAATAATGAAGTGGTAAGTAACCCAATTACAGAATGAGTAGAGCATATGAATAGCTGTTTTTTTCAAGGAATAAAAATGAGGGTATATCAAAAAGTTTGTGGAAAAATAGATTTAATAGATACATTTGGTGAAAAAGATATGAAATCAACACAAAGTTTTCTCATAATATACATTTCCATGGACTTTTGAAGATCCCTATATATAAATAGCCAAAGGACACATGAATAAAAGTTCACCATCATTAGTCATTATAGAAAAAGAAATCAAAATCACTTTGAACTTTGTTTCAGATACAGTCCTAAGGGATTGGGTATTTTTTTTTGTCGAATCTTAAAAATTATTTTAAAGCACATGCACTCATTGCCCCTGTTTTACAGAGGATGTGGCTGAGCTTAGCATGCTTAGGAAGACATAATGCCCTTTGCAGTGGTGAGAGCAGAGGGCTGGACACAGGTTGCTTTCAATCTGAATTCTTGCTCCATCTTATACTAGCTGGGAGATGTGTTTTCTCAATCCCTTAATATTCAAATACATCAAATGTAATAATTAGTGCCAATCCCATGGAATTATTGTGAGGCTTGTGTGAAATAATGTGTGAAATATGCAAAAGGCACTTAGCACAACATCAGTAGGCAGTCAATGTTAGTTCTGTTTGATGGTTTATTAAATTACTCATCTGTGGCCTCACAGCAAATAAGTAGAAGAGGCAAGATTTGAATTCAGGCTGTCTGATTCCAGTGTCATAACTCATAATCTGTAAATTATATCGCATCTCACATTTCAAGTAATACATTGAGGTGAGAGCCAGAAACTTATGTGATGATGCTGCTATTGATTGTATATTAGTTTGTGTATATTCCAAAGGCCCATGTGTTAAAGATTTGGTCCCTAGGTTGCTGCTCTTGGGAGGTGGTGGAAAATTTAAGGGCTGTGACCCAGTGGAGGTCTTTTTGTCCTCTGGAGTAAATCCCAGGGAAGTAGTTCTTGCCAGAGGGTTGGTTATAAAAGTCTGAGTTGCTCCCACTCTCTCTCTTCTTCCTGATTCACTCTGTGATCCTTCATCCATCGGTGTCCTTCCTTCCCATTTCACTGCTGTAACCAGAAGTCAAATCAGTGGGGCTCCCACTTGAACTTGGACCTCCAATACTGAGCTATCCCAGGTACCCACATGGGAGTCCCAGATTGAGTCTCAGGGGCTCTTGGCTTCAGCTGGGCCCTGCTTTGGCTGCTGGGATATTTGGAGAATGAACCAGCAGATTGAAAATCTGTGTCTGTCTGTCTGTCTGTCTCTCTCACTCTCTCTGCCTTCCAAATAAAATGAAAATACATAAATCAGTACTGTGAGCTAAATAAACTTTTCTCTTTTAAAAGTTAATTTCTTCAGGTATTTCATTGTAGTAACAAAAAGCTAAAATATATGTGAAAGGTCTAGAGACTGCTGAGGCATAAAAAAGTAGGCAAGCCAGCGCCGTGGCTCACTGGGCTAATCCTCCGCCTTGCGGCGCTGGCACACCGGGTTCTAGTCCCGGTCGGGGCACCGGATTCTGTCCCGGTTGCCCCTCTTCCAGGCCAGCTCTCTGCTGTGGCCAGGGAGTGCAGTGGAGGATGGCCCAAGTGCTTGGGCCCTTCACGCCATGGGAGACCAGGATAAGCACCTGGCTCCTGCCATCGGATCAGCCGGTGCGCCGGCCACAGCGCACCAGCCGCGGCGGCCATTGGAGGGTGAACCAACGGCAAAGGAAGACCTTTCTCTCTGTCTCTCTCTCTCTCACTGTCCACTCTGCCTGTCAAAAAAAAAAAAAAAAGTAGGCAAGAGACACTGGGTAATTTGTTATCTTTTCAAGAAGTTATCTACAAAGCTCCCATATTTGTGACAACACATTTTCTAAAAGCATTTGTATAGCTAGTGCCACTCCAATGCAGAAGATAAAACAGAAACTGATACGGGTTTGGTAGTGCCTAAAATTTACGCCCTTTGGTACTGGGGGCAGGGAGGTACTTATTAAGGGTGAAAATGTTTATTAATATAAGTACATAAATAGTATATTATTTGTACAAAATATACAAAAGCATATTACTACAGGAATACATTGCTAGGGTTCTCTGCAGGGCCTTGGAATAGCCCTGTAGCTTAAATTTCATGCACTCTGTGGTGAATCCTCCCTTGGCACAAAAGTAGTCCAAACCCTGACCTACAAAGCAGCAAGCCTAACCTTTCTTCCTGTTTGGCTTTTCAAAGAGCAAGTTCCTAACTTTTCTGTCTCAGTACCACTATTTTAAACATTAGTAATAGACTGTAGGAACCTCTAACTTGCAGGAAATTCTGGCAGATAATATCCTTCCCAGAATAGATATATTAAGTTATAAAGAAAAATCAGACAGACTCTATGGGTTTTTCATACCTACTAGCAGGTGGCACAGAACTAAATGTTGCAGCCTTTTTATAAGCAAGATTAAATTGACTCATGACAGCTGGTCACTAAAATACAGGAAGTGCAGACCTGGATGAAAGGGAGAACACACCGGTGTTCATTAGTTTGCATCACAGAAGATAACTTATTTTTCTTTTAAATTTGTCTTAATGATGCCCTTATTTGATGATGTCTCCTGTTTGTCACTTGCACACAAATGGATCTTCAAGGTTCATGCAAGTCCATTAGTTCTAGCAGCAATGTCTTAGCATGAATTCTGTGTGTGTGTAAACAGAACCAGTGAATAGGCTGAGCTTTACAGAACCTCACACATTTGCTTGCTAGTGAAGCCTTTTAGGTCTCCACTTGCACAGTTCCTCCCCCTCCCAATGTGACAATAAAAGTGGGCGCTGGATGGCCATGGAAATGGATAATCAATCTGTCGGAGACAAGTGAGATGTCACAGAAATCTGCCCTCCACCCATCACAGGGCCAGAGGTTGCAACACCAGGAATTGAGAGCAATCTTCCAATATTGTGAAATCCATTTTTTTTCCTGTTAGAAGAACAGCTACTCTGGCAAAGGCTCTAAATAAAGGATTTTAGTGTCTGATTGGAATGAGAGTGATGAGAATAAACTGAGCTATGGAAAATGAAAGGGAACCACTTCAAAATACAATGCTGCGGTACCTCAGAGTCCACTTTCAATGCTTTGTTCCAACACAAAATTGTCACAATTACTCAAGAAAGACAGCTCCAATGCTGAGATAAGTCATCAGATTTACTGCTGGGGAAGTCATGATTTTAGCCAGTGCCCAAGCAATGCTCCTCCAAAGTTCAAATGAAAAGCATGGTCAACCTTACATGAGGCGTTGACACTAACAGGTGCATCCCTCAGAGTAATCATGTTACACAAATGCATTGCTGTTCCTCTCCTCCTGTGCTGTGTTCTTTTCCTTAGGTTTCTAGGCATTGTTTTAAGATAGTTCTTATGTAAAGCTTCAATCTTCTGGTAAATTCTCTGGAGCTTAAATTAAATAGAGTTTGCAAGGTTTCATCAATTTTATAGAGATCCTTTTGTCCAATATAAGGTTAATTATGAAAGCAATGATAAGGGTATGTGGCAATTTTCAGCACACACCATAGTGTCATATGTTTGATTTCATAAGAACATGCACATGAAGTTCCTGCTTTCAGGAAGCTTATTTGTTTACTGTTCACTTGTTTAGTCATCAAATGTCTTTGGAGCACCTATTCTATTCCAAGCATTTTGACACATGTTGGCAATAGGAAAGGCAGACATAATTGCTGATTCCCTAAAACTTACCCTCTAGTAACAGTAGCAGGAGAATAGAATGCAGCTTATGTCTATAGCAAAGATAGTGGACATAATATGCAACATGCCTGGCTAGATGTGTGGAAACACATAGAAATAGCATCATTGTGAGCCAGAGGAACATTCAGAAAATTGATTAGATTTTTTGAATGACAAGTGGGGACCAGGAACTAGCTAGGACTTAGAAAGGAAGACTTATCCAGATAAAAGAAATAGGGATTGGAAAGTTGAATGTTGAAGGCTTGAGAAACAGTTTTGTAATATTACATGGAGGCAAAATTCAAAGCATTAAGTATATAATTAGAAGTGGCACAGATGAAGCTGGAGAAGGGATAAGAGGTAAACTGCAAAGCCACTTGCAAGCCATGTTACAGAATTGAACTGTATCCTGAGAATACTGGGAAAGACAACAATGGTTCTAAGCAAGGAGTAATCCAAGTATATTGGTGTAGAAGATTGTTTTGACTATTGTGCTGAGATTGGACTAGAAAGAAACATAATTTGAGCACTCAGTTCTAAGTAGAACTTTCTGTAATGAATCAGATCAAAGATGATGATGATCTCAACTAAGGAAGTGATCATTGTGTAAATTTCAGATACAGTCAAGCAAGAGGAATGTTAGGATTTGCTGAAAGACTGAGTAATGACAGATTAGATGTGTTAGGAAAGGAAGTTATAGGAGCCACTCTTGACTAATGAGATAGAAGATAACACAGTTTACTAAAATGGAAAACACAGAAGGAACAGGTGGGACAAGGTATCCAAAGAATTCAGTTTGGAACATGTTGTGTTTGATGCATCTAGAAGTCATTTGGAAATGCAAGAGAGAGATCTGTGACAGTGGTACAGACACAAAGACTTACCAACACTTTGGCCAGATATGCCTTACCTGGAGTAATAGAGGGATGGAGGTACTATGGACCACTGTAGGTAACGGAGAATCTCCACATCTCACAAAAATGGTTTCAAGTTTTTGAGCTTATTTTATATGTGTTTTCTTAGAAGTGGAGGACAGATCATTCAAATTTACTTTGAAAAATGTGCAGTTCAGAAGATGGACCACAGAAGGAAATTGATAAGACAATCTAGATGAAATGCCCAGAGAGAGAAGGAGTGTGCCGATCATGCTGGGGCAGAACCCAAAGCACAACACATAGAGAAAGTAAGCAGAAGAGAGTCTTGAAAATGAACTTGAGCATCCAATGGGGAGAGTGTCAGGGCAAAGGGAGTGGTCTTCAGAGTCAATGCCCCATGGGGTCAAATAAAGAAAGGAAAAGTATCCACTGGATTTTCAACAAGGATATCATGGGTGATCCTGGCAAGAGAGGTTATGATCAGGGGGTGGTCATTTGATGCACTGATTAAGCCTCCATTTGGGATACTGCATTCTGTATCAGAGTATCTGAGATTGATTCTCAGCCCTGCTTCCAGTTCCAGCTTCCTGCTGATGTGTGCCCTTCAGGGCAGCAGGTGACAGCTCAAGTACTGGAGTCCCTATCACCTATGGCAGGGACACAGTATGATTTCCAGGTTCCCAACTTTGGTCTGACCCAGCTTCAACTGTTGTAGGCATTTGGGGAGTGAACCATCAGATGAAAGATCTCTATCTATCTCACTCTGTGTTTCTCTCTCTCTGTTTCCCCTCCTTTCAAATAAAAATACATACATAAATAATTTTTCTTTAAAAAAAGAAGCTGTGATGGGGCTTGTGCTGTGGTGTAGTGGGTAAAGCTGCCGCCTTTGATATTGGCATTCTATATGGTTGCTGGTTTGAGTCCTGACTGCTCCACTTCCAATCCAGTTCTCTGCTGATGTGCCTGGGAGGACAATGGAGGATGGCCTGAGTGCTTAGGCCCCTGTGCCCACATTGGAGACCAGGAAGAATCTCCTCGCTCCTGGCTCCTCGCTCCTGGCTCCTCGCTCCTGGCTTTTGCCTGGGTCAGCCCCAGCTGTTGCAGCCATTTGGGAAGTGAACTGCTGGATAGAGGATCTCTCTCTCCCTCTTTCTCTCTCCCTCTCCCCCTTTTCTCCTCTCTCCCTCTCTGTAATTTTGATGTTTAAGTAGATCGATAAATCTTTTTTTATTTTTATTTTTATTTTTTTGACAGGCAGAGTGGATAGTGAGAGACAGAGAGAGAGACAGAGAGAAAGGTCTTCCTTTTTGCCATTGGTTCACCCTCCAATGGCCACCGCGGCCGGCGCATCTCGCCAATCCGAAGCCAGAAGCCAGGTGCTTCTCCTGGTCTCCCATGCGGGTGCAGGGCCCAAGGACTTGGACCATCCTCCACTGCCTTCCCGGGCCATAGCAGAGAGCTGGCCTGGAAGAGGGGCAACCGGGACAGAATCCGGCGCCCCAACCGGGACTAGAACTCGGTGTGCCGGCACCGCAAGGCGGAGGATTAGCCTGTTAAGCTACGGCGCCAGCCGCTCAATAAATCTTTTAAAACTATATAAAAAATTAAAAAGAAGTTGTGGTCAATTGGAAAGAGTGAGTGGAAGATAAGCAAATGAAGATGGCAAGTATAGCAAACTCAAGAAGGAAAAGGAGAAAGTTAAGGAAGTAGCTAGAGTAAAAGACCAGGTACAGGTAGATATGTTCCCCTTTGAGATGTCAGAGAATTATTCAATGAGTAAAGAATTTTAACAGCACAGAGCCTACATAGCAATGAGCCAAACCAAACACACAGAATCACTGAGGAAATCAGAATAATAGAGCTCAGAGTGTCTATAGGGGACAGGACAGATCGAATTGAGTTGAGACTTCAGTGATTAATAAGCTTTTGGACAGGTGAGAATGAGCCATTGATTGGAAGAAATCTGAGAAAAATAAAACTAAAGAATCATCCATTTTCCTTTCACCTCCTTTTGTTATTCAAAATGAAACTGTTTTCCCAGCTAACATAATGTCTTTCGAATAGAAATTGCCTGTAACTCAGAGAATGACTACAAATATGAAGGTAATAAGAGTTATAAGATATACAATCCAATTTACAGTTACTACCTGCCTTCTTAGTCTTCACACATGCATCTAGCATATTCTTTGAGGTCACATTGTTCACTTCCTCATTTAGAATTTTTAACACCAGATAGGGTGTTAAATCAGTATAAGCTGGTGCTTCTATCACTTAGGTTTCAAACATCCTCCTTTTGTATAAACACACCCATAAATAAAGGTGCTAATATGCAAGGAGAAAGTTCCATTAATAAGCAGCCCAGCACAAATAACTGCCTACATGGAGGAGGTGGTTATAGGACATAGCTCATAATTAAGCAGAATTTAACTAAATTATTTTTTCTCTTGCCTTTTTCCTTAGGATTTATTTATTTGTTTGAAAGTCAGAGTTACAGAGAGAGGAGAGACAGAGAAAGGGATCTTCCATCCACTAGTTCACACCCTAAATGGCCTGGCCAAGCCAAAGCCAGGAGCTTCTTCCAGGTCTCCTACGTGAGTGCAGGGGCCCAAGGACCTGGGCCATCTTCTGTTGCTCTCCCAGACACATTAGAAGGGAGCTGGATGGGAAATGAAGCAGCTGGGACTCGAACCAGCACTGCAGGTGGCAGCTTAAAACACTGCACCACAGCAGGAGCCCCTCTCTTACCTTTTTAAGACTATACAAATGGTAATTTTCAAAGCTGATATTTGCATGTCTAAGTTAAATAGATATTGTTTAAATAGTAGCCTTTCAGTTTATTATAGTTCCTAAGTACACAGAGGGCAGAGTGTAGCTTAAAGTCTTAACCGGTTGTAGTAGATCCCTAAGGAGGCTGACACTTAGTGGTTCCAGAGAGGTTTGAATGGGGGGCCACTGCAATAGGAACTACACTGTTTAGTTACAAGGGAGGCTGGCAGCTTTCAGCACTACTATTTGCTAAGCCTTTATCATGAGATCCAAACTGACTGTTGCACAAAAGAGAAACTTTGCCATTGCTATACAGCCATTGTAGAAATCAACATCATTTCAAAAAATCTCACGCTCCTTTCTAAGAGAGAATATTCTCTGTTTTTCTCAGTTCATGACATCTACTCATAGTATTTTTGTTTGTTTTAAGAAACTTGAGTCTCTATTTGTGTGTGTATGTGTCCAGGCTTATTTTCACACACACATGCACACACACACTTAATGTTTCCAGGTTCAGATGAATCGGTACTTTATCCTCTGGCCTGGGTGCCCAGGACTTCCCTTTTGCATAGACCCTTTCTTCCCACACACATTATCCTGACTTCTGGTCATGGTTTTTACCTTTCCTGGGTTCTATGGCCCAATCTCAGTGTAGTGCAATTGATAACCTGCTTCCTCAACAAACACCAAGCTGGCCTCTGCAGTTTTGTAGCCAGAGATTTCGGATACAGAAATGGATTTTTGTGAAAATTGCATATTCCAGTGTTGCCGCTCATATATCACAGCTTTATTCACAGGCAGCAAATGCTGGGTCCTTTGCTAATGGCTTCAAGCCTCTGCCACACATAGTCTTCATATTTTCTAGAAGTCTAAGTATCCTTTATCAGAGACATTTGGCCTGTTTCCAAGAGACCTCTGTGATTGCCATATTTTCTATAAAGGGGAAGTCTCCCCTCACCCTGGGGGGAGGGCAGGCTGGGGAAATTCTTCCCCTTTAAGAGAATGTCATTTAGATCCCAGAAAGAGAGCACCTGAGGATAGGTCTACAAGCCTGAGCAGCAGATTGTTTTAATGGTTATCTTCATTCTTCAATGAGTAAGAATTGTCCTAATGATGTAAAGCCAAAAAGGAAGGGAACACTGTTCTTCAAACCCAGATAAATGGTCATAGGTTTGATAAGATCACAGGAAAACCACTCACTAGTGGCAATATTTTGGATACCTGTTGGGAAATCCTTAGTTTGAGGGCACAGTTGTCCAGGGGAGCAATCAGACCTCTGCTGGTACTGGGCTTCCTTAAAGCTCCCACCCCCTGGCACTCAATATAAAGATTCCCAAGGCCTGCAAATCTGCATTTTAATGCATGCCTCTGTGTAGGAATAAGGCACTGAACAATTGACTTTGAGAGCCACAACCCCAGGAGGTAAACTAGTAAAGCCTCAGTGGTCATTAAGACCAACATGACTGACAATGACCTCTTTGTCTCTCCTCTGCCTAGGTGCAAGTGTAATCTCCATGCCACAGTGTGTGTGTATGACAACAGCAAACTGACATGTGAATGTGAGCACAACACCACAGGCCCAGACTGTGGGAAATGCAAGAAGAATTATCAGGGCCGACCTTGGAGTCCAGGCTCGTATCTCCCCATCCCCAAAGGCACTGCAAATACCTGTGAGTAACTTTGTTTGGTAACGCCATCTTCTGTGCACCATGAGCTGATAGTTCCTCTCAATTTCATTGCCATTTGTGACTCTACTCCTCTTACAAATTATCTGATTGCTCTTCAAAGTGCAGCTAAAGTTGTAGTCCCTTATTTGCCCACCCATCATCATGTCATCATCTTAAATTCACTCTTCCAACATCCACATTAAATGAGTTGAGAAATTATTCTTGGGATCACAGAAGCAACTTTTTCTAAATGGGTGGAACAGGTGGGTGATCTAATTTCTTCCCCAATTTAATTTCTTATTAACATACCCAGAGCCTTGAAAACTCTCAACCCTAACTTGCTTTTATCCATAAACAATTTCCAGGAATTCTTTGAATATTTACGATCCCATTTTCCAATGCTGAGGAACACAAGAAATATCTAGTCCAAAAGGTATTTCCTTCTCCAAGTTGACCAAGGTCTTCCCGTTTCCTGGCGAAATAAATGGATTTTTCCAAACTCCAGCCATTCTGGCAAGCCTGCCATGGATTCTGGGAGTAAGGCCTTCTGCAGTCAAACAGAATGATTGTGGCTGATGGACACTAGATTAAGAAAAAGAGATTTTTGTGTTTATGTGAAAGACTACAGGCATTCTCTATGTTTAAAGGAGCCATATGAGATGCCCCATTGCCACACAGATGTGCCCCACTGAAATTCCTGAGGAATATAGGAAAATAAGCTCTGATATAATCAAAAAGTGATTATTTCCAGAATAAATTGTTCAGTTTCATAGATGGATCAACTAGCCACCTACAAAAGCCCAACATTAGCCCTCTCTAAAGAGTGGAGAGATGGTCGGTCTAGAATAGACCTATTCACAGAGGAGGAACAGAAGCAGCACAACAGTTAGCACAGGAGAGTGAGAACTTGAAAAGCCAGTGGCTCTTTGCAAGGCTAAGAATGTTATCAGGCCTTTCAAAGCAGCAGCTGTGAGAAACTAAACTTAAAACTAATATCACAGGAACCAGGACCTTATCAAGTTAAAATGTAAGAGTAATGGACCAAGTAACAAGCCGTGAAGTGAGGGGGCATGAAATTATGATAAAATTTCTATGAAGCAGAAAAAATCCTACCAATGGTTTTTTTTTTAAAAATCTCTTTGTAAGGCCATTCAGCTCTGTGTTACAGAAAAAAAAAAAAGACTTCTCTTTCCTAAAATTAATACATTAAAGCTCTGTTGAGTAGATACTTAGATTTTTCGGGGTGATTTTATTAATGGAGACTTTCTCAGGCCTTCCTCAATTGTTGAGAGTCACAGACTCATGAATTCGGAAGGCATCTTACAAGGTTATTTGTTGTAATACCCCATGGCTGGCTAGCTAATTACCCCTATCACCACAGTTGTCAAATTTAGTTTAAAGCTTTCCCACAATGAAAATGGTTCAGATTTTATTTTCAGGGCCTGCTGCCACTTTAGTGGGACAGCATGGAAGAGAAGGCAGTTCACAAACACTTGTTGTCACCCTGGTTCATCCCTGAGGTAGGCCAACTTCAAGGCCACCAGAGGCAACCATGGTAGACCCACGTTGAAGGCATTAGCTTCTATTTTAATAGGACCTGGTTCTTCTACCCATTTGTGTGCTTCAAAATCTTTGCTTATTTCAATGTGCTTTCGTTGAGAAGATCTTGTTTCAACCAAGCTTTCTTGCTGAAATTGATCTCTTGTTATATTCTCCATGGAAGTAACTATACTCCCAGCCCTTTGCACATTGAAGATCACCAAGTTATTACCTGGGCAAAGGAATGCAATATCTTTTGGGTTTCCTTGTGGGCATGATTGTTACTTGTCCCTTAGACTTTACTTATACTTTACTAACCTTTTCTAGATTTTTGGACTTTTCCATGTTCTGCTAAAATAGAAACACAATGGACCCAATGGCCAGAAGGGTTCAATTCATTAATTCAAACCTCAATATGGCATAAAGTTGATGAAAGATTGTAGAAATTGTCTGCCATGATCCAGTCTTTGCAATAGGAAAAAAACTCATTTAACTAAATCTCTGACACATGGGACTATGCTTTAAAACATCCAGCAGTTGAATCAATAACTTAGTAGTTTGGTGCACAGGTTCCAGAATCAAATCCTGGTTCCTCCATGCACTAGCAGAGTGACCTTGATAAAGTAAGCTAACTTCTCCAACATAGTTTCCCATCTGTAATGTGCAGATAATAATAGCTCTTAACTCATAGGCATTTTGAGAGGATTGAATAAGCTAATGCATGTAATATGTTTATTTAGCATAACACCTGTCACAAAATAAGTGTTCAAAAATAATTTATTTTTAGGATTTTTTTCATAAGGCAGCTTGTCCATTGTTGGACAGTTTTGTTATAAAAGTGATTTCTTAAGATTAATGTTGAGTGCTTCCTAGTTTCTGTTTTTCCTTTTTATGTAATAAAAGAACTGAAATGACCCTGTTTTCATTTATTCTCCAGTTTAATTATCATCAATTCCATTTTTCATGTGTTATTTTCATGTCTTTTATCTGGTTGCCTGCCCTGGAAGTCCTCTAATTCATTAGTGGACTTCTAATATCATTATAATTCTCAGTTCATATTCTCTCTCTCTCTCTCTCTCTCTCTCTCTCTCTCTCACACACACACACACACACACACAAACATTCAGATAACTCTCCCTAGTGTATGTGAATCAGTTATGTAAGAAGGACATTTAGGATATGTCATACCCTAATACAAAAATACAAACCTAAGAAGTAAAATAGGAGGCACTGTAGTTGCAGAGCCTTCAAAATCAACCACTCAGTGGCCTCAAAATGTGACTCATACAGGACAACCTCTGGATTTAGCAGAATCCCAGCCAGGATTATCTTCGAATAGAAAGAGCAGTTTTTGTTCACCCCTCCCCACCCTTAAGCCCCAAAGGTGGAAAGAGAACTAGGTGGACTTCACCCATTAAAGCAGGCAAAAAAGATTCCCATCTAAAGCCACTCAGCACACTACTCAGAGAAGCCCCATCTGCTAAGACTTTTTGGGAGTCGTTGGACTTGAGAGGTCCTGCATTCTAGAGCAATTCAGGCCAACTTTTGTATGGAGTATGTACAGCCAAGGGAGAAGACTGTTGAACACCAGCACTCTGAAGAACAGCCACCCAAGTCTGCAAGACACACCAAATTCTCTATCATTTTCTCTGTAATAAGCTTGGGAAAGGTAGAGTATTAACTTTTGTAATAATATTTTGACCCATCATGCTTTTAATCAAGACCAAGTTTCCTTGAGCTCTGAAAACATATACTTGTAAAAATCTTATTTTTCTACAAAGCTTATGTTTTGTAGAAAAGACGTCTTTCCTCTCCCTGTTGATCTTCATTCTATTTTTGATAGAATTCTACTTTGAATGCCCTTTGAATTTTGTTTCTGCCTCAAAGTCATATCAGATCTGTCAAACATCCTCAGAATCATGATCCTCTTGATTTCTACTGTCCAGTTCATGAATAAAAATATTAGGTAACATCCTTTAAACTCATATGGATACAGATGCTAAAACTTAATAATCACTGTTTAGGAACCATAACTCCATAAAGGTAATATAATATCTACACATCAACTTTTTAATCTGGATTCCTTGACCCTTAAAATAATTTCATGGCCAAATCATTTAGGAAAATGCTGTACACTGTACTGGCTCTTAGATACTCACAATACCTTTTTTTTATTAAACTTTTATTTAATGAATATAAATTTCCAAAGTACAGCTTATGGGTTACAATGGCTTCCCCCTCCCAAAACTTCCCTCCCACCCACAACCCTCCCCTTTCCCGCTCCCTCTCCCCTTCCAATCACATCATGATTCATTTTCAATTCTCTTTATATACAGATACTCACAATACCTTTTTAAAAACACTTGAGAAGCCCTACTGTAAAATAACATATTTTACCCAATGTTTCCCAAATTTATTTGTTTCATGGAACACTTAATATCTTTCTATAAAACACTCTTCTGAGGACAAGCTGGTCTAAATAATTTCTTGCAGGCTTGTTATAGAAATGTCATAGAGATAGACAGAAAGCCCAGCTAGTGTGTCTGTGTTCAACATTTTACTTTTCTCCTACCTACATAGTCTAATATTCTTCAAAGAAAGAAAATTAAATTGGACTGACATTGACATTATTTGTTCAGAAATCCAACTTGAATTGTTACACAATATCTAGCGCTCCTTTGAGTGATGGAAAGTAATTTGATGCTTGTTCTATTATTTTCCCTGATATTAAATTTGCATTGACCAATTTATGTTTTCCCAGGTGTATACATGTGTGTGCCATTATTCAGACAATTTCCTCAGTGCTTTATATCCATTAGTTTGTTCTAAACTCACAACAGTCTTAGAAGGTAAATACTACCATTTTTATTTTATAAACATGGAATCTTATGATTATAGAGCAAACGTATCTTCAAGGTTTGCATTTCTAATAAGAGTGAGAGGAAGTACTTCACATTGCTCTATATTGCTTCTCAGGTTAAATTTGAGTGACTTTCTCTGTCCTCCATTGGGGTTTAGGGTCCATTTCAACACCTGTTTGAACGTGTCAGTCTTCTCTGAACCTGCCTTTACTCCTAGATCTGTTATTTCTATGTCTTCAAAGGCCAACTTCTGTTCTTCCTTTGAATTGTCATGTTCCCTTACTTCGCCTATCCTCAGCCTATGGATGTTTTTCCTTGGCATTCCTATTTACTTCCCTGATTTTAGCTCTTAGGATTATTGACTTGGTAGTAATCAACCAATTCTAGCTTTAATCTTTCTAATGAACCCAGATCATCTTTTCCCAGCTGTCTATAAAGATCTCAGAGTCATCTTGCTAGATACTAAATTCATCCTTTCCTCCTAAAGCACCATTCTATTTAATCTTTTTTGAAATTCTGCTCATTTTCATGAGTGCCTCTCAAAGCCAACTCCTCAGAGAACTTTGCCTGGACTCCCCCATGAACAATAAATTCCTCCTCTTTCTCTCTCTCTCTTTTTTTTTTTTATTTTTTTTAACTTTTATTTAATGAATATAAATTTCCAGTGTACAGCTTATGGATTACAATGGATTCCCCCTCCCATAACTTCCCTCCCACCCGCAACCCTCACCTCTCCCACTCCCTCTCCCCTTCCATTTGCATCAAGATTCATTTTCAATTCTCTTTATATACAGAACATCAATTTAGTATAAAGATTTCAACAGTTTGTACCCACATAGCAACACAAAGTGAAACATACTGTTTGAGTACTAGTTATAGCATTAAATCAAAATGTACAGCACATTAAGGACAGAGATCCCACATGAGGAGCAAGTGCACAGTGGCTCCTGTTGTTGACCCAACAAATTGACACTCTAGTTTATGGCGCCAGTAACCATCCTAGGCTGTCGTCATGAGTTGCCAAGGCTATGGAAGCCTTCTAAGTTATTGATCATGTATATAGAATTACAAAAATGAGTGACTATCTCCAACTAAAATTTTTATAATAATGATAGCTGGCTGGCACCGTGGCTCACTTGGCTAATCCTCTGCCTGTGGCGCTGGCACACTGGGTTCTAGTCCCCGTTGGGGCGCCGGATACTGTCCCGGTTGCTCCCCTTCCAGTCCAGCTCTCTGCTATGGCCTGGGAAGGCAGTGGAGGATGGCCCAAGTGCTTGGGCCCTGCACCCGCATGGGAGACCAGGAGGAAGCACCTGGCTCCTAGCTCGGATCAGCGCAGCGCACTGGCTGTAGTGGCCCCTTGGAGGGGTGAACCAATGGAAGGAAGACCTTTCTCTCTGTCTCTCTCACTGTCTAACGTTGCCTGTAAAAAAATAATAATAATAACTACTATTTATTAAGTTTCCCCTAGCCTTTTATAGCTCATTAAGTGCTTTCTGTGCTGCATCTCCTTAAAGCCTCACAATATCCCCATGGGATGAATACAACTATTAAACTATTCTACAGATAAAGAAATGACACACATAAGTAAAGTGTCCCAAGGCCTCACAGCTAATACATGAAAGAGCAAAATTTGAACCCAGATCTATATGACTACAGGAGCTAAAACATCAGCAGTTTAAGAGAGGAAACATGTTTTGTTCTTGGTCTTTACAAATGTCTAGTAATTATTAACTGCTAGTTATAATTAGTTATTCTGGTGAGTGAGTACATAACTAAACCCCTGTTATGTGCTTGTGGATATATGGGCCTCCTTGCCCTTCGCAGTTCAGCAGCTCTAACACAAGCACCTACAGGGAGAGACCACCTGAGATCTTAGAGGAAATCCAACAGGAAAAACACCCACTGGGGCTCATGGCCCACTCAACCCCTTGATGTATCAGATTGGCTGGCTAGTTTTCACAGGCTTCCCTATGTGACAGTCACTAGGATGACTTGGTCATTATTGGGTTCTGACCAAGAGCCTTCCAGACTTAGAACCCTAAATCAGGCAAGAAGTTAGAAAAATTCTTTCTCATAGGAACTTATGTGTATGATCCAAGCTGGTACACTCAAATATAAAACCAAAATACCAAGCTATTCATGCACATGGAACCAGATCTTATTTGGAGTCATACATTTTAAGGATTTTAGAATGGTAATACAGGATATATAAGAATATTACAAAAAACTCACTGCAGAATATCAGCACCACTTAATCAAACATTTATTATACTTCTGCAGCAAACTTATTATTCTCACAAAGCAGGATAAAGGCAGACTATAATTAATACCCTCATATCAATTCCAGTCCAGATTTACTGCCAAATAAGCCCAGATCTTATTAGGTTGTGCTATAGGTATGCTTTAGGGGGAAAGAAAAGTTTTCTTTTATACAAAGTTTTTGTTCCTTTTTTGTTTTTAACTTGAGGGCTGAAAGTAAGAAATTGGGGCTTACAATAAATTGAGAGATAGCATAGAATGATGGATAAGGGCCCAAAGTCTGGAATATGGCTCCTAGGTTGCAGCTGCAATTTCCATGCTAAGTGAGGTAATCTTGGGAAAATGACTTAACCAGTATGTATTTGAGTTTCCTCCATGTGTGAACTTAACCTGAGAATTGACGACTTCATCAAGTTTTTATAAAAGTTAAGGCAACTAGAATGTGTACAGCATTGAGACAAGGCCTGACACATAGTGAGCTCACAATGAAGTTAGTTGGTAGCATCATTATATTTTCCCTGAGATCTAGCACATGATCAGCAAACTTTTCCCTTGAAATCAGCAGCTTTATAGGTAGATAAATTATTGTCAAATGTCTTTTCATTCATCCATAATATGAAATAACTGTTTCTGTGCTCAGAATATTCAAGTCCTTATGACCAGTGTATTCTCTTTCCTGTAATTAAGTCTACGTGCAGAGCCAGAAAATTATCAGCAAGTTGCTTAGTGTGCAAGGGATCAGGAAATTTAAATGACTTGCATATTAATAACATCAAACTGAAACATCCCAACATATCCATCCTACCACAGAATCAGCCTTCCTAAGGCCAACAGAACGCAGAAGGTCTGGAAGTTTACAGGTTATCAAGCACACTCCCTGAGACAATGCTAGGACAGTGCTGCCCCCAGATGTCTCACGATGCTCCTTTTTCCAGGCTACCACCTTTTGGTTAGCTTGTCCTTCTCTTCCTCAGATTTGTTAATAGAGTAAGCCAAGTTAATGCCACCTCCTCTACTCAGATTATTTATATGATTTCACAGCATAATCTGTGAAGAGATTCTCATTTCCCTCACTTTCATGTTCTTGGGAGACAACACCACATCTCCTATCAACCGCAGTTTGGACCAGCGACCAGGGCTGGAAGGACATTGGAAATAATTCTTTTGGAATACAAATAAATCTGCTGTATGTTTTCTTACCGATCACCTCTCTCTTCTTCAACTGGCATTTTTTGGAGTTTAGAGCTCCCAGTGGCTTCAGTCTAGCTGTAAGGAGATCCCATCACCTACTTGATGGTTTTTTTTTCAAACCATCAATCACAACAATGGTAATTTTACCTCTCAATTTGAAGCACACTGAATCCTTATCCCTTCTGCTTCCTTCTTGATGAAAAGCTGCTGAACTTTCCATTGATTCTCCAAAGGAGTTATGGCTTTCAGCACTGCATTAATCTGCTTCTGACGACCAGGGTATTTAGTTTTGAGATCTCCATCATGTTGACTTGCTTAACTATGTACCCTTTAGTGATTTACCTGGGGAAGGGGTGCAGTAAAAATGTAAAAAGTAGCAAATATCACATCATCTCATTACATAATTCTACCAGGTTCTCTTCCCCCTAATAACAACAGAATTCCTTTAAAACAAACACTGAAATTAATGTGGCAACGGTAAGGGCTGCTACAGGAGGAACTAACTACAAAGACCTGTGCAGCAAGCATCTTATTCTTCAGGCACATAGTGGTGGCGTAATATCGTCCTTGGCTCCCTCAACGTGGTGTATTTCTCAGGCCGCCATGACACGCCTATTCTAGAAGAAGTACTAACACTAAAATCATACTGTGCATCACAGAAACTCTTGGTGAACTCCCGCTTACCTGTGCTTCATTTCCTCAGTGTGGGTTTAGCAAAGTCTCAGACAGGGACTAGAAACTCCGTGCTCTGAAGCTGAGTGTAAAAGGGTCAGCTTGGACAAGGCACTCGCATCTCTTTATGCCTCGTCTGTGAAATCAAAGGGCAGAATAAGATGACTTTTAAAATCTCTTTCAGTGCTCAATTTTATATCACTTTTGTGAATTAGCTTATCTAGTATCTTCCTTCATTTTCTGCCTTTTTATCTACCTTTTATCTATTTATCTTTCCCAAGCAATTTTGAGGTTGTTCCAGAGATAGATTGAACCAATGAAGCTTAAACTTCAGGATCCCTCATTGGACTCATTCTGGAAAAAAAAAATCCAGTTTCATATCTCATTTTATATTTTAATGTTCTTTTTATTAAAAGGGGCTTTCAGATTTATACACATCTAAACCCCCCAAAAAAATATTTACCTACTTCTGGGTGGCTTGGCAAAAAAGACAAATACAAATACAAGAATTAAATAGAAGTTGAAAAGGAAGACCAGTGGGAGCCAGTGTTGCGGCAAAGCAGGTTAAACCACCTCTCGTGATGCTGGCATCCTGACATTGGAGCAGCAGTTCGAATCCCAGCTGCTCAGCTTCTGATCTGACTCCCAGCTAGTGCACCTGGGAAAGCAACAGAAGGTGGCCCAAGGACATGGGTCCATGCCACTCTGGCGGCAGCGGCTGCTGCTGCTTCTCCCTCTTCTCTTTGTCTTTCTCCTTCTCTCTCACTCTGCCTTTCAAATAAATAAGAAAACAAGTAAATAAGTAAATAATACTTCTAAAAGAAAGGAAGGTAAAAGAAAAAGGACACAAAGAAAATAGGCCAAACACTAACACTATGCAGTTTCTCGAACAGAGCATCAAGTCGAGCCCTGAGCTCTCAGTTGCATGGAAGGTAAAGCAGTGAGGGAAATCTTTACGGTGTGTAAAACTCTTCCTCGCAGAATAGGGGAAGTATTCAAAGACAGCTAAAACATTCATTAATCCTGAACTCAGAAGCACTTCCATGGAACATTTCATAAGGGGCAAAACCAAGCTATGCCCCAAAATGATACCCTTACCATAACACAAACCTTCATGGAAACAAGCAATAAATTTTTGCTCAAATGTACATTGAGCAAGTCTTATATGTCAAGCATTGTCCCAGGCAGATACAAGAGATACAAAAACTAAGACTTGGAGTTTATCCCTCAGAGCCCTGAGGCAAACACGCAAATAATCACAAAAAACAAGTTGATAAATCCATCACGGAGGTCTGTGTCGAGCAATGTGGGGTCACAGAGGAAAGAGCAGTTAACATCAAGGATGCAGAAAAGGAAGGGAAGAAATAATATCTGAGCTCAGATTTCAAGGTAAAAAGAACCCAGCAGCTGTCACTTCAAAGGGAATCTTGAGAAAAATCTACCAGCTTTTGCCTAGACAAATCTCTTGGAGCACGATGTGCCCCAGTTCCCATGGCATATGGCACAGTCAGTGTTGTAAGACAGAATCTCATTCGCGGATATATTCCTCATGGACACCAAAGACACTCCACCTTTCAGGAAATGAGCTGTTGGCATTCATTTCTAGACCTTCCTGTCTTACTTCCTTGAGGGTTTGAAGGATTTCTTAAGGCTTCCTTGTAGTGTTTTAATGATGTAATGGATTTACTAAATTCTTAAGCTGTCTGAAGCGAACCCACAGCAAGGTATTTGGTTATTAAAATAAGGAGAATTAGGGAATAAACAACCTGTGAAAATATGTTAATGGACATCCCTTGTTGCTTAGAAATTTTCAGTTTCAAAAATCTTTACTTAAATGAGAAGCTTAAAAACATTTCCTAAGCAACTCACATTTTACAACTGTTGAACAGAAAGTAATTCATCTAGCAGCCCCTCAAAAAACCGTAAGCCACAAGATGAGGAAGAACCTGAATTTTAAGCATCCAGTGTTAGGTAATAACATCTTCATGAGGAAAATAGGATCTCATAACGGCCTAGTTTGGTGAGGTTTGTGTATTTGGAATGAACATTTCTCTCCTGCACTGGTATCCCCAAAGGAATAGAAATATTTCTGCATCTTTCTAAAGTATTCAACTGCAGCAAATACTGCATCAGTCTTGCTGGTTTGCTCTCCTTTGTGTCTGATCAAGCACCTTGCATTATGCATGGCCCTCTTATTCCAAATAAGTTTGAAAACACATGAAAAGTCTCTTCTTGCTGTCCTAACTTACATTCTCTTTGACGGATTACAACAGGCAAGCAGTTCCTTGCAATGGAGCAGGATTTTCAATCATGGGGAAATTTGGAGCTCCTGCAATTGATACTAAAATTATGATGCTGCCATCACACCTCACTCAACAGGGGATTTGCAAAGGGAGAAAAAAAAGATTCAATACCAAATCTCTGCCTTGATGCAGCTTAGATAGTCTACTGAAATATCAGGTCAGGAATTTAGTAGTCCTTTGCAGAAGTTACACTGAGCTTAAACTTCAGTTCATGGAATAAGGTAAAAATAGGGAAATGGCTTCCAGCTTTGGTTGATCCATGATCATAATTAAACTGAATCACTATAAACTCTGAATATTTAAGATATTTTTGTTATATCTAATAACTGAAATTCCTTCCAATATTTACAAAAATCATAGTAAGCCTTTATTCTTCACTCTCCTCTCCCCACTATTAAATAAGAAAATAATTCTTGATTTTAAAAAATACAAAGTTAGAAATCTCTGAGCAAATTACAGTGATTGGTTCATATAAGCAGAGGGCAGTTGTTCAAATATAAATATTAAAATAGAAGTTTAATGACTCTTATAGTTACCACCTGTTACTACACTCCAGTGATGTAGAAAACAAGCCTGAACAACTCATTAACAGCTATCATTCATTGACTACCTACCATGTGTCAGACATTTTTATGGATTATCTCATTCACTCCTCACAGCAGCCCTATGCAGTAGATATTATTAGCCCCTTTTTAAATAAGGAAACAAGTTGGGAAGCTAGGAAACTTGCTAACTTCAACACCCAACTGGTTAGTTGCGAAGCACAACTTTCACCATCTCATGTTCTCATATTGCTTCCTGAATTTAGTGGCAAGGCTACAAATCTTTGACCTTTAATTAGCAATGTCTCATGGTGATTCTTGATGAACCAGCTAAAACAATAATTGTAAAATGGATATAGCACATAGTACCTGTCATGCAATGGTCTGAGTGCTGTATGTTTTTCAATTTATATCATCCTTGCAACAATCCTAACAAGTAGAAAACTGAGCTCCTGTCACCAAGAGCATAAGCAACATGTCCCAAGTTCACAGAGTCAGGAATAACTTAGGATTCGAAGACAAGTTTCAAACTCAGATGGCCAGACTTCTGTGTCCCTGCTGTTGGCCACAGCACTATATTGCTTGGCTCAGAGTCTTAGTCTTGATACCCAACTAAAATGTCGTTTTACCAAGTCCAGCCACACTCTGAAATGGCTCCACTACTTTTGTACAACTCATGAATTAAAATGAAAGCTGAAAAATCAATGAAGTCCATGATCAATATGAACAACCTAATGTATTCCTGAATTATTCTGCTCAATTAAGTTTCTATTACAGAGTTTAATCCACATATTTGACAAATAAAAGAGGAATAAAAATGATGGTTATGTGAAATTAATCAAATAAAGTGCCAAATGATTTTCAGCAGCTAGCACAAGCATCTCATAGCACACTTTTAAAGATCTATTGCAGATAAAGATATCTTTGTATAGGTCCATACAGTATGTATTTGGTGTCTTATGCCCAGAACATAAACCTAGCTCAGCATATGTTTTGAACCACATACAAATGTCCATTAACCTTATAGGTAGCCACAAAATGTGTGAGCCTGTCACAAGACTCCCTTATACCAGCCATTGAAGTTGAGCATAATTTCCCAACTCTAATGAACCTCAGAGGTCTAGAATAAAACCAAAATGATTTCAATGCCTAGATATTTGTATATAATTTTTCAGTGTGCTAATTTCCTAATGACCTGAATGTTTTTAAATGTGCAATTTCTAAAAGTTTTATACTAATTTAAAGATGTTCTAGCTAATTGCTTTTCTTTATTGTTCTCTTTCTCTCCAGGTATCCCCAGTATTTCCAGTATCGGTAGTAAGTAACAAATCACCAAACCAAGTCTGGGCTAGCTTTGCTTTGTTGTTCAGCTCCTCAGATCTATTTTCCCAGAGTCCATTTCTGATGTAATAGAGTATTTTCTTTGTAAATTGCATTTCTATGTTGGTTTTCTGCACAGAAATGGCGAGTGCATAGTTAAAATAGTTATTTCTGTGTAACTCTTCTGTGGACATGGTGCCACAGCTTTCCTTATTTTTGTCAGTCAATAAAGGCCAGAGGTGCAGTTACTTAGGTGAGCACATCTCATTTACCAAAATATGAATAATTCTATTACCCATACTTAGTAAGAAACAAAGAATTTGAACTCTCTAGGACTAGATGTGCATTTCTAATACAATCTGGAAAAGCAGAAAATGAATACCAATGAATGCCTTGTGCATAATTATTAGGACCCAAGGAAAAAGCCATGAAACCAGGGGGAGGGGGAAGTTTTGCTAATGCATTCAACTGTTGGTTTTGTGAAGGCCTGAAACAAGCACGTTGTGATCATCAGCCTTTCTGGAAGAATAAAGGAAAAAGATCATCAGAATGTTCCTTTCTCTCTTAAACTACAATGATCCACATCTTCTTGACCACTTAGGTTTAAGTGTGGGAGAGAATATATATATATATATATAATGCAGAATTTAGGAGTTAGAGTACTAGAAATTCCTACAAGAAATATTTTTAGTAGAAATTCAAGTCATTAAAGAGAAACCCCTGTTACTCCCTCTGTCATCTATTTGTCCAGTTATCACTGCAGAGAACATTCTCCCATCTATCATGAAGCAAACTACAGCTCCTTCTCCAGGTGTGACAAATTGGCACTCTGACATCAGCCCTGATGTGCCCATTAGGAAAATACCTAATCACTTTTCAGAGCAGAACTTTACATATTTTCATATATTGCACCATTTATGTGTGCAAGCTAAAATATTGCAATAACTTCTGGATAAACTGATCAGAAATAAAGTACTCCAGAAGTGCAATTATGCACTGTAAGTCAAGAGAATTTTCACTGCAGTGCGTCCTCTCACAGGCTAGCATCATAGGTGCTATGCCAAGCTGGGTGATTGCAGTGTAAATAGCAACAGTTGGAGGATGGCAATACCAAACATCTTCCAACAAGCAACACTCTGATAATTTGGATGAAACAACATTTTGCTTCTTATAAATGCACAGTCAGGTCTTCCAAATTATAAATCAACCCAGCTTATTTAAGCTTGTGAATAGACCCGGGCACCAATTTGCTAAGAACTAGATGCGCTAAATGTCATGGAAATCATCTGCTTTGCAAATAGAAGTAGTTAGTGTTCACGTCCATTTAGATACTAACCTAATGGTACAGCGTTCTCTGTGATATTATTGCAAAGGCATCTGTTCTACAAACTTAAAAACACAAACCTTCAGTTCAGATACTCTCGTTTTACTGCTTTAGTATCTACCTCGGCATTTGCCTAACTATATGAATACCCCACAATGTGCTCATCTCAGGCCTTGACAATTGCATCTGCACATGTATCTTAGAGCCAGAAGGAACCAAAAGGAAGCAAGCTGAGACATATCATGGAGGCTGCCATATGATCTGGCCGGTCAACAGTTTCAGAAATGGATGGATGGAAAAGTAGTTCTTTGGCGCTGGGGTGTGTTTCTGTTCGGAGTGTCAATTGTGTGTTGCATGGACCCTCTGACTGTACTGCTCACTCCACATCTCATTCGGCCGCCTCCACCACATCGCCATATCTGAGCATCAGCAGATGTTGACCTTTTACACCCTCAGTCGGGAAATTCCACTTTGTTTTTGCTCTGTTTTATTTTGAATTCAGTGGTGACCTGAAAGGATGCTTTGTTGTGCCTTTGAAAATTGTGCTAACCGTTATTATCAGGAATCCAGGAAATTTAACTCTTAAAACCTGACAGAAGCCCTCTCACTAGAAGTGATAGTCTGTCCTCTGCTTCCACATGCCTCTGGCTGTTCTGCTTGGAGTGCGATTGGTGTTTTCTCAGATTTCCAGGAAACAGGATGTATGAGCTTCAAGGGGTCACCCACCATCACACATGACTAGCTTGCCTGTTGCTTGGCTTTTAAGGTAAAGAGATTTACAAAGAAACCATCAAACATGACTGTATCTTCTGGGCTGCTTTAATGGCATTCACAAGTTCCTTCTTTGTGGGATTATGAGACACTTGTTGAGTGTACTGGTGGATTCCTTTCCTCTCCAAAGGGCAAGAATTCACACATAGTTGACTCACGACCTGTTCTACAGGACATGGGAAAGGGGATTTTCAAGGTGCAAACCAGAGAAGAGGGAACGGCTTGGATTTTTAACTAAGGTTGGTTGTTTGCCAGAGCTTTCCCTTTACCCCAAAGAAGGAATCAATGAATACAATTTCACCTGCTGTACAGGAAGCTCCCATTATAACAGAAATAACACTCATTAGATTCACTCTGATCATCAAAGCATTTCTCAAGGAAAATAAATGCTGTATATTACTGATGTCAATTATTGATGTATGTAACCATAAGTTTACATACATATGCAGTACACATAATGGCTAGAGGTTTTGAATATAGATCATAGAATATCAACGCCTATATTAAGGTTCAAAAGCATGGACAGAGTGGTCATCCTTTCCGTTCATCTGCTACAGATTTTTTGAAACAAAATTCCCACTAAGGTCATTTGTACCTGCTGTTGTCTATCTATTAGGAAATAGGTTTCCCAATCATCCCAAGGATACTTGATTTAAAACTTTGTCATTTTAATGTGATTTCAGCATGGCTGAAAAGAACTGGTGATATTGTCAGCAATTAATGAATCCCAAAATAGATCTATAGCCAGTTAAGCCTTTTGATCTATGTTTTTACTCTACCTGATGTGTAGTAATTCATTCAAGTTTCTTTTTTTTAATAAAATGTATTATGCACTTAAAAGTAAACATTCACAATTTTATCCAAGTGAACATTTGTTGAAGCTGATGATCCAAATTTATTGTTGGCTCATTGTGGGTGTTTTTGTTAAAATGATAAACTAATCACTACCTCCTAACATATATTATCTTGTCCTTAGCCCTGAAGAGCAAATTATTGCACTAATTAGCTTAAACAATATATTAAAAAACAGCATAATTAGAACAGCAAGAATTGGCTGAATGACAAATAGCTTTGAGTGGATGATTATCACTTTTTATAAAAGCAGGTCAAAGATGAGTCAGCGGATAAAGGGGGACTATTCGCAAAATGAAAGATCACATCAAGAAAGATCATTTCAAAAATACTGGAATTTTAAAGTAAATAGAAATACTTCCTACCTCAAATATAAATATTGTGAACCTGATTGTGGGTTATTTTTTTAAGTTACTTTCAAAAACTAAAAAAAAAAAATGACATAAAAAGCATAGAATATTGATGAAGGTGTTGGCAGTCCACTCCCCACCCCAAATTAATAAGTTTGAAATGAAAGTTCCCTTAAGGGAAACATTGCGTTTTCTTGTTTACTCATATAATGCACATTGGTTTCATCACAGACTTAAAAATTAGTTTCTAATTTTATTTAATTGGCAGGACAATTAAACAGGGAAGTACTACCTGCAGGGATCCATCAGCCTGTTGAGCAAGCCCAGAGATGTTTTCATACTTGAAAACATTTGATGCCAGTTGGAGACCTTGTGCAACTTGTTTTCCATACAGCATCCAAATATTTTTGTAGTACCAATTTATTGTAGAAAACTGGATTGTAAGGAAAATAACAAGGTTAATCATTTTCCCACCCAAGGGTTATTAGTAATCGTGTTCATGCTATCTGGAGAGCTGTAATATATGTTTGTTTCTCTTTTTCCTTTGCTTTAATACTTCTAAATCCCCCAAATAAAAGTTTTATTTGAATTGCCCTTTAACTAATTAGGTTTTATATAACAAGGAAACAAATATCAGGCTAGTGTAGCAATATGGCAAATTGCATGGTGTGCTACATTAATTTTGAACTGTTTGCTGATGTTCTAGAAAGCAAGCTAATGTCCCAGGTGAAGTGCTTTTGGGACTGTTTTATCACATACCCAGTATCCTCATCACAAATTCATTTCATATTTGTGTAACTAGCATTTCACTTTCATGAAACACCTTTGTGTCTACCCTAAAATTGAATGAACATTAGGACATAGCTGCCTTTTTAATCCTCAAAGGCAAATCAAATATCCCAGTGTACAAGTGGGAAAGACTTTCCTACTTTAAAAAAAAAATCCAAGAGATTTACCAATCTTTCTTGACCACAGCAGCCCACCTTGAAAATATTGACTTCTTCGTGTATTAACCTCTTCCCAGGTGAATGTCAAGCCACTTTTTAAGTGTGAGCTGATATCTCTGCCTTTGCTAATTATTTCTGTGGGGTCTTGAAGTACCTAGATGAGCTGAAGATTTGTCAAGTTCTCCCAAAGGACCACCAATGAAATTTTGCATATGTTATCTGTGAATTCCCACAACATAGCAGTCACTTCAAGGTATATCAGTTGAAGTCTTCTTGGACTATCAATGGAGGACTATCCAACTAACTACTCTACTTCCTGAGAAAAATTCAAGTTTTTTGCTTGGAATTGTTAAGGAGATGGTTCCATGCAGCTCCTGAAATCCACTTTACAAACCCCAACTCTTAAGTCCCAGAGTGGCCAAGAAACATGCCCAGTATAATACAGCCAGGAATGCCTAGCCAACTCCAAAGGCTACACTCATAACATTTAACCAAGGAGAAGAGATTAGAAAAGAAAGATTATTGACTGCTACCCCAGACTCTTTCCAATCCACTACACTGCAATTTAAAAGATCTATCCATATCCAAACCGACTTGTTTTTGTACAGGTAACTACAGAGTCCTGGAGAAAAATAGAAGCTCATTTTCCAGTACCTTGCTGTGTTGTCATCATCAGAACTTACAAGCATAGATTCTTGGAGGGTGGGGGATTGTAATTCTCCCTCTCCCATCAAAATATGCCCTTCTACCAAACACCTTCAAACTACTACAGAAGAGGAGAAATGTTTAAATGTCAGACACACCATAAAACATGAAAAAGTCCCCAAAATTATCTATACAAGATGTGAAACATGCTTGCACATGTTGTATGACAGTAAATCAAACTGTTTCCTTTATTGATATAGTTGTGTATAGCAAGTTAAACTCTATGTGCCATTTCAAAGAGAGACCTATCAGGATCACATTAAACTCTCTCTTTTTACCCCCAGATAAATGATGTGCTTCTGAGGGTAGGCAGCAAGCTGTGAAGATGGTAAAATTACCTCCAAGGCTCCAGAATTTTCTCCTGGAGAGCTTTGGGTTTCTTATAGATTTCTTTCCAGGCAACAGTAATGCTATTTCAATATTCCTTGAGAAATCAGAGCAATGGCTGTGGTTTTTATCTACATCTGACACTCTCCTCCAATGCCTGGAAGAAGGCAGAGTTTTAATGAAAACTCTCTCTTGCCTCCTTTCAGTGTTAACTTTTCATGTCGTGATGGTGCCCTGTTTCTCACAAGGCGCTGTGCTTTAGAAGCAAAAAAATTACATAGACATTAGTGTTGTTAGAAAAGTTAAAGAGTGGCTCATCCAACTTCATCATTTGAGAAGGTGACAAAGACTTCCTTGGGTTGTAAAGCACCTGGACAGTAGCTGGAGCAGGATTCCAGCTCAGTGTCCACTTTCCAAACCAGGATTCTTTACAATCTACCATGACATTAGAATTCACCCTCTCATTGCTTCTTGGCCTTTTGGCTAAAATCAAGTGTAGAATTCACCCTCTCATGTTTAAATGCCTAAAGCAGGAGATAGTGGTAGACTAAAAACTATAAACTTTCCCTTTTGTAGGGAACCATGATCATATTTTATTCTATCCTTAGAGCTGTCCAGCATGCTTAGTGAATACTATGTGTGGTGGAAGACAACTTAATATTCTAAAGCAACCCTACCTCTAAAGCTTTCTTGATATAAATAAAATGGTTTCTGCTTTCTGCTTCAAGCTTGCTTTTCAGCTTGATTCACTATGGCGTGAGCACTAGCTGACCGGGTTTAGCAATTCTAACATGGTTCCCTCCAATTTACAGTGTAGAGAGTTTTCCTTCGGGCTTAGAGGAGAAAAAAAAATTTTTTTCTCCTAGGACTTCATTTTTATAACAGGAATCTCAGTTTTTCTGATTCATGAAAATGGATTTCAAGTATCTCCACTAAATTGCCATATAACAGTTTCCGAGGAGTTCGTAACAACAAGAACAAAATTTAAAGGAAATATATAGCAGATTATTAGTCTACACTGATGTGCTTCTAAATCAAAACTCAGAAACTAACATTTTTGTATCTTTAAAGGTTAAAAATAAAATGTTTCCCACAATATTTAAAATAATTCTATTGTTTTCTAAGCAGTAAAATTAATTGATATCTCCCATAGAACTAGCTTATTCCCTAAAGTAAACCAGATCTTAAGTAAATGTTTTTGCATATCAAAATCACTTGCTTTGGGAACAATTAAGATTGCAAAGAAATAGAGGGAGCTCATTATTTTATCTACTTCAAGTCAGTCAGAACTGTTTATACCACAGTAATATGATTTTTATTAAGACCATAACCACAAATAGAGTAAGAGCTATCATTTATTGAATACTCACTACAAGGCCAAGCATTAATTCATTCACTCTTGACAACAACCAGAAGCAAGTCATTGTCATTACTTGCATTTTACACATGAGAAAATTATGTACAAAAAAGTTAAGGAACTTGTCCGAGTGCTGAGGTCTATTTACATGCGCTATGTCTTAAATAAGTTTCTCTTATGTAGGTACTTGGGTTTTCAAATTACATCTATGGAAATCCTTAAAAGTAACAACAGAATAACTGCATCTAATGGGTCTTTAAGATACTATGTTCATTTTTGAAGGGACAGTTGTAAGGTATGTCATTTTGATCTCCATACTCCATACATAGGCAGCTCAGTTAAGGAGATCAAGATAAATTTGGCTTATTTACCCAGATGAATGAGACCAGAATCTGTTTCCATAAAACATTATCCCTGAATGGTTGGCCATGTACAAACATAACATTGATCCCTTTCATCTCCTTGAGAATAATTCCTCAACTCCAGTTTGGATTTCACTGTGCCAGTGGAAAGGTCCACAGTAGAGGCATACGGCAGTAATTCACCCTACACACAGGGAGCTCTCCAGAAGGCCTATGCAGAAGTGGTTAAAGGCTAAAGCTTGCCTCCACGACTGTTTGCCTTGTAGCAAATTATCTTCACATTGGCCCAGAGACTTATCCTACTTTTGCAAACAGAAACGATACCTCAAAGAGGCAATACCAATACTTTTTTTCCTATTTACAATTTTATTCTCACTTAAAACAAATAGCCTATTGGCTAGCTAGGAATTCTCATATTTTTCTGCAAAGACTTTCTTTGGATAAGAATATGCTGAGACAGGGTCTCAATTATGCTATTAAAATAGGCTCCAATGTGCCTAATTTATTTCTGGGAATTCAACACTTGTTAGTAATATTTGTTGACTATTTCCTACATGCCAGTAATTACAAAAGTAAAATGAAAGTAATTGACAAATTTAAGTTGATTGCTCACTTGGCCTGGCAATTTTAAAACAAAATAAATGCTTTTTAAATGCACATGAAACAGTAAGTTTAAAAATCTTGTGATGACCAAATATTCAAATGTGTATGGGCAGACAGTTTCACAATATAGGAGTTTAAGGGCCACACATTTCGATACCTAGTTTCTCAAGTCAATATTTTTCCTCTCAAAGAACATGCAGAACACACACAATTTTTTCCCACTGGAGAGATCTAGATCTAGATACAGATATAGATATAAACATATAGATATAGATGTATAGATACAGATATAGATTACATCAGGATCTCCATATAACTGCCAGTAGTTCTCAGTTTAAATATTTCAGAAAGGTTAGGCATCCTACATAAAAAAAAAATTTGAGAATTATATTCCCAGGCAAAAACAAGGGCTTCCCCAGCCCAAGAAAATATCTTACGTACAGAGGAATTTTCATTCTAGATAGGTAAAAGTTTGCAACTAAAGTGTGTATCTTGAAAATTCCATACAAGTCAACTGGCTTTAACAATTCAAAAGCAGAATGACTAACATTAATTTTTAAAATACATATGATTCTTAAAGTAGAATCTCAACATTCTCAGGAAAAAAAAACCATAAAACACTAAGAAAACAGCTATATAAAATGTAGACATAAATAAATATTTAACAGAATATGGAACAATAAAATTTAATTTATGGTGTTAATTTTTTCTGAACTCATTTCTGCACTGACTTAATATGAATTATTGTCTTTAGTTTCTTGGTGAAGCTTAGCAAAATAACAAGTCATATGATTTCATTCATATCACAGAGACAAACACATCACTAAATAGTTGAACTTAGAAACATGATCACCCCTTACAAGCTATCTTTCCTCCACTACAGAAAAAGGTAGAGGAACTTATTCCATTGAACTAGGATTGCATTAATTTGATGTTAGTAATACATAGGTAAATGTGTTTTATATAAAATCATACCATTAATTTGAAATATCTTCCAATAAACAACTTCTAGGGATAATATTAATACCTTCAAAATGGAAATTTATAGTTTTCCCAAGTTAATCATGAAAGATCAGGTCAGCTTGTTCTATAACTCACTATCTACCGCTCATCAAAATGCTCAAGTGAAAAAGCAACATTCAGTCAATCATTTGCATGCTTTGTCAACATGTTACCAAATACATTTAGTGACACCTGAATGCACATGTGGAAAACTGTTACATGTATATATTTTTTCTTCTGAAATTTTGATAGATTCAGTAACACTAATGTTAAGATTTTCTTTACCTCTCTGTATGTATGCATAATAGCAGAACCAAGCAGAGCAACAGCTCCAGTAGAGCTGGAAGATCTAGTAACTCTGTTAGATCAGCTTTTCTAACAAATATTAAACAGCCAAAGTTACACTGAAAGTCCCATGTCTAGCAAGATTATTATTTGCTGCAATCTAATTATGGAGAAAACAATCTGATAACACCTATTTGTAGTAGCTCACCACTTCATACAAACTTCACAATTGCCAGATATTCACCGAAACCCCTTTACAAGGATTTCCTCATCTTCAAGGAGATCCTGTCTGATTATGGAGTCAAAAAAACAGATCTATAAAACTTTAACTAGCAATATTAAAACTTGTGTCCATCCACCTATCAGTGAGAAATCAGGAGCAGTGACAGGAACATGCTCCAGGAGTTGGAGTAAGAGCTGTCCTTGTGTTACTTATAATCAGGTTTTCTTTTTTTTATAATGGTGGATCCAAGAAAAAAATACTATAAATTCACACACACTGCTTTTAATTATTTCTAGGAACTTATTTTGAGGTTAAAGCATCATGAAAGCATATGTACCTATACATACAAACCTTAGACATGAACTGAAATCACCTTGGACTATTCTCTGTAAGTTAGAACCACCAGTAATCTGTAATTCCTCTTTTCTGCTTCGAGAAATTGCCATGTAAAAATAGGAAATAAATTTACTTAGTTTTAGAGATAATGGCTCACACTTAAAACCTGCCCCCAAAGAATCTCTCAAGAAAGACTAATGCAACCAGTTCATATCTATAAATATAAACTGAAAAGAATGGAATCCTCAACTGAGAAATTATTTCTTCAGTGTTATCTTCTGGTTTCAGGCACCAGTTTACATAATGGTTTGGATTGCTGAAATCCCTATTTGGTTATTTGTATAAAAACACTCTACCTTAATTTCAAAAGTAAATGCATAGCTTTGTTAGGGATTTGGCTATATATTTAATGTCCATTCAATGTTTTGGGAATCATCAATTGCTTGCTCTTGTTTAGTGTGGGAGTCATGTTTTGTTTAAGTGCATCACAGCCAAGATAAAGAGCAGATGTGTGGTTTGTGTCTTTGTCCATATAATTTTCTGTTTAAACCAAATGACATAGCTGAAAATAACATGCCCTGATTTTTCCTGATGCATGCAGCTCCTCCCAAGTTTAATAGGATATGGCCGAATATTTCTTCCCTTGAGGTTTCTAACCCAAAACAAGGTAGGAGCATGTGAAATTCCTACTGATAGTAAACCTCCACATGTTTGAAAGAAAAGCCCATATACCACTTTTTGGCACTAAATAAGAACATTATCATGAATGCCATGTCTTTTAAAGAATCATAATTGAACTCTTTTTTTTTTCTAAGATGAAAAATGTCCCAGAAATATTGGGGTGAAACGTGGAGAAAAATTTTACTTGGTGTAAAAGTTATAACCTCTCTACCAAATTTACATTGAACATCAGTCAGTCCCAAGAGAAGCTTAGAGTTCTACTTCCATCGCAGTGTGGAGTATAAATAAATTTTTAAAAGCTTGTGAGTGGCATAGGTGTCCTCCCACTATCTTTCTGTTACTTTCTTAAATAAACCGACTGGTACTTCAGTTGTTTGGAGGGTCTGGGAAAATACATAAAAGTAGTATTGTGATGTAGGTTTTTCCTGTTACTCCATGCTGACTTGCAAAAATTTGGATTGCCACCACCCCACCCCAACTACAGCACAGTAAATTTTCTTTGTTGGAACTCTTCCCCTTTATCTATTCACATTCATGTCTACTGGCACTAACAACAATCTGTTTTCTGTCTGTCCTTAGAGCAGTGAAGTATTTTCTGATTTCTTATGTCACCAAAACAGAAAAAAAAAAAAAGGAAAGAGGAAACTTACTGAGAGTAGAAGAAACAGAACTGTAAAAGCTGGACAATAAACTTTATAGGCTGCAGTGCAATGTTAATTCACATGAACATCTAGACTAAATATGTGCATACATATAGTCATGCATAAATAGGTGTTTTCATTTTAATATAGAGTTGTGTCCTTCTGCCTTCTTCCTTCTCCAAAAAAATAAAATAAAAAGGAAGAAATAAAAGGCACATCTTTGGCTTCCACCTTCCTTAGTTATATACAGGATGTTCCTTTTACACGTTAATGAATACAGATGGAGGAGGAAATGAGCAAAAGGAGGAACCAGGAAATAGCTGCTAAGCAAAACAAAATATATTAGCAATTTGTTGAGGAGTCAAATTGGAAGGGCTGCATTTTCAGTCCTTGATCAGAGTGATGAAATCGAGACTGTCCTAGATACATACATTACTAGCAAATAGAATTATCTTAATCATCTGCTCCAAATGAATTTTTTCAAGTTTCTGCATACATATGTGGAAGAAGAAATACAGATCAAGCTCACCCCTATTAGTATAATTCTGTAAGGATCCGGGGGAGGTTTAGTGGCTTTATTCTTTGGTAAATTCAATGAGAGCATCTTCAGTGAAATGTCGCTCAGTATTTCCCATTGAATCTCATAGCTCAACAAATTATACAAGATAGAATCTAAGACTGAACACTTCTCACAGTGAGTTTTGAGATGAACAAGATTATTCATTGTTCAATACCTGAAATAGATCCATTTAATTATTTTTCTATGTTTTCTCTGGGTGTCACAGGACAAAAAGCTTTCAGAAATATCCTTAGGTAACGTAAGTTGCACTCTTTTAAATGTGGATAATGAGCTCAAATGAATCTGTTTCAGAAACAGCACAGTTGAATAAAGTGTTTGAACTTGAAATTTTAGTAAAAGGTGCACTTTGTAGCAGAGGCCAGTTCTGTGTAGTCATAATTTTATCCTGTCAACATCTGCAAAGAACATCAGGCTCTATTCTGGTATTGCTATTTTCACAGCAATAATTGTGAATAATTGGAAAAGAAATGGCAGGCACACTCAGGGAGAAAAATCCCATCATTAAAAACCTGATATCTTCACAAAGTCAATACATGCTGAGAAAACATCAATTCTTGAAGGTACATATGTTCAAGATGACTCTGACACCAAGACTCAATGCTGCTGAATGACCATTGTGCCTAGGTTCAATGGTATCTCATCAGTTCAACAGAGATAATCTAGCTGGCTTATACAGAAACAGACTTGTGACACACAGTGCCATGGTGAATTGAGGCAACGATCTTACTCATAACTCAACAAGACAGCTACCATTTTAAAAGAGGGACAGTGGAGATCTTCATATCCATATTGTTTTGAGAATAATTTTTGCTTAACTGAATTCTTAATTTAAGGGATAATTATCTTTGCCTCTGATATAAAAATTCTAAACTTTTTCACTGAAGATGTCGAACCATTTCTAGCCAAATATGAGCCTTTCTTTGCTTTGTAATGGAAACAGAGTCACATAAACAACACACACCAATAGTCTCCTCACTTAGGGCTACTTTTAAAGTTGGTTGTTGATGTTATTGCAGTTTGAACCTTTCGCTGTTGTTTCTAATTTGCTGTTCATTTTCTTAAACCTATCCAGTTGCTCCCAAATTAGCTTTGTCAACAGTTTCTTCTGTTCAAGTTGCAAACCACAAGAGAGGTAGGAATTCTTGGATTCATACAGTGATTTCATGGTGTTATGTGTTGTGAAACATTGCACTGTATGAATCTGGAATATCTGTGAAGTGTACCCATCAGCCTATTGGTGAGGCATGTTGACTGATACCAATCAATGCATTAAATGGTACTGAGAATGTCATCTGTAAGAAAAAAATATGCTTCCCTCTGAAATATGACTACAATTTTAAAACACTGCAATATTTGTTTTCTGAAAGATGAATGTGTGAATTAAAAGTGATAAGAATCTAGGTTCCTATTTAGACCATGAATGTCTGCACTAACGTAGATATTTATTTGCATTGGAAATAAATAAACTCACCAAGAATGAGTTTCAAAGATGCTTTTCAGGAGGCCAGGAGGGCAGGGTCCATGTTCAGTGCCCCTTTCACTTTGTGACAAATGAAACACTTGGGAATTTTTGAGCCCAAACACCATTTTTGAATGAATTTGAAAAATACCAGTGAAGATCTACACTGGGTTAATTTTTTATTTTGATATGAAAATAATAATTACATCACTTTCTTTGAATGAAAACAAGCAGTATCTCATCTGTGACTCCTGAATGGCCCATTCCAGCTAGCATCTGTCATTCACAGACTGAAGATTTTTCAGGAAACATAAAGACTCCTGTTTTCATTTCATCATTTTCCTTTAAATGTCCTGTGTGACAGGTGTGTCTTGTTTTCCACCCTTGACTGTTGGGCATATGTTGTTCTCTTGGTTGGTTTTTCTCTTTCCCCATGAAACATCTCTTACAAAGGGATAGATTTATTAACGAAATCTGAACTTAGTTTGACCCTTTTGGATTAAAATGACTATAATAGCTTCCTTATTCCTTATTGAGTTTACTCAAGTCATTCCCCAGATTTTAATCAACATTGTTGAATTTTTCCTTTCTTGGCATGTAAAGAAGAGGGGAAAGACAAGGAAAAGGTCAGGACATGTGAAAGAGGAACCTACAGTGCTTTCCCCATATGTAAAACTTTTCTCACATGTGCTTTTAACAAAGAAACATTGAAGATGCCCTTTTGAAGGGAATCCAGATAGGTCTGAAATTTTGGCAAGTAAGTTTTTAGGAACTGAGGAGCTACAAGTTCAGAGGGTAACAAGCAGATTCGGAAATGTGATGTGTCATGGGGGCAAGTCTTAAAGCCACAGTGGGGATGCCATTCCTCACTATGCTATGCAAATCTACAGAAAGAAACAAGAGGTGAAGAAGGCAACAAGCAAAAGGGACTGTTACACAATCAGACTCTGTCATGTTGTGTGAAACATGCTGGATGTACAAGAGGCCCCTTGACCTGGAATCTGACCCTGCATCAGAGAATCTTTAGTTTCTTGAGGACACTGCACTAATGAGGTCCAAACACATCCCTGGAGGCAGGAAGCAGCCACCTAATGAAGTAGACTTATCAGAAAAAAAACCCACAGTGTCACTGAGCAGTGCGTGTGGAAGAGCTTCATAGCTGTAGGAGGATGCAAGACAGGGAAATGACCTGGAGAGTGCTGGAGCTTTGTCATTCCCACCTGCGCCGAGGAAGGCATCACACACTGTTAATGCCCCAAAGGGAAAATGCTTCTTAGAGGTTTAGTTTTGTTTTTGTTTCGTTTATTTGCCTTATATCTAAAATCTCTTTCCCAAATCATTTCTCTTTAAACAAATAAGATGAATTTTCTTTTTTTTTTAAAAAGATTTATTTATTTGCCTGAAAGTCAGAGTTACACAGAGAGAGGAGAGGCAGAGAGAGAGAGAGGTCTTCTATTTGCTGGTTTGCTCCCCAATTGGCTTCAATGGCCAGAGCTGAGCTCTTCCGAAGCCAGGAACCAGGAGCTTCCTCCAGGTCTCCCACGTGGGTGCAGGGGCCCAAGGACTTAGGCCACCTTCTACTGCTTTTCCAGGCCATAGCAGAGAGCTGGAAGTGGAGCATTACAGGCAGCGGCTTTACCTGCTGTGCCACAGCGGTGGCCCCAGTAAGATGAATTTTCTTATTTTTTTTTTTTAAAGATTTACTTATTTACTTGAAAGTCAGAGTCACACAGAAAGAGGAGAGGCAGAGAAAGATAGAGAGAGAGAGAGGGTAAGATGAATTTTCGTCAGCTGTAGGTTTGAATGAGTTTTCTTCATTTGGTGAAGCACAAACAAAGAAAAGAAATAAAAAGAGGAGAAGGGGGAAAGAGAAAGAAAGGAAGGAAAGAAGGAAGGAAGGAAGGAAAGGAAAGGAAAGGAAAGGAAAGGAAAGGAAAGGAAAGGAAAGGAAAGGAAAGGAAAGGAAAAAAGGAAAGAAGGAAGGTTACACCTGTGCTTCATTCAGAATGTTCTATGTTATTTTTACATTGTAGGTGATGTAAAAATGTACTTACAGATAACATGGGGAATGGTAAGAAAGAAGACTTAAAAGCGAAATTTCTTCTCCTTTCCCCTTCCTAACATTCTTTTTCTTCCATTGTCTTTGTCTATAACTTTTTTAAAAATTTATTTGAAAGGCAGAGTTAGAGAGAAAGGGAGAAGGAGAGGAACACAGAGAAATCTTCCATCAGCTGATTCACTCCCCAGATGGCTGCAACATCCAGGGCTGGGCCAGTCCAAAGCCAGGAGCCAGGAGCTCCATCCAATGCCTCTCATGTGGATACAGGGGCCCAAGCATTTGGACCATCCTCTGCTGCCTTCCTAGGCCTGTAGCAGGGAGCTGGATCTGAAGTGGAGCAGCCAGGACTCAAACTGGTGTCCATAAGAGAAGCCAGTGTCTCAGGCAGTGGCATTACCCACTACATCACAATGCTGCCCCCTCCTGCTTCTAAAATACTACCATAACTGCCTCATATGATGCCATGTGTACCATGTAAGTGGTACATAGTCAGATATAATATTTCTTTCTTATCTTCCCAGTAGACCAATAGCATTCAAGGTGCATGTATGGGGTTGGGAGGTAGATTTTACCCCCAAGGAGACATTTAACAACGTCTGAAGGTGTGTTTGGTTGTGGACACCTGGGGGTTACAACTGTTGCTAATGGCCCTGGTTATCCTACAGTGCACAAACAGCTACACCCAGCAGTCATTTAGTCCAAAATGTTACTAGTCTCAGGGTTAGGAAACACTAGACTCTGTGGGACTGAACCTCATTGATGGTGTCTCCTGCTACATGGTTCCCTGGTACAGGGTAATACTCCTCAACAACCATGTGTTGCCCATGCTTGTTGTGCCACAACATGCAAATGTAGTTTTGAGACCCCATTAGCTTTGTTTGTACAACAGTAATAGGATGTTTCTGACATATATATAGAATGAGAGATACAAATAGCAATGGTCTGCAGTGCAAGTTGAGATTTAAAACTATAAAACCATAGCGATTGTGGCTAGTGCTGTTGCATAAAAGGTTAAGCCTCCTCCGGCAGTGTTGGCATCCTATAAGGGTGCCATTTTAAGTACTTGCTGCTCCACTTCTGATCCAGCTCACTGCTAATGCACCTGGGAAAGCAGTGGAGGATGGCCCAAGTCCTTGGTCCCCTGCATCCATGTGGGAGACCTAGAAGAAGCTCCTGGCTCCTGACTTCAGCCTGGCCCAGCCCTGGCCACT
The DNA here is from genome assembly GCF_033115175.1 of Lepus europaeus. NCBI lineage: Eukaryota > Metazoa > Chordata > Mammalia > Lagomorpha > Leporidae > Lepus > Lepus europaeus. Next base: position 101,408,630 of record NC_084831.1, read on the forward strand.
GCAGCATTTGGGGAGTGTATCAGTGGATGGAAGATCTTTCTCTCTCCCTTTCTCTTCTCTGTCTATATATATCTGCTTTTCAAATAAAATCTTAAAACAGCAGTTTTTGGAAATCTGTTTTTTTCTACCTAAACTGATTTGTGTTTACTTGAATATCCAACTCTTGGCTAATGTAGTCACGAGCTTGATGGATGGATGTTGTTGTTGTAAATTCTTTGGTATATGGGATATAGCCCAACTCTCTTAGGGGCTTCAAACATGGAGGGATGGATTTTACCGTAGCTTACCTCTTTGTCTTCCTTTGTCTCTCATAGAAAGGTGCTTGTAGGATCCCCATTCATTCATTTGTTCGTTCACAACATTTTTTGAGTGTTTTTAGTATCTGCTTTAAGTTATCTGGTTACAGCTGTGGACAAAACAGATGGTCTGTCCTCATGTATTTGCACTCTAGGCACAGAGGAGGAAATTTTTTAATGTATGTTTCAGGTGTTTTAAATTGTATGAAAAAATATTAAACAGGTTTAAGAAACTGAGGAATTAGAGTGCTTGGGTTTGGGACTGTTATTTAGAGAGTTTTCTTTGAACAGAGACCTAAAAAAGGAAGTGAGGAGGAAGCAAGTCATGGAGATTCCTGGGGGAGAAGCACTCCCAACGGAGGTGACAGCAAGATCAAAGGCCCTAGGTTGTGCTTGGCATGTTTGAGGAGCAGCATGGAAGCGCTGTACAGCAAATGGGGAAGAGAATGATTGCATTGAGCCCACTGGAAAACCACTAGTCTGACTACGGGGGAATGGGTAAACCCCTCTTTTAGTCTATGAAAAAGGAAACAACTGGGATTGAGAGCAGAGTGTCTGGACCATATGGAGGTTTTGGAGGGATCACTGTGACTGTGGAAAGGAGGTTTATCCCAAGGGTGGAAGCCAGGAGAGCAGTTTGGGGACAATGTCAATCCTTCAGGTGGGAGAGGATGGTGCCATCGACTCAGGATGAGTTAGCAAGGATGGTAGGAGGTACTGATATTCAAAATGTATTTTAAAGGCATTGCCAAGAGTATCTGATTATTCGTGGTAGGGAGTTGGAAAAAGAAGTTTCAAGAAAAATTCCCAGTATTATAAGTTTTGAAATTAGAGGAATAAAGTCATCATTTACTGGATGAGAGGCAAGTTTAAGAAAGTAGCCCAAGAGCTCAGCTTTGAACAAGTTAAAGTTGAGATCTTTATTAAACATCCAAGTGAAGGTGTTTAAAAAGCAGTGGATACTGTATATGAGTATGAATAATGTCTTAATAAATAACTGGGGAGATGGTCAGACTGGAAATAAGTATGGAATGATCCACATGTAGATGGTTTTTAAAGTCTTGGAGCTGGGTGATAAACAGGTAAGGTGAATCTAAAGAGCAATGAGGGCCAAGTACTAAGCTGTCAGACATTCAAGGAGATGAGAATGGGGGGAGAGAGAGAGGAGAGAGGGAGGGAGAGAGAGAGAGAGGGAGGAAGGGAGGGAGGGAGGGAGAGAGAGAGGGAGGAAGGGAGGGACGAGGGAGGGAGAGAGAGGAGAGAAGAAGGGAGGGACAGAGAGAGGAGAGAGGGAGAGAGAGAGGAGACAGAGAGAGAAGAGAGGGGGAAGGAGAGAAGGAGGGAGGGAGGGAGAAAGAGAGAGAGAGAGAGAGAAAGCAATGAGGGATAAGGAGGGAGGAGAATCAAGACAAAGGAATGAGGCCTAGGTTAATCCTCGGCCTTGTGGCGCCGGCACATCGGGTTCTAGTCCCGGTCGGGGCGCCGAATTCTGTCCCGGTTGCTCCTCTTCCTGTCCAGCTCTCTGCTGTGACCTGGGAGTGCAGTGGAGGATGGCCCAAGTCCTTGGGCCCTGCACCCCATGGAAGACCAGGAGAAGCACCTGGCTCCTGGCTTTGGATCAGTGCAGTGCGCCGGCCGCAGCAGCCATTGGAGGGTGAACCAACAGCAAAGGAAGACCTTTCTCTCTGTCTCTCTCTCTCTCACTGTCCACTCTGCCTGTCAAAAAAAAAAAAAAAAAAAAAAAAAAAAAAAAAAAGAGGAATGGCCCAGAGCACCTGCTGGTTGAAGGTCGTCTGGCAACCCAGAATGCCAAATTTAGGTTTATGACCATGAACAAGGGACTTGTTTCAAATGATTCCAGCCACATGCTGTGGAGAGTGGAATTTAGCTGGAATCAGATTTCCCAGGAGACTGTAAGGAGGGCGGGGGTATAACAAAAGAAAGAAGTTCCAAGGCGGGAGCGTGGACTCTACACTTTATGAGAAGAGAAGGGAGGTCAGAGACGTGGAGAATAAATGATTATTCAACTATTGCTTCTTGGCCGTTTGGCTAAGATCAAGAATTATTAAACTACTAATATCCCTTCAGTGTCTTAATATGATATTGCACCTAAAATTGTATCATTAATAATCATTAATGGGTTCTGTGCCTGTGTTGAAAGACAAATACTAAAGTGTGGTAAATCAGCAGAATACTGAAAAATAGTATAGCTATCTACTAATTATATTTGAAATGCCTCACATGTATATCAAGCTTTTGTGTTTTTGAAGTAACTTTCAAAGACCTTTTTCTCATTCAACCTTCTCAAATACGTCATGGTCAGAGAAGGCACTTTTATCAAAGTCTCAAAAGAATCCTGGGAGTCTTAAAGTATCAAGTTTCATTGGCCCATTTTTTTCTGGATTATAAAATCCTTTAATGTTTTTTGGTTTTTTTAAAGATTTATTTATTTATTTGAAAGTCAGAGTTACACACAGAGAGAAGGAGAGGCAGAGAGAGAGGTCTTCCATCCACTGGCTCACTCCCCAATTAGCTGCAATGGCAAGAAGTGTGCCAATCTGAAGCCAGGAGCCCAGAGCTTTCTTCTGGGTCTCCCACACAAGTGCAGGGGCCCTTGTCAGGACTCGGGCCATTGTCTACTGCTTTCCTATGCCATAGCAGAGAGCTGGATAGGAAGTGGATCAGCCAGATCTCGAACCAGCACCCGTATTGGATGCTGGCACTGCAGGCAGTGGCTTTACCTGCCATATCATAGCACCAGCCCTAATCCTTTAATGTTGATAAAACATCTTTATCCATATACCTTCCAAATGAGTTCATAGTATTATGGGTTTAGCTCTGAATTGTTTCTTGTGTAATTATTTAAATTTTCTGATCAAAATGAATAAATTATTTTTCAAGCAAGACCCATAAATAAATAGCACCACAGAAATGTGTAGTGTTCACTAAACTCAAACAGTAGTAGGCAACAGTGTCACATTTGACATATCTGTGGAGGTTCATGGAATGGGCCTTAAAGTATTGAACTTGGATATTTTACAGGTACATTTTTTCTTGGATAAAGGTTATGAAATGGAGCTGAGCAAATAATACCAGCCATTGGCAGGTCCTACAGGGTCCCTATAATACCGCCAAGGACCTATGTTATGAACTATGAACGTTCTCTGGCCTTGTTCCCCGCATTTCCCCGACATCATGCTTTTGTGCATTCTTCCCTCTGTTCATTTCACCCGAAATGCTCCTTTCACCCTTCCTTTAAAAAAATAGTTTTTTTCAATTAAAATAAACAATACCTGCCCTCGAGGAAGATTCAGGGTACAGATCCTGCAGGACACTTCCCCTAATTCCCTTCCCGGTAAATGATTTTCTCCTTCCACCTAGATTGCTTTGTGTCACTGCTCTGCATTCTTAGCACATAGTACTTTGTTCTTTTAGTTATCCAGGCACGTTTGTCTCACCTACTAGGCAAGTTTCCTGACATCCAGCTTCTGTGTAGTGCCAGAGAGCTCCTAGAATGAATATTCGTACGTAAAAACTGCACTTGAAAGAAAAGTGGAGTCATTGAATTAGATGCATGGAGGACCAAGCTGGGGTTGAAGAACCCGCAGAAGGATGGCCAGGAAGGAGCCTCTTCATCCCTGTGGAGCAACAAGGGCTCCTGGAGGCTCCAGGCCAGAACAATGTTTTACTCAACTCAGTGGAGGTAGGCTCTGGAAGCCTAGTTCCCAAGAGAGACAGAAATGCCAGTATAAACAATTTGTAACTCAAGAAGTTTGATGGTTTTGAGTGAAATGTACATTGTTTTCCAAGAGAATTTCTGTAATTTTATTATTTTTATTATTATTATTTGATAAGCAGAGAGAAAGAGGACACAGGCAGAGCTCCCATCTGCTGGTTTATTCCTTAAATGTTCACAAGAGCTAGCATTGGGACGAGCCAAGGCCAGAAGCCAGACACTCAATTCAGGTCTCTATCTTGTTGACCAGGGATCCAATTGATTGATCCAACATTGCTGTCTCCTAGAGTTTGCATTAGCAGGAAGCTGGAGACTGGAACCAGAGCTAAGAATCAAACTCATGCACTGGATTGTGAGACGCAGGTGTCCCACCCTGTGTCTTAACTGCTAGGCCAGACATTTACCCTTATGACTCTATTATTTTTGGTGGTGTTGTTATTATTAACTTGGCATGCTTTAGCTACTAAATTTATTTGTTTTCCTACTCCATCTTCTAATTTGGAGTTTCCCACTGCCTTTTTTCTCCCTCTGGCTCCTCCCTATCCCTATCCCCATCCCCACCTCCTCCCTGCATATGTGTACACCCTGTTACAGCTGACTTCAGATGAAAGAAGCGGCTTCACTTCATGATCTTTCCTGTCTTCTTTCCTCTTCCTTAAACAACTGAGATCTCCAAGGTGCTGACCTGAGTATCTGCTATTCTTTACTATTTCCAGTGTCTTCCTCTGCTTTTTATCCAGATTTGATTTCATTCCATCAGGATCTTGGTTGCAGCTCTTTGATAAATAAATCCACACTGTTCTGATGAGTGGTCACATATGAATTAAAATAATTTTAAAGCTTGTCATTTCTCTGTATTATTCCTTTTTAAAAACATACACTTCTACTCTAGTGATCAAAATGCAATATTCCCAAAAGTGAATGCAAGCCAAAGGAGAAACTCAGCACACAGCATAGTTCCCAGGACATAAGAGACCAACTCAATAAAATATTTATTGAATGAATGAGTGAGTGAGTGGGTGACTGTGTTTGACTCCCTAGTGGAATAAGCAAAAGCTCGACATTAACGAGAGGGATGTTTCTAGGCAAACACAGTTTGCAGGATCATGTATGACTCCTTTACCCCTGTATTCTGAGAAAACAAAACACTTTCTTCCTCATTACATCTCACATTTTAATATGAAAATTGAGTTATACCAACAGAGGCTTTGTCCTTGGTATTTCATTTGAAATGTTGGAAGTAGATGGATAACTTCTGGCTGTGTTCCAGATACAAGAAAGAAGAAACACAGTCATCCCTCAGCCCTCCACAAGGCTCCCATCCTCTTCTCTCCATCTCCTATCTGGTTCCTATCACCATTATGCCTAAGCCTCAGAGGGTAGGGTTAACAGTCAAGAATGATGAAGAAAACAAAATTTTGCAATGCAGTAACTGCCTAGCTCTTTTATGTTTTTCCTAAGCAAACTTTGCTTGAACTGGAAAAAAAAAGAAATCTTAGAAGTACTTGTTTAATACCAAAAAATTTCTTGTTTGTTGTGTTTTCTCTTCCACATAAACATGCAGACTTGCTCTGAAGAAAGGCTCAAGAATGCCATATTTTCGTTTTAGTGTTAGGTGGGAAAAATAATTAAATGTCCATGATTTCTATGAAAACGTAACTGAGTTATTGTCTTGATATAAATGGTGATGAGACAAAGGAGCCAGGGTATGGCAGAATCCGATCTCAATGCTCACATGCTCCCCTCCCTCTTTTTAATACTGCAGATATGAAGAGAAAATGGGGGAAACAATGCAAAGATAGTAAAACTCTCCATGTACAAAAATTAGAATTTTGTATCAATGGAAACTGAGCCTTCCCAAAATTTAAAAGGTGTACACCTGCAAATGCTTCTGTTCATCTTGTCTGCCAAGAATTAACAATCTTCAGTCATGTTCCGAATGTCCGACCTTTCTAGCCTGCTTGAAACAGATGCTATTTCCACGCCAGTCACAACCACCTGTTGTCACCATGTGTCATGCTGAATCACATGTATGTAATGTCATTCCACCATCTTTTCTCCATCCCTCATTTTATCCAAGCATGTAGTGTGCTGTTACTCTGCTACTGTATACACTCTGTATACATTTCTGTTCTTCCTTGCAAGACTGTGAATGCTTCGGCCACTCCAATCGATGCAGTTATATCGATCTGCTAAATACAGTCATTTGCGTGAGCTGTAAACACAACACTAGAGGGCAGCACTGTGAGTTATGCAGGCTGGGCTACTTCAGAAATGCTTCTGCACAGCTGGACGATGAGAATGTGTGCATAGGTCAGTTCCATTATAATTTCAGCTATAGTTCTGTGCCTTTCCAGCTATGGGGAGCTATTTAGGGTGGAGAGGTTGGTGGTTAACACCAGAGCTGAGCCAGAATGCATTTCCTTCACGGGGCAAAAATTCTTGTATTAGACTTGGAATTCACTATACTTGTTGAAATCATAGCTTGAGTGCATATTTTGAATCCTTATGTTGTTTTTGCTTTAAAATGATGATCTGAGAAATCATGTTTAGGAGATGAAGATTTTTCTTTTTTCTCTCTTTCTTTTTATTTTGCATGAAATTTTAAAACCTGGTAATTTTGACCTGATCATATAGCCACAAATTATAGATTCAACATTCAAAATGGAAACTCATACAGAATTTAATTATAGTTATGAAAAATGAGAGTGCAAACTCTAACACATAATTGGTGATCAACAAGTGTTGATGGATTTAAAATGTCGCCATTTGGAATTGAAAGCTACTAGCAACTGGTAATGTAGAAGTCTGCCTTTTTCATCCATAGTAAATGAAATTCCATTTATTGGATTTTCCTGTAGTCCCCCCAAAACAGGAGCAATTTCTTAAAATCATCCTAGGCAATTAATTCTCATAGCTTCCTGGGTGCATGAACCCTGGAAAACTGGGTCCACAGGGTCCCTTGAGCAGTGCCTCTGCCCCCTTGCCAATGACTACTGCACCTGTGACCTGAAGAGCACCAGGTTCCTTTTTCACTCAGAAAAGGGAGGCCAGTGGAAAAATAAGAAACAATAAATGGAATTTCATTAGTAATTTACTCCTAAGCAATGCATATATTTGAAATGCTGAAGGATGTGTTAGCAGTTAGCTATACAGACAACCAAATTAAATAGAGTACACAGCTGAAAAGTGACAGATGATCTTTTCATCAAAAAAGGAATCTATTCAACCTGCATTTCTGGTGTCATTGCTCTCTGATTGGATTGTCAAGATCTTTTAAGTTTTCACAAAGTGTCACATAAAATAACTATACAATTGTTTTGGATTAAATTGGGCCATGTATACATAATATCATTTATGTCCATAGTATTTTCTATTTTTCAAAGTGCTTTCTTATTTATTATTTGTAAATTAGAAGCTGGAAACCTTGGTTCCAAGTCCCAGATTGCTAATTAGTATCTGGGTGCCTTAGGTAAGTCATTTGAGCCACCTGGACATAACAGGAACATGTGGCATGCACAGGAAACACTTGATAAACTATAAACTGATTTACAATTTTTAAAATTTGACTCTCATGAACAAACAGTGGGGTAAGTATCATACCAAATATTTCCCTTACTTTCTAGTTGAGAAAAATAAAACAAATTGATCCAAATCATAAAGCTTTAGCAAAAGGATCCCCAACTTCCAAGCTTGAACAATTTATCCCCACCTCTCTGGCACAATTAGCAGAGCTATGCTTTTCAGACTGGTACTTATGGTACACATTTGGGATGACAGCAGCAATTCCACTATGAGCTTATGAACAGAAGTCCATTTGCCTTCATAACACTTGGGTGGCAAAATTTGTGGATATTAATAAAACCCAAAAGACATGGAGCTGTCTGAATTCTGAATGCAGAGTATGTTTCAACTGAATGTCATTTGTAAAAATAAATAAATGTCATACTATCAATATGGAAACAACAGAAAAAGTAGAATACTTAGGAACACAGGAAGAAAACTGAATCACTTTTACAAAATACACTACATAAAAATGTTTTATAATATTTGCTGTTATTTTAAATAAATCAAAGAAGAAGGTCTGCAAAGAAAAGGTTTTATATATAAAATGTCTCATGGCCTATAACTTAACAGTATCCCAATATATTTTATTCAGAGTACTCTATTATTATGAAGTTTGACCTTTTCTCAGTCCTAAAGTAATCAATGAACTACAAAGTGCTTCTCCTTATCCATTATGAGAGTTGTAGTTTTTTTATAAACCTGTATTCAGTTGTACATGGACTGGAAGATAGCCCATCCTACTTTTGTCTTATAAATCACATAAACTGCAGATGAAATATGGAAGATTTAATAGCTGTTTTATGTTTATTTTACTGAAAAAGCAAAAACAATTGTTTTCTCCATTTCTAGAAAATATGTTAATTAAAATTATAAACCTTTGGGGAATTTTATTTTATTGAACAAACATATTTCTATTTAGCATTTTATATTCCTCAACCAAATAAAATTCTTCAAGACAAAGATGAGCATTCTTAGTTATCATTAGAATAATCACATTATCCACGCCCCCTACATACACACACCTTAAAATCCCTTTACCAAAAGTGAAAAATTAGTTTTTTAAAATAATCTGTATATTTTGGCTAACAGATAAACAGATATGGGCTTCTATCTTTTTTGTATTCTTACCATGAAACAACAACAATTTCCCCAAAGAGTGATAAATTTCATTTCCCGCACTGGAGAAACCAAGATGGGGATGCTGGCATTGCCTGTGCACAGGGCTAGAGCTAGGGTTTGCTCTGGAGGTTCTATTGCCACATTTTGCTCTATGAGACAGCATGAGCCTGTTCATTCTTTTCCATATGTAAGCTCCCCAAAGGGCTTAAGGCAGAGCTGAGAATTAAATTTAAGAGGTTTCACCACAAGTAATTGAGAGTTAATTTTAATACTATTTTGTATAGAAAGCACTAATGAAAATGAGTGGCTGTTACACGACTTTCACGGATTAGGCAGTAAACTTGGAAACTTTGAACTTCATCTAAGTCTTCTCTAAATTAAAAGAAAAAAAGGCAGTTTGCCAATTTTCTAACAATTGGCAATCCAATTCACCATCCTAGCTGTGGAGAAACAGCTCACATCTTTGACAAAATGTAGTCTGTGTTGAAATAGATGTTTTAAAACACATCATTTTCTATTACAGCAAATATACAATGCAGCTGGCCAGTCCTTTCTGCCAGTGATGGCTGCTTTGTGATGCCTGGCGAATTTACCTATTTTTCATACAAATTACAAACACAGCCCCTTCTCCAAAGATGCATGTAATTACTCTGTGATGACCCAACAATTACATGAAGATGACATCCTTGCATGCTTCTGTTTCATATAAACTTGAACATTAAGCAGGAAGCTGGAGGATACATGGTCTGTGACCTTGGGTAATCACTGTTAATAATCCCTGCTAACAAGCTTTGCATCAGAATGAAACACAGAGTTCAGCAGTCGCTGCTAAACATATCTCAAAGTTTTGATGTATTATTTTTAATTCTCCTTGAAGTCCAAGATCAGGTCATCAGAGTTATCTTATGTATATCAAAGTATACACAAGCACTTTTAATAACTATAATTCAATCAAACCTCCCAAAGTATTTCATGTTGCTTGGTAATCTGACAGTCCTGCATAATCTTCCTAGTTTCACAGAATAAAATATGACCCTCCAAAGGCATTCTCATTACCCCACATCTACCATTGGTCATGGTTCCGTAAATGATATTTTTCTAAAAAAGAATTCTTTGTATGTAGACTGGAGAGTAGACAACATAGTCATTTGTACATAAGGTGGAGGCTGTCAAAGAAAAATAAACTTCAAAAATAAAAATATCCCTAAAAGAGTGTGTGAGGAAGCAAGAAAATATTCTACTTATTTTTGTACTAGTCAAACATATATTGTCCTGCCAGCAGACACTATAATTTGAGATTAACATCTCAACTATACCTATACTGAAATTTATTTTGGGTTCCAAAATTTATTTTTCTTTCATTACTCTTAATTTAGGTTTCATAAATACTGTACTAACATTCCTAGGCAATGCGATATCTAAAGGCTCATCACAAAACAGTATATACATAAAGAAGTTAAGGTACTCTCTCAAAGATAAAGTAAAATTATCTTTAAATGAGCAAAGTGCATTCATATTGCACTTTTAAAATACTCAGCAATTCTCAAATATCAAGTGTAACAAATAAGCCCATTTGAATAATCTAAAACAGGTAGTATGGAGATAGAATGTTGATTTATCCTTGATACTCGAATTTCTCATAGTGTTCATTAAACCATCTGAAAATGTTCTAACAAATGGAATCTCTATTATGGTCTGTTACCAGTGAAAAGCACGATGTCTTATTTCCTTGGAAGTTTTCAGTTGATTTCCTCCCATATCATAAAAATGGTATAATGGAAGGCAGGGCAAATAAATTAATGGTGCAGAAATGGCCATATTTGCCAAAGCATTTCATTAATGGACACCTTTCTTCAAGTAAGTGACTCATTTAAATAAGTGATGCTCCTATGTTGATAACCTATAAGCCATGCAGACTTGTCTCCAGCCTGTGTGTTGTCTTGTTTCTACAGAGTGTTATTGTAACCCTTTGGGCTCAATCCATGATCGTTGTAATGGCTCAGGATTTTGTGAGTGTAAGACTGGAACGACAGGGCCTAAGTGTGATGAGTGTCTGCCGGGAAATTCCTGGCACTACGGCTGTCAACGTAAGTAAATCTGGGAGCTGCCCTCTGCCTGCTGCAGCATGGCTGATTCTGCTTGTCTAGCCAGTGCGTGCAGCTTCTCAGAGCAGAAAAAGACCCAAACCACTGACAAGCTTTAAAAGCTACTTAATGCTCCAGCCCCATGTGCAGGAGAGCAATCCATCAGCTGTCCACCTGGCTTCTTGGAAGCTCATCTTCATCCCTTCTGATGGCTGGAGCAACTTATATTGAAATATTGTATGGAGATCCATGTACCTGGCCAGACCATAAATTAAGTGCCACAATAGGGACCTGGCTTGAAAATCCTCCCCACAAAATGAAGGGTGATATGAACGTGGTTAATATATTTCCTCAGCTGAAAGCTACCCTAGAGATCCAGAGTTCATAAATTAAATGATATCTACATAACTTATTACCACCTTGCTGTCAGACCCATCACTGCATCTTAACCAAAAACCTAAAGGTAATAAATCTAAGGAATATTCAAATGCCAAGGTAAAATAAATGACAAAAGTCAATATTGATTTTCAGTCTCTGAGGTTAGGTACCATGTGGCGAGCCTCAGATAGATGCCATTTGGTTCAGCCTCATTTCTCTGGAGATTATGAGGTCTTCTTCAAAGCTTGTTGAGGCAGGTGGCTTGTCAGTGTATACACAGAGCAGAAATGTAAAAATCCAAGCAAAGGTTTCCTTCTGTCATTCACAGACTTTTCTCTTTTTGAATTCCACATGAGCCTCCTGTTCCATCTATACATAGTTAACTTAAGAATATTAAAGAACCACAAGGTTTATCCCCTACAGCAGCACAGTTCTGTAGAAATAACACATGCTATTTGTGTAGCTTGGAAATTTTTGTAATCCACATTAAAAAAGTAAAAGGGAAATAGGAGAAATTAATTTTTACAACTTATTTGACCCAAAATATAGAAAATATTATCATGTCAGCATATAAATAATATCAAAATTATTAGGGATGCATTTTCCATTTTTCCTGTACTGTCTGTGGAATTGCATATATATTGCATACTTACAGAGCATGTCAATTAGGATCACCCATGTTGCAAGCCTCATAGGCATATGGGTCTACTATACTGAACAGCATGGCTCCAGATTTCTTTTTGCTTACTTTTCACTTGAAAAAAATGTCAGCATGCAGGAACTGTTTAGAGTAAATATCTATATGAAATTATATATTTCTATAATATAATAACTTTGATATGCTGAATAATAAATTCTAAATAATGACTATCATCAATTTCTTTAGAAAATTGTATATCATATTCTATATAAAATGAAAGAATGTTCTATATACCACTTGTGGAGTGTATAATTATCTGACAGCAAGTCTTCTACATAATTTAAGCCAAATTGCCATGGGCAGCAATGAACTATGGCAATGAGTTCAGAAGTGTGGAATTAAGCAATTCAAGACTAGATGGCATCTAGGAGCTGTGTGCTAGAGAAGGGCACTGAAAGGTAGTAAGATAGGAACTAGGCAGCACACGTGCCTAAGTTCTGGATAAAGCAATGGTTTAAAAGTCTTGTGTGCCATAGTGTTTCAGCAATCATAGTCATGTTTAGTTGTGTTGTTAGAGCCCAGGGAGCCACGTGAAGAGCCAGGACTCAGAGGGCAAACATCAGTCCCAACACAGCTGAATCTGATGGCTCAGAGTAAGCAAACAGTCAGAAGGGAAGGAGAGATAGGCAGAGGAAGGGTCAAAACCCCAGGCCTTAAGACAAAGGAGAATTTGTGATGAAGACACAGTTCTTAAAGAGAGCATCCATGTGAACTCTCTGATGCAGCAAGATCTGATGAATAGGTTCCTGGGGTATAACCAGGATAAGACTTTGGAGACAAAAAGAAATTAAACTTGCCTGGATGAAAAGTATCCCCCAAAGGGCCTAACCCAGTCATTCTATATTAATTATTTGGAGTATTTGAAAAGATATCATGTCACCAAATAGTCTCTTCTGGAATCAGAAGACTGGCTTCAAGCCTGACCCTTGCTTATAAAGGCCGTATGATACACGGGTCACAGAATCTTCTGTACCTCAGTGTGAGCACTTTGTATGGCTGTTGCTGAGATGATGGCAACAAAGAGATTCATTCTTTTGACTATGTATTGATTTCCTACTATGACTTAAGCATTGGGCTAATGGTAGAGGCTGCCAAGATAAAAAAGAGATAGCTGTTTTGGACATACAGATATGGAGTTCACGATTTGGGAGGCTAGCATGTAACCCAACAATTATAATCAAAGGAAATTAGAACTAAAGAGGAGATATCTACACGTTGGTTATTAATGAAGCCAAGATGGGGAGTAAGGCTTCCTGAGAAATAGTATTTAAGTCAAATATGGGAATTCATGTGAGAAAGAACTTCTTGGGCAAAGCTGCATGAGATAACACTCTGTTCCAGAAATATCGAATAACTTTCATAAGACTAGAGTAGAAGCAATGTGTATGCATGTGTTTTAACATATTCCAAACACATCTTTCAGCTAACAAGAGTTTTTCTCACTCTGAAATTTTCTTTCTCTCCCTTAGGCCCATCCTAGGGCTAATATCTATGTCAAAATATAAAAATTCTGAAGTCAGTAAAGGATGACTTCACCAAGATGTCAAGATGCTTTTCTCTGGAAGCTCTTAAAACTCCACCAACATCCAGCCAGTAACAGGGTAACACCTGTCATAGCAGGATGCCGTCAAACCTGCTCTAGTATTGTAGTAGGTGTCCATTCTGATTAGTTTGTGCTGGTAGCTTGAAAAACATTTTGCATATCAATGTTGTGTCTTCACACATAATTGTACTCCAAAATGTCTCCCAGATCAATCTCTCCCTTTCTCATCCCTGTCCCTTACAACACACACTTCTGTTGGCCTTGAATTGGACTCCTTGTATTCATCACAGTATCAGTGACAGAGATATTAACCTGGAAACAAGAACCACTGCTCAGGAGGAATGCAATGGTGGAGTAGTGGTGTCACTGCCAACAGTGACAAGTGGCAGCCACATGCTAGAATAAGTAGACATTCATTTAGATAGAGCTGCCAGGAGGACTGATATAGATAACAGAAAGATTCCAAGGGGTCCAGGGCTCCAATATTAAGGACTAGCACAAGGAACCATGTGGAACAGGAATCCGAAAGGACTCACATTTCAGAAAAGAAAATAAAGAAGATATGCAATCATATGCTGTCACTTACATCCTGAAAGTAGGCTTGGTAGTCATACCAAGATAGGTTTTGACACCATCTCCAACTCTCACCACCTGCAAGAGTTGAAGGAAATTACTTGAACTCACTAGGCCTGGTCTTCATCTAAAATCATGGATAATAATTGGATCCAACACATAAGGTAGCTGCAAGAGCCAAGGACAAAAATGAGCGTGGGCTATAGTGCATATTAAGTCCTCAATCATTATTCCTTAGTTATAAGCACACGGTGATTAACAAAGAACAAGTAAGAATCCACATCCAAAAACTTATATTAGTGCGGAACTTGCAGCAAGACTGGTCAATACTGAAGTATCAAGCTTTTGACCTGGGGCTTCACAAAGCACCTTTGTTAGAGACAGGTATGATTCAAGAAACTGAAGCAAAGCTGACCCCAAAAGCTATTGTGTGGCTTCAGCTGTGCAAACTAAAGAACTCTAGGTTCATCAGTGACTTTCTGCCTGAAGAGGCCACCAATTATGTGCTCCATAAATCTAAGCTGTTCTCTGATACAAAAGGTGAAACACTTGAAAACCACCTGAATAAACGGTGTTTAGACAGCATGGAACAAATAACCGAGGAAGAAAACAGAAATAAAAAGATTTCAAGGAGGCCCAACAGAATGAAAAATAGTGTGGAGGTTACCCAATAGAAGAATAAGATATTGAGAAGAGAGAGAAAATTCTTTTTTAAATGCCCCGTTTTTGAATAAGAGAAGAGGCAATAGCTAGGCCCCAGAAAATAAACTTGAATTTTCCGAAAAGGAAGCAGCTTTCTATGCTTCACATAAAAAATGAAGGGTTAACCCTTGCTACCAGCACCAAAGATTGGGCATAAGGAGGTTTGTGAGTTTTCAGGTTTTTTTTGTTTGTTTGTTTGTTTTGTTTTGACAGGCAGAGTGGACAGTGAGAGAGAGACAGAGAGAAAGGTCTTCCTTTTGCCGTTGGTTCACCCTCCAATGGCCGCCGCGGTAGGCGCGCTGCAGCCGGCACACCACGCTGATCCGATGGCAGGAGCCAGGTGCTTCTCCTGGTCTCCCATGGGGTGCAGGGCCCAAGCACTTGGGCCATCCTCCACTGCACTCCCTGGCCACAGCAGAGAGCCGACCTGGAAGAGGGGCAACCGGGACAGGATCGGTGCCCCGACCGGGACTAGAACCCGGTGTGCTGGCGCTGCAAGGCGGAGGATTAGCCTAGTGAGCCGCGGCGCCGGCTGAGTTTTCAGTTTTTTAACATGGGAATAGCCACCAGTAGAATGAATGAGGCTGGTGAATATATGTTGTCTGCCTGGAGGAACATCCTGCATTGTTTATTAAAGGCACTAATTGTTACTCATTTTTACCTAATTTGTGCGACTATTATTAGTACTTTCAGAAGGACTCATAGTCTTGGTCTTTGAACTAAGATCAAAAGATATGTTAATGTAAGTTGAATGGCATAATGTTGGATGATAACAGAGCTGTAGGATATAAGTACATGGGACAAAGGGGAGACACAGTCAGTGGCTGGACCATGGCCTGCAATATTAGAATATGGGTCCTTGCAAGGGAGCAGGACATAGGTCACCAAGAACAGGAAAGCATGTATTTAGAGCTCAATGGCCCAATCAGTAAGATTTTTCATTAAATTTGAGTGGAATATATGGGAAATACTCTGATAAAACTGTCAAACCACATACTGTAGCACACTATAGAATTGGAAAAAAAATAGATTCAAAAGAGGAGTAAGAGAAAGTTGTGTAAACAGACTTATAACTTACATCCATCCCTTTACAGAGTTGGCCCAATAACTTGGGTAGTTGTCTATAGCTGCTATCATAGTGACAAGACTCATTGGCCTAAAACAACAGAAGCCACTGTCTTACAGTTCAGTGGTAGCAGTCTCACTCAGAGACCCTTCTGCAGGCTCCAGGGGAGAATCTGCTTCCTTGTCTTCCCTAACTTCTAGAGATCCTATGCTCCCCTCCTCCATCTTCAAAGCCAAGGACTTCTAAAGACCTGTGCAAATAACTGAGTCCTCACAGATAATCCAAAATAATCTCTACAACTCAGGGTATTTAATTCAAGCACATCTGTGAAGTCTCTTTTGCCATATAAAATGATAGGCTTTGGGGATTAGCATGTAAACATCTTCAAAGACCCATTTTACTTATGCATTTATTTATTTATTTTTAAAAATTTATTTGTGTATTTGAAAGGCAGAGTGACATATGAAAAGACAAAGAAAGAGAAAGCGTTCTTCCCTTAGCTGGTTCACTCCACAAATGATTGCAACAACCAGGAGTGGGCCAGGCCAAAGTGAGATGCTAGGAACTCCACCTGGTCTTCATTGTGGGTGACAAGGACTCAGACCATCATCTGCAGTCTTCCCAGGTTCCATAGCAGGAAGCTGGATGGGAAGCAGGTTAGCCAGGACTCAATAAGGTACTCTGATATGGGAAGCAGAAATCCCAAAAAGCAGCTTAGCCCACTATGCCACAACACCTGCCAAAAGGACCCATTTTATACTGTCAGCCACAATAATCAGAATGTAAATGTTTAATGCCAAAGACAAATATGTGAATATCATGGGAAAGAAATGCAAAGGATGCATGGAATGAAGACATACAAGAGTAAAATGTACTTAAAAGGGAAGATTTTAAAAGTTAAGTAGGTCAAGAAGATATAGACTTGTATTGTGGATTAGAAGGTTGAAGAGTGAAATATTTTTCAGTAAAAACCAAAGACCACATAGAAAAGGTATTACAGAAGTTTCTTATAAACCACTTGACCACTTAGAGGAAAATTGGAAGAATTCAAATGCCATATTATATTCCAAAATAAGGTAATTTGAAAATCAAGATAACTGCTAACAATGTTGACTTTCATTGATGGGAATTTCTTCACCAAAGAAGCGGAAGAAATATGGGGGAGGTATTTGACCCAGTGGTTAAAATACCAGAGTGCCTGGATTCAATACCCAGCTTCCTGCCAAAGCAGCCCCAAAGAGACAGAAGGTGATGGTTCAAGTCATTGGGTTCCTTCTGTCCATAGGGAGATCTTGATTGTGTTCCTAGATCCTGGGTCCAGCCCTGGCCCAGGCACAGACATGGCAGTCATTTAGGGAATGAGTCAGTTGTTGGCAGTTTCTCTCTCTTTCCAAATCTCTTTCTCCCACCCTCTCAAATGTGTACATAATTTTTTAAAATAACAATTACTATATAATGTAATTTTTATTAAAAAAAGGAGTGGGAGAAGTACTCAGGAGAATGATTAGTACCACTTAGTGGTTGTGGGGAGATGACAGTGTTACATAGAGAATAAATGCTATTTTTAAAAAAAGGGGTACTGTCCCAGATATTGGGGAGAATTGAAGATATTCATGGGAGAAAAAAATAGAATCCTGGACTCTCTTTAAAAATATGCATGAGTACATGTGCACACACACATTCACTGAATTTTTTAAAAAGTAAAAGCATGCGTTGTTTCCAAGAGATAACCTTGAGCAAATGGGTGTTTTCTAAAGTAATCAATATAACTACCCAAGAGTTTCATTTAGGAGATATTGATGGGCATGAATTTAGCCCTACTATGTGGAAGACACTGTGCTGGTAAAATTAGGCTTACAAAACCGCAACATACAGGTGGCAAACCTTTATTAACTTTAGTTCAAGCTACAGAGATATAGAGTTGTTTTTTTTAAAGATTGATTTATTTGAAACAGAGTTACAGAGAGAGTTCTTCCATCTGCTGTTTCACACCCCAGATGGCCGCAACAGCTGGAGCTGCTCTGATCTGAAGCTAGGAGCCAGGAGGTTCTTCTGGGTCTCCCACGCAGGTGCAGGGGCCCAAGGACTTGGGCCATCTTCTACTGCTTTCCCAGGCCATAGCAGAGAGCTGGATCAGAAGTGGAGCAGCCAGGACTTGAACTGGTGACCACATGGGATGAGGGCACTGCAGGTGGCGGCTTTGCCCGCTACGCCACAGCGCCAGCCCCTAGAATTAAGTTACCTTCAGGTTCAATTCCAGACAAAGGTATGTCCGAAGTGGCATGGAAGCTAGCACAAAGGTCAAAGGAGGTTACAGTTCCACTTCCACAGCCTGCATCAAAATCCAGACCTCAGAAACAATAGCTGAGCAGAGCAGACAGTGATGCAGGAGAGTTCCCTCTTTGAGGAAGCATTTTCATGGAAACAAGGCTATGATGAGAATGCAGACCAGTGGCTTCAGAAAGACAGAGCAGGGGCCATGGGTAAAAAGAGGGAGGTGGGTTTCTTTTTCTTTTTCCTTTTTTTATTTTTGACAGGCAGAGTGGACAGTGAGAGAGAGAAACAGAGAGAAAGGTCTTCCTTTTCTGTTGGTTCACCCTCCAATGGCCGCTACGGCCAGTGCGTTGCAGCCAGCACACCACGCTGATCCAATGGCAGGAGCCAGGTGCTTCTCCTGGTCTCCCATGGGGTGCAGGGCCCAAGCACTTGGGCCATCCTCCACTGCACTCCCGGGCCACAGCAGAGAGCCGGCCTGGAAGAGGGGCAACCGGGACAGAATCCAGCGCCCTGACCAGGAATAGAACCTGGTGTGCCGGCACCGCAGGTGGAGGATTAGCCTAGTGAGCTGCAGCGCCGGCCGGGAAGTGGGTTTTGACTTAGCTTTTTCCAACAATTATCCTCCCCAGCTCTTTAAGAAATCAGTGATCAGCAAGGGGGGCTGGAGGGTGTTGAGTAATGACGAGTCCTCAGATTCTACAATGGCTCACATAGAAGCTGAGCAGGCATCCGTGAGTGATGTGTCTGGAGAGTTATGGCTTAAATGGAGAGACACAGGAAGAAGCCTCCTGGGCCTCTTCAGTTTTGCAGCTCTGACTTCAGACCAAGCCCATGGGGCAGAGGGTAGGTGTCATGACAGCCTTCAGCTCAGCTTCTGTTAGGAGCCACAGTTGTCGCGGTGCTGCCCTTGACACTGTAATTTCTACTCACACACTTCAGCTCTCCTCCTTCTCACTTGCTCTGTTCTCAGTCCTCCCCCCTGTTTTCCAAAAGGCAGAAACTAAAGATTCACTTAGCCCCTTTGGTTTAAATTTAATTTGTTCCCATCATAGCTCTTGTGCTGCTACTATTAAGGAAGTTTTCTCTCTTTTCTTCTTTTAAATGTATATAAAGATTTTATATATTTCATATATACAATTTTAAGCTTATAATGATACTTCTCACCCTCTCCCCCTCCTCCTTCCTTTCTTTTTTCCCCTTTTAATTTTTGTGATAACGTTTTCAATTTACTTTAGCATCACAGGCTTTAATCCTCTACTAAATAATTCAACAAGTAGAAAGCAGGAAGACCACTGTTCCACAGGAGCATAGACAAGAGCTATAAACGACAATCAAATCTTGAGATGTCAATTCCACTCATATACATTACTCTTTTCCTTTTGTACACAATTTGAGATTAACTTCCACAGGCCTGACAGCTTGTGATCATGATGATATTAAGAAGGTTCTTCCAGTTGCTTCTGTGAGCTGAAGATTACACCTCCCTGGACAATACCTTGAGCCTGCCTTATAATTTTTCAATCACCTCTACTTGCTGTCTCTTCCTGTTTGCTGTTTTACATTAAGATGTCTGGTTCTCACTCCTCCCGCTGACCTTGCATGTAGAATGTGTTGACAGGCAGCAGCACGGCACTTACAACAGGCTGTGTCTGTGAGGTCTCAGCCTTTTTGCGGGGCCAAACACATGACTGCACGCTTTTGGCTCCTCTGTGTCTTTCACTAGAAGTTGCTCGCAACTTTAAAGTCCACAGCAACACTGAATCCAAGCTGTTAATTTCCTTGCTAAGCAACTTGAACACCAATCATTTCCCTTACTGAGCACCACATACATAAGAGTGATGAAAAATAAATACTCCAAGAAGGGCACTTGATGTGACTGTTGTGCAATTCCTAAGGGTAGCTGCAAGTGCTCTTTAAACAGAGCCAGTGAGAGCCTCCTGGAGGTAATTTTAATAGGGAAATACTAGGAAGAGAGCGGATAGACAGTGGCAATTGGTAGGAATTACAAATATGCTGGGTAGTCCTCCTGGGGGAAAGGGGCTCATCTTGTCAGCTGGAAGAACAAACCCAGGCTTGCCCGCTGTTGGGAAATTTCTCTTGAGTCAGCAGGAAGAGGCCATACCACTCAGCTGTGCTAATCGCCATCACTTTCCAGTTGTAGTTCTTCTTTTCACCTTAATTCTTCACATAACTTTGATTTGGGATTGTTAGAAAAAGCCCACCCCACCCCCTAACTCTAATGCATCAGGATACCACCCAGTAGCAAGAGGGGTCAGGGTCTGTGCCATGGAAAGTGCTTTAATTCTTCACACATTAGTGGCTCCATTCAGAGCAACCACAGGGGGCAAATACTGAAGGAGCTGGACTTGTTTCAGAATGTCCTCCACAGCAGGGTCATATACTGAAAACATTCAGAATCCGCAGCTCCTGAATCACACAAGCTCAACAATGGACAACCATAGAGTGGGCCTACCCTGCATTCTGAGGCTGGCCTTCTATTGAGTTCCCTGGGCCCTTGGGCTCTCAGCTCTGGGAGGGGCCTCAGCCCTGACAGGCATGGGAAACTTCCCACATATTTAGCAATTCAGGCTAATGCTCCCCTTTATTTGGAGAGAATACTGAGGGTGACATGTCACACCAGCCTGTCACATGTCCATGTCACACCAGCAAACCACCCAAATTTAACAGTGAAAGATATGTGAAAGGCTTGTGCTCCAGGAGAAATACAGACACGATTGTGTCTACTAGTAACCTAGACAGTGCAGCAGCCTGGTCCTATCTTATAGTAACCAGATCAGGAGGCCAGGAGGCAATGCAATCTATGAAGCCCTTTCCTTACTCCAGACAGTGTATAAATGACATTTCACCTTGAGCCATCAGCGAGAAAGGTGTGTATGTGTGTGTGTGTGTTAGAGAGAGAGACTACCTCAAAATAATCCTGAGTTGCACACATAAATATAATGTGTAAGTGTAAATGAAGCTTTGCTAATTCATTCCAGAGTTGGCACACTTTTCCTTTAAAGGACCAAATAGGAACTACATTGAGCCTGTGGCTTGTAATGGTCTCTGTCCCTTTAGCGCAAAATCAGCCACAGACAACACTCAATGGACAAATGTGGCTATGTTCAAACTGTAGATACTGAAATTTGAATTTCCTACAATTTTCACATGTCAAAAATGTTATTCTTCCTTTGATGTTGTGACCTTTATTCAAAAAATGTAAATACCATTCCTAGGTCATAGAAGACAGGAGATAGACTGGATTTGGCCTGCACATCTCAGTTTGATTTATTCCAGACTCACACAGCACTTAGAAATGAAGGAACAGAAGAATTGTTAAATAAAACCAAGAGAATATGAAACAGGAAGCAGGAGAAAGCATAAGAGGGAAAATCCAATTCATTAAACTATGTCCTCTGTCTTGACATGGATGTCACAGGGAGTTGATCTAACTGGTTCGTATTTACAAGGTCCTAATTGACTCAAGAAAAATATTGGGATTCCCAGAAACATGGAGGCCTTGACCATATAATTTCTAGGACAAGTTCACAGATATAGTATGTGCCAACCCTTTAAAGGCTTTAAGAGCCAGCCAAGCCAATTTAGCATCAATTTAGTACAATCAATCACTAATGAAAGAGAAGTCAGGCTGGCCATAATATGTTCAGGATTGCTCATATTGGTGTGAGAAATCTTTCCGTTGCATTCTGCAAGAACAACCCATCACCTTGAATGTAAGCAAAAAAAAAAAAATCCTCTTACTAAGAAAGAACTGTCTCAATAAGATCAGGCTCCAACACCAAGGACACAGGAAAAAAATACACAGAGAACATGTTGAGAGTGTAGCCTTTCTACCATCAACTTTAATAGTGGAGGTGATTATTCTGAATAAAGTGCAGGTCAGTGCTGCAAACCCCAACCCCTTTTGCCCCAATTCTCTGCTGAGTTTGACTGATCCTGTTAAATGCAGGACATTCTGTATTGCCCACAGGAATAATGTCATGATCCATCCCTATTTAAATGCATATGTGCTTTGCATCCGGTATCTGTAGAGTTTTCTGTTTTTAAAAATTATGGTCCATTTTCAGTCATCCATGGCTGCCAATGGCCTGCATAAATGCAGCACAATTGATTATTTTCATGTAAATTCCAATGAAGTCAGACTTCATGTCAAATAGGCACAAAATACACACAAAGATTCATACCCACACACAGTTCAGCTGCTCTGCATTTAACTTCAATCCCTGACTCATCTTCTTGGTTAGCACTCAAGATCATTCAGACATCACTGGATGTTCATTTTAAAACAGAACCAATTGCTAAGATATATTTTTAACAACATGCCTTCCTCTATTCTGCAAAAGTGTAGGATTAACATTATGGATTGTAGTCAGTCTTTTTCTCAGCTACAAGTCTTTTGGGAAAATGAGCATGTGCCTCAGAACTGATTTGTAGAACACTACAAAATGATGAAACATTGATGTAATTATTTTTAAGAATCACATTTATACCACTTTTTAATCAGTATTGTTGATCCTATGCACCTAGTCTATGTGTTAATCTGCATTCTTTATCATGAAAATCAATAGCATAGACAAACACATTGTACACATGGATTTTTGTATGCAAAAAGACTAAATTTGGGAGTCCACAGGAGTGATTGTTACCAAGGTAATTTGACAATTTATTCTTGACCTAATGTCATAATTACTGCATTATCTGTGACATTCAGATCCAACTTTGATTTGTGCTCCCATGGAAGATGTTAAGTCTCCCCTGAGGTAGTGCACCCTTATTCTCTCTAATCAAATAAAAATCAAATTTGCTGATTTTGCAACAGTAATGTTAAGCTATAGATAGACATAATGTATAAATTCCATATAATTATATCAAGCCTTGAAATTTCTGAAATGGCAATTTTACTAAAGCTGTTTAGCAGTTACTGTTTCACTATATTCCTTTGAATTCAATAAATGAGGCCAGATCATGTTTAACTAGCCAAGAAAACTATACCTTTCATTTCATCTTAGGTTATTAAATTCAGTTTAATCATGGTGATAGAAAGATCTTCTTGACTGAGTCTTGCTAAATATACCAAATTCTCACCACCACCACCACCACCACCCCCACCCCCCACCCCCCCACCACCCCCACCCCCCACCCCCCCCACCCCCCCACCACCCCCACCCCGTAAACTGGGCCATTCACATCATTCACTTGTTGATTCAATCATTCATTCACTTACTCAGTCATTAATTCATGCAAACATTTGTTTAACAAATATTGAAATTCCAGCTATGTACCTGAAGTTGTGTCAGATTTTGGAAAAAAGATAAATAAAATGTGCTCCCCATTAAAGAGCTGACGGTTAAGAGGAGTCTCAGGTCTAACACTACCTTACTCTTCTTAGTATTACTTTTCTAATTTGCTTTTCTAATTATAGGTTTCATATGCCTGTTGGGTTCTAAGAAATATTCTTCAAGTTTAGTCATTCAATTTAAGCCATAGATTAGTTCTCCTTATTAATATGTAAAAATAATAATAGTGAAAACAGACAAGACCCCCTAAAATTCACACTGAAATGTGGTCCCTTAAAGTTCCCTAGAAATGCTATCTGGGGTGCCACATGCACTACCGGAATTTGGGGTGCCTTACGATTTCAACACGGGCTTATTACTAAATCCCCGATATTAATAAGCCCAAGAGGGTTCTTGCCTAATATTTAGAGAAGAATTCTAAATACCGGCACAGATAAACGAGGCAGCATGGTATGTTTTAAGCTTTTATTTAGTGAAAAAGATGCATAGGAGAGTGAGAGCTTTATTTAGGGGAGGTGAATGGGGGTTCATACCGAGCACCAGGAACCAGCCATGTGGATGAGCATCTAGGCCAGGAAGCCTAGAGCACATGGCTCGAAGGCCAGGCGCCCTGGAGGCACGGGGCTACAGCAAGCCCCTTCCTAGCAAGAGGCCAAGGAAAAAGAGCAGGCTGGGCACACTGTGCCCTAGACTTTTAACCCACTCCAAAGGGGACTGGTTAATTAACCTGATTGGCTGGTGGGCACCCCAGTGTGGCCAGGTAGGGGAATGAGGCCACTCAGGGGTGTGGCAAAGGCATCAGGTAGGGGCATGAGGCCACACAGGGTTGTGGTGAAGGCGTGGTCTTCCAGTTCACAAATCTCATCAATTTTAACCTGTATGCCTGCCTACTTCAAAAGCTACTACTTGTTATTTGCTTGCCATGCAAATAATGCTGTGCCATTTTCACTGTCTTGTTAATCTACAAAAAACTCCATCAACAATTATTCCCACTTTACAGATAAATGAACTGAGGCTCAGAAAGGCCATGCAACCTATAAAAAATCAGCTAGATCCTTGCAGCTTCAAAGTGTGATCCTTCAGCAAATTTGGGAATTTATTAGAAATGCAGCCACCATCCCAG
This sequence comes from Lepus europaeus, assembly GCF_033115175.1. Lineage (NCBI taxonomy): Eukaryota > Metazoa > Chordata > Mammalia > Lagomorpha > Leporidae > Lepus > Lepus europaeus. Next base: position 101,433,112 of record NC_084831.1, read on the forward strand.
ACTTACTGATGTGCGGGTTCACAAGCCCTCCAGATGATTTGTATGCACACTGAAATTGGAGAAGCAGAGGACCAAATCCTAGGTGAGGATTTTAACTCAGAATCAACTGAGTTTTAAGCCCAAAGATTTCCTTGTTTGTATCACTTAATATCCATAGAAGAATGGTGACCAATCAGTAAAGTACATGCATAAACCTCAGACAAATTTCCTTAAGGGGAAGAAACTCTCAGAGTCTGTTACTACATCAGTTTTTATCAGTATGTATTCTACAAATTCAAATCATATTAAACTAAGGAAAATCATGAAAACTTAAACATGTAGCCTATTTGTTTTCTTTCACCCGTACAATTTAAAAGTGGTTAATATTTGATAGGTTAATGATAAATATTTTAATATAGTATATTGCATCTGGTTATGAATATATCAAAGGGAAATACAAAGTGAGCTCCAAAAGATAAACTTTTATTGGGCACATGAAATAGAACATAAAATTTGATGGCAATTACCATTTAATCTATTCATGTTTGGAAACGTATTGAAAGAGAAACTCATAACTCAGTTAATTGTTATGAATTATTAATTGCTCATTTGAAAGCGATGAGCAGAGCTGCACTTGTTGAAAAACTTTCCTTCTCAGTGGTTTTAACCTTTGTGTCATTGGTTTTATGAGAACAAAAGGGAACGAATGACAGCAAGATTCTAATCATCCCAAACTAGAAAGTGACAAGACAGTGAACATCTCAGTGACTATATAAAGGTTAATTGAGATTGAAATGAAATAGCTATCACTGGCCCCACTCCAGCATACTTAAATGGGATTCCCTGGGGTGGGCCCCAGGCATCTGTATGTCCTACAACTCTCTGGGTAATTATAATACGCAGTCAGGCAAGAGGAATCTGTACTCAGTAACTACATGTTCCTAGGAAGATTTAACCCAGCCAAGGATTGACTCAGTGTACCCAAGTAAGACTCAAGCTGTGCTCCAATTTGCCAATCCCGGTTAGAGCTTGAGGGATGAGGATGCATAACCAATGCTAGTAGCACTGCAGCACCTGGGCAGCTTTAAAAAGATATTTTTTTCCCAAGATGGTAAGGGATTTCCGGTCCAAACAGACTAAGATCAACAATACGTCTGTATTCAAAGATACCTGATTTCAATAGCCCCTTCTTTCTCAAAAATCAATGTTAGGAGTTTCCTCTGTTGCATTAAAAAACAAACCTTCAAAAAGTGAAAGCTCTTTTTTTTATTAACTAAATCCAGGGATTTATTGTTTAGTGTCAGCAGCGTAACTGGTTTATAATTGATTTTTCTATAGAGGACTGAAAACTTTAGCTACCTTAATTTCCTTTATCTTGACACAAATAATTAGAATTACTCTGAAATGTATTTTACCAAGTTCTCTATTACCATTTTTTAGAATTAACTTTCTTGTTGCATCCTTGACTTCATAAAGTATTTCTAAGATAGAAAGACAGCAAGTCAGTATAAGGAAAAATATGGCTGCTTTATTGCTATTGATACTTTATCTTTTCTCTTCAGAAATGTCTGTGTTCAGTAGGATTTTTATAAATAAATACAATTATTAAAATACATTAACCTCTGTTATTCCTGAAAGAAAAATGTCATAAACAATAACAGAATTTTAATGATGAAACAGAACATCATATTTTATGCATATTTTGTGCCTGAATTCTGACAGAATCAACTAACAGTGCAGATCTGTTGTTGCTCTACATTCAAATACCTACTGTTAAAAAAGAAGCCTCATTTTGCCCATGTAAATGATAAGAATTGGATATACCTCATTATCTTTGAGGTTTAATAGAATGAATTAAAGTGTTTAACTCAGTTTCTGTCCCACCATAAAAGCATACAATGAGATAACAAATTACAAGTGATGGTCCCTGCCCTCAAATTGCACTGGAAATGGTGGGGGTTGGATTAACAAATCTGAGAAAGCAATCAGGTCATAAACAAATGACACAGTAAAATGAATACTGTGATACTCACAGTTCCTTACTGACAAAAAAAGGCTGAAAATGTATGGGATTTAATATCTATTTTGTCTTTTTGTGAGTACTTCTTTCTTTTTTTTTTTTTTTTTTTTTTTTTTTTTTTTTGACAGGCAGAGTGGACAGTGAGAGAGAGAGACAGAGAGAAAGGTCTTCCTTTGCCATTGGTTCACCCTCCAATGGCCCCTGCAGCCGGCGTGCTGCGGCTGACACACCGCGCTGATCTGAAGCCAGGAGCCAGGTGCTTCTCCTGGTCTCCCATGGGGTGCAGGGCCCAAGCACTTGGGCCATCCTCCACTGCACTCCCGGGCCACAGAAGAGAGCTGGCCTGGAAGAGGGGCAACCGGGACAGAATCCGGCACCCCAACCGGGACTAGAACCGGTGTGCCGGCGCCGCAAGGCGGAGGATTAGCCTATTGAGCCGTGGCGCCGGCCTACTTATTTCAACTTATAATTGTCATCTATAAAACTAAAAATTTTACTGAAGATCTTGTCTAATATAAGTTCTTTTAGCTTTTAAGTTAGGAAAAAGGAAATGAAGCAAATAAGAAAACAAAGCTCTTTGTGATAAAACAGTGCCTTTTAGTTTTTCAGTTTCCAAATAGGAAAATAAAGCCACTATATCCTTTAAATTCTTTAAATTTATCCTTTAAATTTAAATTTAATCTTAGCAGCAATTCTTCATCAATTTCAGTATCACCCTAAATCCTGGAAATTACCTTATAAGACTAAAATGCTTGCCTTCTAGATGGGTCTTGAATTATAATGACCCCTAAACAGACCAAAAACTAGACTAGGCTCTCCACTTGAACAGAAAACAGTGCTGATTGGACAGTTCCAATCCACTGAGTCATCCTCAACCCATTGGATACTTGCCTGTTTTCAGCTTGGAGACCGTTGACATCATTAGATGCCAGAAATGCATCCAGTTCCCTCACTTTTTAAAAAGAACTCTTCAGGAGATTTTCCTCAGGGTTACTTGGTTATTTTTAGCAAGTTCATGCTAAGTGCTGTTTTCCAACGAAGTTAAAATTTCTCTTCTTACACTGGAAAGGTCCTCAAATTGAGACTCTAACTTGCAGGAAATAAGATTGTTTATTCCCGCAGAAGATTTAAAATCATGGTATGAGTAACAGTTCATGTCAGACTGCCCTTGAAGAAGTAAGGATGAATTTTCAGGGTGAACCAAAGGCACTGGGGAACAAAGGATCAGTTAACACAGTCTCCACAGAGCAACAAGCATGTGCATATGAGGTCCTTGGCAGCACACTGGCACAGGTTCATCATCAGGGCACAGTCACCTGGATCTAGTCTGCGTTTGAAATGCACAGTCCCTCTGCACAGCGCGTTGGCATGTCATTTTAATATTATTTATCTATCATTCGATTTATTTGAAAAGCAGAGCAACAGAGCGAGGGGAACAGACAGAAAAACAGACAATGAGGTTTTCCACATACTGGTTCATTACCCAAATGCCCACAGCAGCCAGGACTGGGCCAGGCCAAAGCCAGGACTCTGGAGCTCCATCTAGGTCTCTTATGTGGATGGCAAAGGCCAAGAACTTGGGCAATCATCTGCTGTCTTCCCAGGCATTTTAGCAGGACGCTGGATCAGAAGCATAGGAGTCAGGACTCGAACTGGCATTTTGATATAGGATGCAGATATCCCAAACAGTGACTTAACCCACAGTTACATAATGCCTGTCCCTATGTTATGTTTTCATGTGAATGTAGTAGGTGGTGCCAATGCATATTGAGTGCAAAATCATCAGAGAGAAACAATGTAAGAATACCACTTGGAACAAATATGCTAGGAGGAGAGAGACCTGTGCTTGAGGAGTTCATTAATCAATAACCAAGTCTGTATTGGGCTTTTGAGCCCTGGATTATCATAGGAATTATACAAGATGAAAAACAAGCTTAACACAGCCTGTGCCAACCCAGAGATTACTAAATTTAAGGCTAAAGGAAAATGTATGGAATCATAGAACGAAGCAAATGTTTCCTGTCCAGCGAACTTAGGGCCCTCCTAATGGGTCTGACTGCAAAAGGAAACTGGAAACTGTTCTATAATCTATTCTAAGTGAGTAGCTCTCTTTCATACAGCAGTTGGAATTCTGAGCCAGCCTGTCTGCTGGAAACAAATCCTATAACTTCCCTGACCAAAGATTCCACTTCTTTGAGAAGCGTGATTACACCTTATAGAGATGGTAGAGAATTAGGTGAAATGCTTGTAAACTACTAAGCACCTTTCCTAGGGTATACAAAGTTCCATGAGTAGTAGCTATTATCGCTATTACTCTACGATAGACCCATGCCAGGTGATAGCCTTGATGCAGGGCCAGGGAGGATTTATAACTGTCAATGAGAGTCGTTAAGCCTGTCAATGGAGAACCCAGTTATAGTTCATTTATAAGCAGTATTTGATGAGACAATTATGGGTGTTCATCAGGGAAAGTGGGAAGCCTCTCATGGGGGCTAGAGCCTATAATATGGATTCCTTCATGTTATAAAATTTAGTGGGGGAGTGAAAAAGTCATAAAGACAAGGAGTTGACAGTTTTTCCTTTACTCAAGAGATGGCTGGCATCCAGGATTCTCCTCTGGCCCTGGAGAAGCACCCAAGCTCCAGAGAGTGCAAAGCCCCCAGCCTTGCTCAGCGTTCTTGAATACTTCTTCCTGCATGCTCTGAGTGAGAATATGGCGCTTCCATTCCCCACAGCTCACTTCCCGAGTTGTAGCTGAGGATCTCAAAACAATGGTCAATACTTAACTATTGGAAGAAAGACCCTCTCTTGTGGCCAATTTCAAATTAGAATTTCACTACTTTGTAAAAAAAAAAAATCATAGTCAATGCCAAGTGTGTTAATTAAATCAGAAGGTTAAGATAGTCTTTTACTTATTATTAACCAAGAAGGGAACACACTACCTGTTCACAGCTCCAATTTTAATATCAGTTAAAAAAAACTTCCTCTGGAACATAGATTTCTATCCAAAACTTCAACCAGAAACTGATAGTCAAAAAGGACATTGAAAACACATTTCCTTTCAAAAGAAGACAGGAGTTCACCGGGAATCTTTTCTTTCCCTCAGCAGGTACCTAGTTCCCAGATTCAAGAGTATGCATTTCTCACAGAAGAGTGTGTGGAAAACACAACTTGAGATTATGGCCAAAGTCCTCAGGGCTTTTCCAGATTTACATGAGTCTATTTTTCCCCTCCAGTGTACTTGGGGTTTTCTTGCTGACTATGCCTTTCTTTTCAAACTGTAATGACTTTATTAAACAGGAAAGAAGGCTATCATGGAGGGAAATAGGCTGGACCCTTACCAGTAAGTATACATATACTATAAACATCATATAAATTAAATTACATTAAATATTTCTGTAAAAATCTCATCATGCAAAAATCAGCGCTTGGACATTTCACAGGAATTACTTCATTTATTGTTTCAGAAACCCTGCAAGGAAATCCTATTCTGCCTATTTAATAGATGAGGAACTGAAATTTAGAGTAGTTGTTCAAAGCAAACAATCAATAGATGATCGAACTGTTAAAAAAATAATAAACAAGACACAGGTGTGATTCCTTCCTCGTACACAGGCTACAATCCTCCTTCAGAGCCAGGAGGGACTAGGAGCTTACAGCATTCTAATCTTGGACCACAGCCCAACTACTGGATCTGTTTGCTTTTAGAGAGAGAGAAACAACCCTGAGTACTCATTAGTAGCAGTGTCCATGAGCACAAACAGTACCACACAACAGAGAAAGAGCCTTCTGGATAAAAAACAAGCATCGATGGATGAGTGTTACCAACTGTCTCTCACTATTGCTTCATCTCCTGCCAACAGGAGCAAATGTTTATTCACTGCCCTCTGTATGCAGTGAATGTATTTCTCAATATCAACAACTAGTCCACCCATGCACACATAGGACGAGTAAGTTATACTCAGATTCCCAAATCACAGTGCTGATGCATAGGCATGGGCAGAGGAGAGACCCTGCCATAAGGTCCAAACACAGCTGTAACAGGTATAGTCCCTACACAGTCACAAAGGTCCAGGATGTTAATGGAGAGAATGGACAGCATCTGAGGATGCAAATTATGCAATTCAAGCCAAAAATCTAGTGTCTTCTCAAAAACACATGATCACTCAAACTAGTCATGATGTTTTCTGACCAGTTCCTGTAACTGTAAACCATTTAGAAAACCCCATGTCACTTCACAAATGAGTACTCCAAAGAAGGAAATAGCCTGCATAAATGGCTGCCATAGATTCAGTTGCTGGATCATGTATGACAAAAGATATAATCCTAGTCTAACATTATCACCATGGCAAGCTCTCTGCATCATCTTATTTAATCTTTGCAAAATCCCTTTGATTAACGATGTCACTCTCTATGTTTTATGGGTAAGAAAAAACTAACATGTAAAGAGGTGACACGGGTTGTCTGCAATTATGAAATTAGAAGGGGAGGAAGTGAGGCACAGACCCAGCACCCCTCCTTTCTAGCCCCAACCAGCACAGGTTGCCCGTTCAAATTCCATGCACAGCATACTGTGCCGTGGCAACTCAGCAGTAAGCTCTGTAGGGAAGTTGAGGCAAGAAGCGGAGCATAATGAGGAAGATCGTTGAATGTAAGAATACTTACAGGATGATCTTTAGGAACAATAAGAATCATTATGCACAATGTTTTCCAGTAGCCTCGTGTGGTACTCTTTAAGATCAGATGAACCTGAATGTTGAATAAGAGAGACAGGGAGGTCCCCATCTTCTTAAACACAGACTTGTTCTTCCTCAACAGTTGTATTGGTGTTTGTGAAAAGCAATACATGCCTGATTCACTTTGAAGGTTCATTATACTCAGACAAGCAGGGCAACCCCAAAGGGACTCTCCTCTGCTGTGCCATGTTGAGAGGGAAAGTAACGGCTACTGCACTGCAGCCATTTCTGTGGAATGAGATGACAGCATGGGATGGCACGGCCAGAACAATATATAGAAGAGCCATTATTGTGGTAGCAGCTTTCATGATATCATGTTAGTAATACCTGGTCAGGCTCCCTCTGTTGCCCTGGAGACAGGAATGGTAAGAATTCTCTTCATCATCCAATCATTAGCTGCTGGTGTCAGACACACTGTCTCAGCTGCATATCCTTAGCCTGTCATCCCTTTTGGAAGGGCATAAGAGAAGAGATGGCTGGTTACAGTGGCTGCTGAAAACAGGGTCTTTGAAAACATGGGACGTGTGACAGACAGTCTCCAATAAGAGTTGGAAAGATGCACCCATTTGAGAGGGGATAAAAATATACTCTGAATCCTAACACAGTGACTCATCACGATACATGGCAAGTCATTTCATCTTAAAAACTGACAGTCATCATCATGTGAAGGAAGGTGATTAAGGAAAGACAAAGACCATGAAATAGGATGGTGAAAGGCATCTGAGGGCTTTAAGTGCAGTGAGTATATCTGCTTAGAGTAAGTAGTAAGACATTAGAGGGACCCACAGGAAGACATGACCCCCTCCATTGAGTGGACTGAAAAGCCATAGGCTTGCTTGGCTGTGAAGTACCTAGGTCTAACAAAATGAAGACTCCTTAGATACAACCAGATGTCTGTATCCCTGCTTTCAAATTTTTGAAGAGAGAGTGGGATTTGGATACAGCAGAAGCAAGTTCTTTTTCATCCAAAACAGATTTTAAAGTGTTGTAGGGCCACACCCAATCCTGGGAACCCTGGTATTATAGGATCAATCTCATTTAGGTGTATCTGCCAAGCCTCAGAAGCAAGTAGACCCAACAAGGGAGCTACTTTGCTTACTTAATGTAACCCCTAGCTGAATTTGACAACAGCATTAGATATAGGGTACTGAAGATACCACAGAATACCTCATTCAATCCTTTACTTTTAAACTAGCATATAATATCCAGTACCATCAAGGGACCCTATAGTTCAAGATTAGTGATTCCAATTGGTTTCACATCAGTCAGCAAGCACTTTCTTTCTTTCTTTCCTTTTTTTTTTGACTATACAATGCAACACTAACATTTGCAAAGCATGATACAAGATCTTAATCCCTACATTGTATGACATTTGTCCTTTGATGGACCATTAGAGATCAGAGACTCCATTCACCATAAGATCATACTGGATGCTAGGTCTTAGGTCCACGGAATTTGGAATATTGTGCCATATAAATCACAATACTGATGAGTTAAAATTCTTCTGCAGAAATGCTACACACAACACCATCATACATGTAAGAAATGATTCCCTTTTGATTCTATCATTCTACATTGCTAAATCTAAATGATGTTAATTAAAGAAAATACAGACCTCAATCTTCAAGCTTGTCTGGTCAACACAATCCTTTTTCTGTGAGGCCTTGGATGCACTCATATAGTTCCAATCTGTTCTTCATTTGGGAAGAATTTGTGAACAGAAATATAAGCCAACAGGCAGCCTACAAACTTGAAAGAAACACCATACACCTATCATTCAACTTATTTTCCAGTATGAATTTTTCTCTTTTTTGGTATCAAATCCCCAATATAGAATTTCAATTACAAGAGCAGTATATATTTGGAAAAGTCTAGAAGTAATGCATTTGAATTCTATTTGCACCTGTCACATTCACCCATTGTATGGCATTGTGCTCAGTGCTGTAGATATAGATATGAGTCTTAACCCAACATAGGTAATTTGAATGTATTATTATGTTCAGTTAATACAGAATTTTGTAATATTCTAATACTGCACTTAATAATAACATAACATATGCTTGCCAGATATTCATGTAATGTCCTAAGGCACAAACAGATTTTTTTTGTTTTCAGTTTGATTTCTTTTTGTTTATTTTTGCGTGGGTAGAAAATGTTATTTATTTTTTCTCTGATTATTTTATTAAGTTTTTTGTAACAAGAAATTGTACCATTCTTTTCTAAATAATACAGTCTGAATCATACATAAGCCATGAGAATAAATTATTCATATCAGTAGACTTATAAGTTGTTTATAGTATAAAGATGTGTTTTCTTCCTAATATATTAGAAAATTATGAATCTAATATTTTGCCATAATACCTAAAAAGCCGAACATTAATTTCTTGCATTATGCATACTATAGGAAGTGTTTCTGAAGTCTAGTTTTTCAGTTGTGTATTCCAGAATCCTTAGAGATTATGAAGAATAAGCATATCATCAGGATGGCAGGTTTTATCCGTCCTCTCAGAGAAAAAGGTTCAGTCTCCCATTAAAAGTTGTTCTCATTTGCTCTAATGGCCCAAGTGCAGATATGCTCAATCCCATCATGTTCTCATCTGAAAGTTTGGGAATGTTATTTACCATATGTCTAGTGTCAAATATTAAAACACAGAGAACAATAAAAAACAGTTCAAAATCCCCTTACTTTAAATCTGTTAGATTAATGGGGATGACACATTAGTTCCACTGTTACACCACTCCAGTGGCAATCTTCTAAAATTAGGAACTGCCAATCTGGGGGAAGCAAAAGAACTCTATATCATTTTAAATTTAACTTCAGCCTACTCTGAAGCCATTAGAGGCGATTAAAGGAAATCTCTCGCCATTATATTCAGCCCAGTGGTCTTAAAGTTCAAAAGGTAAAAAGCACTTTTCACCATAAATAAACTGAGAGACAAAATTATTTTCAATGAAGTTTCAATTTCAGTGAAAATAAAGTAGGTAATTACATTGGCTATTACTGAGGTCACTGCCTTCATTGACCATCTGGTTTAAAGCTAAAAAATAGGTATCATTTGCAACATGGACAGAAATGAGCAAAGTGTCCACTGCTTCCGTCTTAAAGTCGTGCAAATTCAGTTAATTCACATATTAACAATCTTCATGAAACAATTACTGAGGAAAAAATAGCTTGACAGCCTTTATGAAGTTGAGCAACTCAGGAAAAAAAGAAGAGTAAAAGAAACGTGTAACGTCCTACCATTTATCAGCATTACTATATTACCATAGTTACTGTTTTCCATACAGTGAATTGCTGCATAATATTTTGTATAACAAAATGGGTGGGCCAAATTTATCATTCCGATTTCTATAGTTTTTCTTTATGTGCAATCCTGTTTGTCGGATGTAAACTTCATTCTCAAGTTAGAAACGTTATTCCCTGGTAAGGAATATAATTTAATTTTCCCTAATGTTGTACTGCTTTGTACAGTCTCAAAAGGGATCAAAACAGTTTAGGGAGTCGGACGGATGCCATTTCAAAGTCATTTTCAATGCATTCTGTTTTATTTTATTTTATTTTATTTTATTTTATTTGTATTCTTCTCTTTTACTTGTGAAAAAAAAAAAAAAATGTCCTGACTGGATTTTTATATAGCTTCAGTTCATCCTATCTATTATTACCTGAAGTGTATCAAAGAGAACAAAGTCAGATTAGCTCATTGCTGTTCTTTTGTAACTTTGCAAAGACTTATAAGCATACTGTTCAAAAAGAGAGAGAGAGAGATTGCATTTAATTTGACTTGAGTCGTAAAGCAAGGAGGGCTCTGTTGTCTATCCTTTGTAAAACTCAGATTCTGTTGTGCTTTGTTTTGCTTTCTTAACACAGAGGCCACTGGCTTCAGGTTATGCTCTACATTCAGCTCAAAATAGAATACATACTTTCTGAAGATCCCATTCTCAGCATTCATGGCTGTGAGGTCTTTGAAAATACCTTTGGCGGTAGACAAAAATGTCAGCCTAAAAAAAAAAATGCAAGAAAATGTGGCGGTGGGAGGCAGGTGTGGGAGCAAGACGGGAGTAGAAAATAAGAAATTGTCGAGAAAAAAAAAAAAAACAACTATCAACTATCCGTTAAACGTGAGGTTATTTCTACCCACTTAAGTCATTCGGAATTATTCACAGTCCAGATGATTGACACTACATGGGGTGGGGGCAAGACTCAGCAGCATCAGCATCAGCTTCTCCTGACAAAATCCATCATGCAGGGGCTCTGGCAGGAAGCTAACAGCGGAGGGCTTGGTACGAGGCTTTGTGTAGAGTACTCTAACCTAGAACGTGGCACGAAGGAGCCGTTCTGGTACACGGTTTTAGCATGTTGGAGGAAAGGGTTCACAGCAGCATTTTAAGTTGGAGCTGGCCAAGTACTCCCAGCGCAAATTATTTGCTTGCAGATTTTCCAGTGGGGGATTTTAAATTACAAATAAGTATCCCCACCCCCACCCCGCCCCCACCGCAATAGTCAGAAATACACCAGGGAGGGCGGTGAATTTGTGAAGTAAAATGTGCCATGGTGGCTCTCTTCCTCTGAGTTCTCTTTACTCTTTTCCATTTCTTTACAATACAGCATTGAAGGTAGAAAAACAATTTGCTCTGTCAGAAGAGAAAAACCTCCAAAAACTCTGCAGCGAGTGTGCGGGTTGGGGCACATTTCATCATGGGCCAGTTTCAGTTGCAGATGGCTGCTCTCTCTCGGTTCTTGTCCTAAGCTTCAAGAAACTCCGCTCACAGCCTCATGCCACGTGGCTAAGCTGTACCTCGGGCCCCCCATGCAGCCGCTCGCTGTGAGTGCGCTCTCGGGTCATTAGCAGCTTCCCTTACCGTGACATTGTTCCTCTGCTTTTTCGCAGAAAGAGGTGAGCTGATTCCTCTTCAGCTTCCCTTCGGAACCCTGAGAGAGAGTATTTCCTCAAGCAGACAGATTTTACACTTTGGAATAACTTTGGCAATTAAATCTCACGAATCCAATAGTTGCCTATTTGGGACATCAAATTATTTCTTCTACGGCCCGTGGTTTAATATTGACATCTTGGGAATATTTATATTCCCAGCATTTTAGCTGCACTGTTTGGGAAAATAGGCAGCTCTATGTGCAATAATAGCTGTATTATTTGATAGGTTCTTGTTCTGACAGCTTTCACTTCTATTCCGAGCTAGAAATTAGGAGGTAGGCTAGCTGTGGAAACCGATGCTGGAAACCGTCCACCCGTCACGAGGAATGATCCTTTCTCTGAGGGGAATTTTTTGCTGGATTTCCAAGTGCATAATATTCCCCTGGAGCAAGGCTGCATAACACAGCACCGCCATGACACACACTGTGATATTTAACTCCAGAGGGTCTGGCAGCCCCGTGCACTGTGGTGCTAAATGTGTTCTGTAGTTAACAGCCAGTCTTGGAGCCCAGAAGATCAGAAAAGCTTCTCATTCTGGGGTAGAAGAGCAATTAAAATCCATCCCAGCCAGGAGTCCCTATTTTTTGGCTCTTAAGGAAATAATTCTCAGTGAAACAAGCCATGGAAGCCATCAGTGTATTCAATGAGTGTGTATTCAGCATGAACTCTGTGCCAGCTGCTGTACTAGGCATCAAGGAGTCCTTGGTAAGAAGACACACATAGATCCTACTCTCAAGGAGTTCACATGCTCATGTCAGGGGCAAGACAGGAACCAGTAAAAAGCAAACAATGAGGGTGGCATTGTAGTGCAGTGGATTAAACCACTGTCTGCAACACCAGCATCCCATATGGATCCCGGTTTCAAATCCTGCTGCTTCACTCTTGATCCAGGTCCCTTCTAATGCACCTGGGAAAGTAGCAGAAGATGGTCCAAGTGCTTGGACCCCCTGGACCCACTTGGGAGACCCGGATGGAGTTCCAAGCCCCTGGGCTTTGGTTCCGACCCCAGCCATTGCAGCCATTTGGGGAGTGAACCAGGGATGGAAGATATTTCTCTCTCTGTAACTCTTTCTTTAAAATGAATAAATAAATATTTTTTAAAAATAATAAACAGTGGGCAGAGGCTACTACTATAGGCTGTATAGTCAGCAAAACTTTTCTGAAATGCTATCACTTCAGCGGAGACAGACATGATAAAGAAGAGCCCACCATGGAAAATCCTGGAGGCACAGTGTTCTAGGTGGTACAGATACCTCTGCAAAAGCCAGAGGGAAAGCAGGAGCTCTTGACTGGTTCAGAAAATAGAAGGAAGCAAGTATGGTAGCAGTGTGGTAAGAGGGAGGTGTTCAGAGATGAGCTGAGCGATAGAGGCACCAGTTTCCTCTTACTTGAAGGCCAGGATTTTATTCTACATACAATGGACATTAAGAAGTCCAAGAGGCCCAATATATGGGTTTAAATTAAAAAATTATAACTAGAGGCTGGTGCTGTGGTGCAGTGAGTTAAGCTACTGCTTAGGATGCCCACATCCCACAATGGAGTGCCAGCCACTCCACTTCTGATCCAACTTCCTACTAATGCATCCTAAGAGGTAACAGATGATAGTGGGCACCTTTCACCCACCTGGGAGACCCAGATGGAGTTTTGGGTTCCTGCCTTCATCCTGACTCTGCGTAACTATTGTGGACATTTAGAGAGTGAACCAGTAGGTGCAAGATAGCGCTCGCTCACTCTCGCTCTCTCTCTCTCTCTCTCCCCTGTCTCTCTTCTCTCTAATCCTTCTGCCTTTCAAGTGGATTAAATAAATAAATAAACATTTAAAAATAATATCTGGTTACTGTGGGCAATGTGGACAATGAATAGTAAGGGGGAAAGAAGGGACAGGCAAAATTGGAACCGACAAGACATTGTAGTTCAGGTTAGAGGTGTCAGTGGCTTGGACCATGTTGGTAGGTAGTACAAATGCATGGGTCCAGGACCTGTTGTAGTCAGTGCTTGCTTTTGATGAAAAATTCAGTATTAAATTTGAATTTTGAGGTGACCTGCAACAAAGATAAGCTTTTTATGTTTTCTATTGCCCTCATCATGTGGATGCCTGGTGAAAAGTGTTCCTACTAGCTTCCATTTAGAGGGGAAAGAAATGGAGGGACAAACATAATCACATTCACAGCATTCTAGCATGTGGACCTAGAGCACAGCAACCAGGGGAGAAAGCAAAGTGATGATGCCCAGGGGTCTGGGTAGGATCCAAGCTCTGCCACCTACACCTACACTGATCTTAGGTTATTTGCTTTCCTCAATTCTTCATTTCTTCTTTTGCAAAACTGTTAGAAGGACAGTACGTACCTTATAAAATTGTAAAGAAGGTTAAATAAATCAGTGCAGAAAAGAATTTAGAAAAATACTTGTTGCAAACTAAATGTCCAATAAAGAAAAGTTAGCTTTTGTTATTACTCTTATTTGACTAAACACCACCCCTCCACCACGCCCCCAAATGTGATCCATATAATGACATATCAATGTGTGCTTTTCCTTTCAGTTACCAAACAGGAAGAGGGACTATGTAGAGAAGTTCTGTATTTTTCTTGTTAGTTGCCTGATATATCTTACACAGTTACATCACATTTATACCTCTCCAGAATTGAAATAGTTAACCATGTGCCAGTAAGCTATTCATGTGTTGGTGTCTATTCGCATCTTCAGAACTACCCTGCTAGGTAAAAATCCACAGTGGCTATTTTACAGATGTGAAAGCAAAGGCTCAGGGAGGTATTTGCCATGCAGAGGTGTGGGATGTGACTTCAAGACGCCAAGATGTGACTTCAGATTTATAAGATTCTACCACCCTTGCTGTTATTTCTGCTAAAGAGTGTGTAAGAGCCAAACTATCCGAGGCTGTTTCCAAGTGTCTCTCATCAAACCAGGAAATTAGATTTCTTCCCTTTTCACCCCACACTGGCTTAGGTTTTCATTGTGCCTTGACTGATTTCCAATTAAAAATGTTCTGCATTAGACCCTGGGCTAGTTAGCATGCATTGATCATGCATTTTGATGTCATTAGGCAAGTACACATCATCAACATGAATTCGTTATGTGCTTCTTAGGAAATAAGCTGATAAAGGTTGAAGCTCACTGAAAATCCTTCATTTCTTCATGTGGTCATTCAATCTTTTCCCATTATTCTCACTTTATTACTCTTGGCAGCATAGTTAAGAATCTATTGATGTTAGCATTGCAACTAAATCTATATTATGTAGTTTATTCCTTGGTCATAAAATTTATTTATCTTGAAACTTGGCACAATACATCTTTACCATCTGAATTTTTCCCATAAATTTTCATCTTATTACTTATGTAATGCTAGAAAAAGCAAAATACAATTTCAATCCATGGTGTCTTTGTATTTTCCACTTGTTGCCAGGAAATAAAATTGATTAATTTAAAATAGCAAATGAATAATCTATAATACTAATTAAAACATTTTTGTTACTTAAGCATTAGATTAAAAGAAAAATCTAAGAATTCTCATCAGAAAATCATTGAGCCAAAATGTACTTGTGTTTTGTAAGACTTTATAAGACATTTTTTTCTTTTTTTTTTTCAATATACTACCTCATCTATACAAGAAAGAATCTTTGATTATGTTCTTTGGAGTCACTCCCAGATGTTCATTAAATTGTAGTCTTTATTCCTTCATAATATCATTAGTGACCCTAAAAACTGGCAAATACCCACTGTAGAAGGAAAATGTGATATATTCATTTCTAAATACAATTCCATTTTAGTGGGTTTGAGAGATTTGAGATTATTTTGAACATATACGTTTTGCTGGTGAATAAAGGAAAAGGAGACCACTAATAATTGTTTTCTAAAAATCAAAGCAATTGGCTCCAAGGGAAGACTTCAATGTTCTAGTAATAGCCTTTCCTTCAACTCAATATCCTCTGAGTTGTGTGTTTCTGCCCTTCTGCTTAATATAACAAAAGGCATCAGCTTTTTTTTTTTTTTTTTTTTTTTTTTACAGCAGAGTGGATAGTGAGAGAGAGAGACAGAGAGAAAGGTCTTCCTTTTCGCCATTGGTTCACCCTCCAATGGCTGCCACAGCTGGAGCGCTGCGGCCGGCGCACCACACTGATCTGAAGCCAGGAGCCAGGTGCTTCTCCTGGTCTCCCATGCGGATGCAGGGCCCAAGCACTTGGGCCATCCTCCATTGCACTCCCAGGCCATAGCAGAGAGCTGGCCTGGAAGAGGGGCAACCGGGATAGAATCTGGCGCCCCAACCGGGACTAGAACCTGGTGTGCCGGCACCACAAGGCAGAGGATTAGCCTGTTAAGCCACGGCGCCGGCCAAGGCATCAGCTTTACACATCCAAAAAAACCTGTTTCCTTCTCCTACCTTATGAATTTTTCTTTCTTTTCAATCTGTGAATAAACTACACTACTTTGTGGTGTTAAAGCCAGGCCAAGCATAGCTTAGCCTTTAGAATAAAGCATTTAAACCTTGTAGGCAGATTTGACAAGCATAAAATTTTATAACCTGCTACATCATTAGCACAAAGGAATTGCCTGATTAAACAGGTCAGAGACCTGCTTGAGACAGATCTTAATAGGCTGGAGTGATGGTCAAAAGATTTGAAGTAAGGGGCACCTGGTATAAAAAGCAAACACTGCATGGAATTGAGAAACTTGGACACACATGAAAGGTCTAATGCATCAGTGACCAGCAACAGTGACCCAGGAAGCCTGGGGTGATTGAAGGAACTTTAGTTTAACCAAGAGGCCTACATAGAGTACATGAAGGGTAGAAAACAATTGGGATCCAGGAAGACAAAAGCAGAGAACATGACCTAAGAGAGATCACAGAGCACACCAAGCGTATCAACACACCCAGTGAAAACAGAAGCATTTGTTCAAGTGCAGGGTCTTTGCTTTCAGGACTAGTCTGAATGGTAATACAGGGAGTGTAGTAGATAGAGGATCTGCCTTTTGCCCTCTACACGTTTTGTTTGGGGAGTGCATGAAGAAAGAGAAAGAGAGAGGGAGAACCTAAATACAAGAGCCAGCTGTAGTTTACAAGAACAAGAAATACAAGAGCCTTGCAGCTTGCCAATGTTTAACATGATCCCTACCCTCCAACAAGTGGAGCTGGAGACACCCACTGCAGAGAACAGGCACTGTGCCTCAGGGGAGTTTTAGTGGCCTTTGGTGTCCACTCAGCCCAAGTCCCCACTTCCCTGTCTTCCCTGCTCCCTTTGTCTCCCTCAAGGCTGCTCATCTCACTGCAACACAAGAATCAAAAGCAAAAGGCCGAAGCAAAAGGCCATAAGACAGCAGAGTGAAGGGACTTCTAAAACCACTACTTCTAGTCAGGTACCCCTGACTCACCAAATAAAAATGCAGATTATTTTCAGTTTTGTTGTTAGGAGTGATTTAGTTATTTCACGACCTTAGAAATGTAGAAGTTGCCTGAAAACTCATCACTGGAAAAAGAATCATTGATAATCTCATATTCTGTGACAGGAAAAAAGTGGGCGAGGGTGGTAGCTACATGGGACTATAAAACAAAATAGATGTCTGAGAGTACAAAGCTAACAGAAATGGCTGCTGCCCCCAAGGAGTAAAGTTAATAAATAACCCACTCTGTGTCAGTGAGATGGGGTACAAGACAATGAATGACCTACCCTCAGATTGCATCCATTTTAGTTGAGGAGACAGAAAATGCACATGGGAAAGGAGTGTTTGTTGTCTGTTTTAAAGTCAATTAACATTGACTAAGTACAAATGAACTTATTACATCCATGTGACTGTCTTAAGAAGTGGATACCACGTATTCAATTATCCATTTTGTGTAGGAAACAAGTTGAGTGATTTGTTCCAGATTATTCAGTTAGTATTTGGTGGAAACAAAATACTTTAAAGCAAGGCTGTTCAAATTATATCTACCTTTATATACAGATCTGCATCTATCTGCCGTGAGTCCAAAGGTGGGATGGTAGCTGAAGGCTGAAACAGAGAAGTTTCCATGATGTGGGTGTCCATGAGCTAGACCTTGAAGGATGGGTGGGGAGTTTAAGAAAAGACACATCAGGAGCAGAGACCACCAACGCAGCTGTGGCTTGTGGCAGCAAAGGTAACATTGATGGTGCTTGGAGTCAGAGAGGCATCCTCTGCTCAGTCGCTGGCAGGGTCTGGATGAGAGCTACAGGTTTCCATGACAGTAGAACAAAATAATACATATTCCAGGTTTTTAGAAATACTCAATGAAATCCATACATAGAAGTTTTTGGCCTTTTAATTACCTCAATTATATTTTAAATGTGTGTATGGGGAGGGGGGATATGTTTGTATGTTAAATAAGTGAATGTGTTAGCCAGGAGTAGAAAGTTTATGTTGTGTAGTAAAAGCAGGTGATGGGGAGAGTTGCATCACGTTGTGCGGGGGTTCTAACTACAGTATTCTTGAAATAGCGGTGGGGAGCCATTGAAGGTTTTGAGTAAGACAATGAGTGTTGTGAAAACACTGTGAAGAAACAAAATGGCTATAGCATTTCTCTGCTATTTAGTTTAGAGGCAAAAGAATTGGGAAGCTATTTTAGAAGTAGAAAGGAAAGCAATGGATGTGGAACATGTGATATTTTCCTATATAATTCATGTCTTCATTCATTCACTCAAAAATACTCAGATATTCATTGAGTAGAGTTTGTTACCAAGCACTGTTTTAGGCACTGCACACACAGTAAACACGAAACAATTAAAATCCTTATCTTCATGTAGCTCATATTCTTGAATTATCCCTTTTAATACAAAAGTGCATATATTTTAAAAATGAGAATGAGAAAGTCAAGGAAAGTAAATGTCTTAGATGGAGACATTGTAAAAGCATGTCATGTGATTACTCCTTACCAAGTGCACCCTAATCTTACCATTGCTCAACCCAACCTTGGTATGTATTAATCTGCTTCAAAGACATCTTTTCACTGTATTTTAAATAGTGTGCACAGCCTCCCAATTGTAACCAGACCAATTCTTAACTTTTATTCTTTCCTGCTGTTGCATCTGGTAGTACCTGAAGGCACAGAGTCCACACATTTCTTGCCAGCTTCTGATTTCGGTAAAGTGGCTCGCCCCTCTCCTGAGACACAGCAGCCTAGCTCTTCTCAGGAAAAGTCTTAAAATGCCCTCTTTCAACCTACGATGACTTTGTTTCTCTTTTTGAGGTCATCCACCAAGTAGATTTGTTCTCATCCATGCACCCTTTTCTTCACCAAGTGAAAAGGGTTCCTTTGGGTGTTAGGAAAGGACTCATCCCTTCTTCCTTCATATTTCAAGTTTAATTTTTTTTATTTGACAGGCAGAGTTAGACAGTGAGAGAGAGAGACAGAGAGAAAGGTCTTCCTTCTGTTGGTTCACCCCCCAAATGGCTGCTATGGCCAGCGCTTCGCCGATCCAAAGCCAAGAGCCAAGTGCTTCCTCCTGGTCTCCCTTGCAGGTACAGGTGCCCAAGCACTTGGGCCATCCTCCTCTGCCTTCCCGGGCCATACCAGAGAGCTGGACTGGAAGAGAAGCAACTGGGACTAGAACCCGGTGCCCATATGGGATGCTGGCGCCACAGGTGGAGGATTAACCAAGTGAGCCACGGCGCCGGCCCCTCAAGTTTAATTTTTGTAAAAGTTATGTTGCACAGCATTAGCTACCATTGCTCATGAACTTCTCTAAAATCTCTATCTATACACAAACTTTTTCATAAACAAGGACTTTCATTGGTTATTCTCATTAAAGAAAAATGAACAATCTTGATTCAACAGGTAAACAGTTATATTTTCATCTAAGAAATTGTAGGAATCAAAGATGATTTTTTCCAAAGTTTATGAAGTAACTAGGAAGCTAGAAATTATTAATGATAAAAGTAATCTAGAAGGGCTGGCGCCGCGGCTCACTAGGCTAATCCTCTGCCTACGGCACCGGCACACCGGGTTCTAGTCCCGGTCGGGGCACCGAATTCTGTCCCAGTTGCTCCTCTTCCAGTCCAGCTCTCTGCTGTGGCCTGGGAGGGTAGTGGAGGATGACTCAGGTCCTTGGGCCCTGCACCCGCATGGGAGACCAGGAGGAAGCACCTGGCTCCTGGCTTTGGATCGACGCAGCGTGCCGGCCACAAGGCACTGGCTGTAGCGGCCACTTGGCAGGGGTGAACCAATGGAAGGAAGACCTTTCTCTCTGTCTCTCTCTCTCTCACTGTCTAACTCTGCCTGTCAAAAATAAAAATAAAAAAAAAGTAGAAGATGCAGGGCTATGTGTGATGTGAAGTTACTTTATCTAATGACACATAAATATAGGAACCTATAATGATAAACACCATTTCTGTGATTCTTATGTCTTTCTATTGTAGGGTACTGAGCAGTACCCATGTGGTAAAAACACTGAATAGCAAAGAGGTTCAGAAATCCAGAGTGGTGATGTCAGTATTTGAACATAGACTTTTGGATACCACCAAGGAAACAATTAAGTACTAAGCTTTGCAGCTCAAATTTGGATTCTCAGGAATTTGTTAATGGGAAAGTACAATGTGTATCCCAATGGTTAGCATTGACATTATTGCAAAGGAATGCTTCTGACTCGCTTATATCTATAACTTCTTTGTCCTTCTTTAACCTCACTAGCGTATTTTAGGAAATTTCGCTGTTTGGTCCCCAGTGCAATGGCAAATACACTTTTGAAAATTAGCAGTCATTTTTACTTGCAGCCAGGCATCCCTAAATGACTGCTGTCATCATTTTGCACATTCTCTTGATTCCATAATGTTATTTTCCTCACCTTGAATTTATTGACACCGATTCATTCTGCCTTGACATTGGCATTAACAAGGAAACGGTTTTGTTTCATCCTGACATTATGAAATCACCTCCCAAGACTTGATCTGACATTGTCAGGAGGTGGTTATGGTGACAGCGAGGCCGAGTGAATTACAGTGATTCCCAAGGAAAAAAAATCATTAAGAGAAGTTACTGCTGTGTGATTTCAGTAGCTATTTTTCATGCTTAAATATCCCTGCTGTTTAAAAATCCTAAGAGGGCTTAGACCATATTTAGAACACTCCTGCCAAGTATATATAGAAAAAATTAAGTCTCTAAGGAGACATTTGGCTATAGCTTGACAAACAGGAACCTCAAATTATATTTTAGCTTTACAACATGCTCAGAGACATACATTGAAATTCTGTCTTAAAATTTAAAAAATAGCATGCATTGGAATTAATGGCACAATTATCTCATTTTAGCCCTAGATACTTTTGCTTCTTAATGCCAATATCAAAGGCCTATAGTACTGCTCCATTTCCCAGCCAGAATGGGAGATATTTTATGAATTTGTCTTCACAACTTTAAGGGGCTATATGGATTGTCTTTCAGAACACCCACGGTCATTTCAAAGAGCACTAAATCCTTTTTCTTGCATTCTTTTAGGTCCTCATCATGATCTCTCACTTCAACGCTATCCCACCCCAACCTGCAACAGTTCCATCTAGGGTTTCCCTTGAGCCTGTGTTGCTAATCATATTTCCAATCTTCCCATCTTTCCAATAAAAAAAAATCACTAAGTTACTCTGTGGTCTCAGGACCATGTTTTTTTCACCTTCCTGTTACAATGCCCAAATTAAAATGAGCTAATACATTTTGTTGAATGAAAAATGAAGGGAATGCTTCTGACCTTTTATCACAATGACCCATCATCCTTGCTTCTTGCCATTATCTCCTTCCCTGCTGCAGTTGTGTATTATAGCCCTGAAGGAAGAAACCTCCTACAAGTCCCCATTCTCTTCTCATTCATGTTTTCCTGAGACAATCCTATGTGAGGGTCTTTGACAAATCATGGCAACTAACCTGAGTTGGAGCATTTAAGGGGCTCAGTAATTTTCCCATGTGTTTCTAGTTAGTGGCCTCTCCCATTTTCTGACAAATATTTCATCTCTTCAGTTTAAGATACCACCTTGTGCCTGCTTCCTCACGCTCAGCAGAGAATCCTGCCTTTTACTTTCCTAAATGCAATCATCAAGGAAAAATTCTTTCCACTTCCTGCTCTCCAACTTATAAGCTTTTATCCATCTATATCTGTCTCTACTTTCCTCTCCTATCTAGCTAGCTGGTGAGATAACTAGTTGT
Source organism: Lepus europaeus (assembly GCF_033115175.1). NCBI lineage: Eukaryota > Metazoa > Chordata > Mammalia > Lagomorpha > Leporidae > Lepus > Lepus europaeus. Next base: position 101,454,931 of record NC_084831.1, read on the forward strand.
CTACTAATTATATATATATATATATATATATATATACATATATATATATACACACACACACACTATTCAGGAAGAGACAGAAAACAAAGGACAAATTTTATTGTTTGGTACACATTTACTGAACATCTATTCCATTCCAGGGACAGTGTTGAATACTAATGATAGAACCACATGGATCAGGTAATAGATATGGTGTAGACAGGTACCATAAGGTAGCAGGATTGAGTCTCCCACACACTCAAGTTGCATGAAATAGGTTTGCTTAAAGGTAGTTGAAATCAAATTTGTTCCCCACTCCTGGAAAGGTAGTGGGAAATTCAACCATAGTCATTACTGTGACTTGATCCTCACATATTAAAATGTTAACTCATTTTGCTTTGGTGCATACTAGTTACCAACAAGATGGCTCCTGGGTTGCAGATCAAGCTTGGCAAGTTCTGCTAGTTTTAACCATACCTGAGGCTGTGGAGTCTTTGACAAAGTAAGGAACCCCAGTGCCAAGGACTCTCCTGTGACTATAGACTCATGTAGGGACTCACACTTTTTCTGACATAATATTTATGAATGTTTAAGATAATTGTCTTTATATATATATATATATATATATATAAACACAAATAATGAGATGTGGCAATATTTGATTACATGTTTCATTTTGAAAATGAACTGCCTTTATTTACCATCTCACTAAAAGATAATTTTATCATCTCAAGAAACACCAATTCCTATTGCTAACATTTTTAGTATCTTCAAAGGGCTCTGTTTTATTCTAGGCAATTTAGAAAGAGTGAAAAATAAAAAGACAAAATTTAAAATTATTAAATTCAGCTGCTTTCCTAACATCCAGATACAAACATTGATCATGCTATGGTACAATCTATCTTTGCTAAGGTTTATATTATATAAGGTACATGAAGTACATGTCTGAACCCATGAAGATCATACTGAATAAACATTTTGCATCTGTTTTTCCTCCTGACATAATGTCATGTTCTGGAAACAATGACCTATACCCTGATGTGTCTTGTCATCATGTGTGAATATGCCTGCCCATGAACACCATCTTTCACTTGGAGGTAAGAGTAGAGGTTGTGCCATTTTATTAATCTAGACAAGCACATTTTCTGATCTCCAATGAGAAACTCTGGTTTCTCAGCACTATTTTTATGAACACCTTGCCTGTGTCTGTGTCTGAAGGTGTTGACCTAAATAGGATTTCAATACATCATTAATGATTACTTTGGGAAAGGTACCCAGCCTTTGGCTTGTAGGACTCTCAGTGAATTAATTATTTTTCAGCATCAACAGGGGCTTTTTTTTTTTAAGTTGGAAAAACCAAAACCTTTGGGGTATCTGCACAGTGCCTTTTGCTCCTGCATTAGTGTTACTTGTCACCTTTTTCACACCTGCATGGACACTACAAACTGCAGACAAGGACTCCTTCAAAATGGATGGGGCATTTTAACGACATCCTAAGCAGTGTTTTGCTTGGTTGGACAAGAGAAAGTGTTAGTCCCATAATAGGTGCTTTGCCGTTAGATTAATCTGAAGAGAATGGCTGTTCCCTAAGGTCAAAATCTGCTGCATTTGATTACTGAGACATATCTGACCACGCAGCCAACAGCTTCCACACTGTTCCCTACAGCCCCTTCAGCTCTGTTCATTGGCTTCATTACACTGAGACCATATGGACTTGATGCTGTCGCATGGGGATCGTGCCATCAGTACCACTGTCCCTAGATGGATACAGACATGGACAAGAATGAAATTTGGGAGCAGGAAAGTAAAAGTGTTTCACATGATGGCCCCAGGTTTCAACCAATTGCTTGCAACTCTACCTGCCTCCCTTCAACCCTCAACATTACAAGGCATAGGTGAACTACAGAGCAGAAGTGGGTTATAAACTCTAGCTCAGTCTTCCCCCCTGCTGCTATGGAAACACATATTATTTATGTACCCGGATTGACACAGGAATAAGCACATTGAGTGAGAATATAAAAGTCACCTTTGAGATAATGGGCACTGCCACTCCAAGTTGACCTTGCAAGGTGCTGTGAAGTACACAGCAGCTGAATACAAATATTCAAGAACTACATGTTGTGGCTCCAGGCTCTCAAGATTCATACTTGCAGATGGAGACATACACAGATGCTGCCTTTGAGGGAGGGCATTCACTTCCTTTTTCACTTCAAGTGCCTTGAATTGGGTAGGGAGCGATGAACTCATTATTCTAGCAGAGAAAGGAATTAGCACCTCACTCTTCCACTCTGAGCTTCTAGCCTTAGAAGGGATTGAGAAAGGAATTGAACGTTAACAAAGTAGACTTAGGCTGTGTTTTATATTTTTAGAGCACCTCCACATAATTCATTTCAAGGCTCCCGACAGCTGTGAGATGGGTAAACAGGACAAGTGTCATTATCTGTGCTTTAGAAGTGAGGAAGGAGAGGGACAAACAGGTTAAGTGATTTCCTCAGGTTCACCCAACCCATTAACCACCAGGATGGGACTTGAATCCCAACACTTTTCACCTAATTCTGTTCATATTGCCTCATGCTTTTAGTGCATGCGAGAGTAAAAACTGTAAGACAGACAGGCAAAATAGATCAAAGATAGTCACCCAAAGTCATCACAAGAACTCATAGTGTGATAGAAGTCCAATAGTCATCACATAGTTAATCAAAAAGATGAGAAATTCCCAACTCTTTGCTTTAATAAGATAGACTTTCCATTCTCAATATCCATGAAAATCAGATAGCTCAAGAGAACTGTAGAAATGCCTACTTTCAGGCCTCTCCCTTCCTTCATAGCCATCACAAGACCACAAGCTTCCCATATACATCTGTACTGCTGGTCTGGCTCGTCATGCTGCATCCATCAACTAGAACATGATGGATGGGTGCACAGGTGGATGTCATGAACTGGTTTCATGTTATTTCCAAAGGCTTACACTAACGTGAAGACTAGTAAGTACTAGAACTCAAGCTTCATGACTCTGACCCAATGTTTTTGCCACTGCACCATGCTATTTCTCCTGGCCAGATGTCAGTGAGGAACAAAAGAAGGGAAATGTAGTCAGGGTACCTAGAATTTCCAAAATGAGGCCATTAGATTACAGCCTACAAAGTTTCTTCCATGCCCCAGGAGCTAACCTGTAGGTTCAGTTTTATATCTCATGTCTCACAGCTAGTGCAAAAGCTGTATAAATGGGCCATAATCACAGTTCTTCAGCCCCTGCCACCAGATTTCAAATGCCTAAATCAGACCTGAATGTAGCACACGTACCTCTGTTAGTAGCCTGTTTGGTGGAGATTATTCACTCTTTGACGATTCTTTGAATAGATCAGGAAGAGTTTGGAGCATCTTTCCCTTAGCAATCCTGTGCTCGTTTCAGGTGGCGAAGGTGGAGGTCACTTCATTAATACAACCGTCAAGGAAAGCTGTCATGGCAACGCATTACATTGATTCCTTGAAGTGCAGGAGACAAAGCCAGAAAGAGAAACTTTCAAGTCTATAAATACAGAGCCAGCATTGCTCAAGCACAGCAGTCACTGGCAGGGTGAACCTGAATGTATAGCTGCGAACAAAACCCGAATAGAGAAAAGAAAACTTCCCTTTGGTAATGCAATGGGTCATCATGACCATACGGGAATAAATGACCTTTCAGGTCACAGAAGAAAAAAACAAAATAAAATAAAATAATAAAGAACAAGTAGCAACACCCAAGTCCTGGCTGGTGCCTTCTGGACATACAGGATCCGTCTCTAGTTCTGCTTCCCCAGACCTTTCAGAAAGGTCTAATACAGGGAAAAGAAACCAAAGTTTTGTAGTTCACATTTTGAGAGCAAATTTCAGTTTGGAAAGAGGAAATGTATGTGACAATCAAAAAAACCACAAAAATACAATCGAAGCATTCAGTAATTTAGCTACATCCTTGTGACTCTCTCCATCCAAAGAATAAGGGATAACAGAAGTGAGAGAGGAAAAAATGCTGCTTATTCTTATTCTTTCATTGTGGAAATTCTAAGTGTTTTTATACATTTGTGGCAATTGTGAGAGCTTATTTATCTTCCCGTGTGCCTTGCCTACTGCAGTTGTGATCAGAGCTATTATAACACCTTGCTGACTTCAGCCTTTCCACCGGCATCCTACACTTCATCTTTTGGCCACATAACTCTGTTGGAGACTAACATTTACACCATAACCTCATCTGTCAAAGTCTGTGGATTATGTTGGTCAGCCCATTTGAGAGCATTTCTAATATCAAAATATCAGAGGGGTAGCAGTTATAAGGTGTGATATTGAGCACACCATAAATAAACTATTGTTATCAGTAAGAAAAGAAATCATTATAAATAATCAAGCTATTACCAAAGCAGTGTTAGCTTTTCCAATATCTAAGGTACATATTTTACCATAACAAGAATTGTGCCTAGCTAATAACTATTTGCATCCAATGTTGGATCAAGGGTTGTATAAAGGAATTTAAAGATGAGCTTTCCATTTATCTGAGATAGGACACTGCTAGACTATCAATAACAATGAAAAGAAAGTTGGAATATGCTTAAAATAAATGTGTTACAAAATAAGTTCTGAGTTTTCAATTTGAGGCAAATCCACAGAGAAGGGCACCAAGTAAGGACAGTGGGAACTGAAAGATGCAGGTTGGGTGGCTCTTGATGCAGGATGAAATAAAGATAATTCAAAGATTGTAATTCAAAGGTATTTATCCTCATGCCAGTTTTATCGACTGGAAGTGGATGCCGGGAAACTTGTGTTGAGCAGTATTCTGAAGTGCAGTGCAGGCAAATGCCAAAATTAGGCAGCTATAA